>NC_061508.1:136877344-136991754 GCF_022539505.1 Lolium rigidum
GTCCGTTTAGATCTTTTTGAGGAAACCTTGTTAATATTTTAAAACAATCAGAAAACTTATAAAATCCATATCTCCCGTATTATAGAGCCAAATCCAGTAATTCCAACTTTCAAAGATCAAAAATTAAAACACCTTTCAAACTCCACTGGTCCCATACCAATGGTATTTTTACATATTATAAATGGTATTTATTTGTGTGCTATGGATAGTTTAATTTCGAAATTGGTTATAGAATTATTGGAAACTAATTTTTTTTTGGTATAAACAAGTTTTTCATATTAAAAGTATCTCTTTATATACCCTAGGTTTGATTGTTTTTTTTTGTTCACATAAAGTTGTTTTGCTAGTTAAATAAAATCCATGATTAGTTATTGTCCAAAAATCTATAACTAAAGTTTTAAAATTTCAAATGTTGTGAAACCACTTGCAAAGCTTTTTGTTAAACCAAAACCAACTCTTTGGAACTAGTGTCATGTTTTATTTCTTGATGTGATGCGTTGATGTATTGGTTTGTGATTGTGTGTATGTGTGCATTTTTTTTTCGGCGATAGATGCGAACAATTCCGGAAAGAAGAAGAAGTGAAATCAGACGAGGATTTTATTTATATTGTTGGAAGTCTTATTTGATGGAGTTGGAGAAGTCCAGGGACAAACAAGCCAACCAAGGCAAGCCATCTTTTGATCTCTTGCTATTTATCCTTCTTGTTGTGTTCATTGTTCCACTATATACTTGGTTCCTTGTATGTTGTGTTATGATTGGTCCTCTACACTATGCATACTTGCTCCCAAGTATGTTGACCACCTTGTTGATGTTATGCATGCTTACCCTAAGCATGTATGCCCCCTTGACCACCTATATTATCACCTTGCTAGTGGTATGATGATGACCCTTGTCGAATCATCCTACTTATGTTGTCCCTATGCATGCTTATCCTAAGTATGTATGATCCCCTTGACACCTCATTTATCTCCTCCTTAGTGGTATGATGGTTGGCATCATGCCACTGTTGTCTCTTAGTTCTTACATGAAACCATAGGTTGGGAACCCCTTGAAAAAAATACCTTGTTGAAAAGAATTTTTGGAAAAAAAAACCTTAGGTAAGTTGGACTTACCTAAGTGTGTGTTTATGAAAGAAAAGGATCTTGGCAAAGATGGTTGGAAAGAGAATCTTGTTTATGAAAACTTTGGCGCCTAAGTACTCACCCATGACAATTAACTAGCGCAACCACACTATCCAAAGTGGGCACGGGCTTAGTCTGTAGTTTGTTGAAATTGACTTGAGACACCTTCACAACTCTCTAGGAGGGTCACGATGACCTCTGACACCGGGTTGCGCTCTGAAGGGTCTTCTGTCATGGCGCCGGAGATACGCTCAAAAGGAGGTATGCTGCCGGGGTGCCGGGAAGGGGTAAGCCCGCAGGGAAGGACTCATGAAAAGGGAGACAGGCGAAAGGCTATGACTGATTATCCGAGACTCGCATACTTTAGTATGACGAACCGGGGATGATCTCGGCGGATTTATCGGTTCTTGTGGGGAAAGTGCGCACACTCTGCAGAGTTAAATCTATTCGAATAGCCGCGTCCGCGGTCATGGACGGTTGGAATGGCTGTTGCTTAGCCTGATGAGTTTTGGTTTACAAAATGGTTTGGCAAATGAAAGGAAAGAACTTGTTTTGAAGTACTGAAAGGGTACGGGAAAGGTTGTGTCGTCCATATGGAGATGGTCGGGAAGGACAAATAAATTGGGTTACCCCATCCTAGTGTTTTATGTTGTGGAAATCTTTTGGAAGTATCTTCTTCAACAAAGATATATAGATGTCATAGGATATCTTTTGATGTATCATCTTTAACAAAGATATAGAGATGTCATAGAAATGTCTTAGCACCCTCTTAGTGCCCCCTTCAACTGTGATGCGGGATGCTATATCCACAAGAGAAACTTATTCTCTTTCACATGCTATATCCACCAGAGAAACTATTCTTCCTCTCTTGTCTTCTTTAGTTAGAATTTTTATCACCTTCTTGATGGTTTGCGAGTACAACTCAAATGTACTCACGGCTTTGTCCCTGGCTATTTACTTGGCCAGACCTGGAGGACTTCGACAGATGAAGAAGGAGTTGACGACGTCTATGCGAGCTAGGAACGTCTTCCCAGTCGGTTGCCTGTAGGGTTAAGGCAGATGACTTGGGCTCTACGCTGCTGAAGTGATTCTGCTACTCTGATGATTAGATTAGGCCCTTCGAGGCTATCTTGTAAGATGGGTCATGTGACCTTGTTGTAATTTTCTTATTCCGTTTTGTAAAGGATGATGTAATTTGATATCAGTTCGGTTATGTGTTCACGGCACACTGATCATGGGAACGTGAACTGTATACATAACAGGGTATTTCGGACAGCTAGTCCGGGGTCCCCACAGAGCTGGTATCAGAGCTATCCTGACTGTAGGAGACCTTAATTAGCATGGACGTTAGTTAGGAAACAAGTACTTGGGAAAAACTATTTACGAAACAAATTCTTTCCTTAGTGGGAAGCATAGCTTCTACTCCTATTACTTCTTCAAAAACTTCTAAATTCTTATCTCTCCACTTTATTAAAATGTTTGACAATTTCTTACTCTATTGTCTCATCCACTTCAAACCTACATACTTGACAATGTCCCCGAATCAGACCCGGATACTCGAAGTCGAAGGTGGATCAATCTCTCAGGAAGACTCTTGTATCTCCAACATCAGCTATTGAAGATTTGAGGCCGACTTAGTGTGCACATAAAGGGATAATTAGATCATGTCTTTGGTTGTCACCAAAGTCTGTCAGGGAGCTGACCTTGTTCCTCTTTGGACCCACAATTTTACAGTCGTCAAGGATCAAGTCCTCAATTTCCTGACTAGTAATTTTTAGGTTTGTCACGAGAAGTTGTCGTCTATGGAGCTCTTCAGCAATTAACCCTTCGAAGACCTCACGTCCCCGGGATGTTGAGCAAGAAGACTACACCATTTTAACCTCTGCCTCAACATCGACAACTCAACACCAGGCCGCTTCACCACCAACTGCTTCGAGAATCCTTGTTGAAGACGATGTCAGCCGGTTAAAGACATCAACATATGTGACCACCCCAAACATATAGGATGGATAGGACAAACTCAATCGCTTTGATTGAGCTACCCCCACGTATTAGGTATCCCTAGATACTTAGAGTGCCTTGTTTGGTTTGATGATTGCTTGTAGTTTCCTCGTGTGCTGCTTGAGTGATTTTATCTGTTTGTTGTGTATGTTTGTCTTGGTCCTTCGGTCTGAAAAACCCTCTTAGTGTGATAAACCAACTTAGGAAGCCTCCAAAAGATGTTTTCACCCTCATCTACCTCTTTTTTTTTGCGGGTATTTTTTTTTTGCGGGTACACCGCCGATGGATTGCTAACATCTAGTTAGTTGATAGGTTAACGAAAGGCTCTAACTCTACCCCCGTTAGCAGTTGTTTTTCAAACGTCGGAAAAACAAACCCAGACCCCTATCTGCACTAACTACTTTCAAGAGCAGCTGGAGCATCTCTACTACGCCAAGGAAGCAGAAGCTCGTACCTTCAGGAGTGACTGTACCTCTGCAAGAAGACATACTAACTTGGTCTAACATTGGTGTATAATCACCCTAACCTCATGGATAACTTCTTGGAAACACCCTCTAACACACTATCTAACAAATTGAGAGAACAATAGCGTAAAGCCAAGCTACATCACATGGTCCTCATCAAGTAAAGCTCATGAAGATACTTCAAGACTCAAGATTAGGTGTGCAGAAGCTCAGAGTTTTTCTGAAACCCCCGACGAAAAATCTTAAGGGTGGAAGACTTCATCTTTCACTAAAAGTTGGAGCTAACACTAACATTTTACACCTTACTAAAACACCGCCGGAAACTGGTTAGGATGCATTAACTTCCCTTGAAGTTGTGGAGTGCACCTCGCTCCCTGAAGATGCTTCAACTCAAGACGAGAGGAAGATCACTTCTTCAAAAGCACCGACAAGACCCGTGGAAACCTGAAGCTTAGAGTTTTCGGAACCTCCGTTCGGCCTTTCTAAAAAGCACCGTTGGAGTGCACTAACCCTCACAGAATCTTGAACCCCCGCTAGGATCGCTTAGAAGCTACAGATCTAACACCTACATGGATTAGTTAACCTCTTCACGAAGCTCGCCATCGGCAGGAATCCATCATGTCTCCCAGAAGATGAAGCAACGACCTTCTCAACAATGGCACATCTACAGAAGAATGGAGTCTAACTTTAGTTAAACTTTACAACCCCTCTAGTTCTACGCTTTGTAATCTCGGGACGAGATTATTTTAAGGGTGGAAGAGTTGTAACACCCCAATTTTTGCAACCTTGTTTATTTGTCCATAATGCAAAAATCAGGGGGAACAAAAAAAATTTCTAAAGACTTATTAAATGAATTGTCTTGATCTGTTAGTTGTAATGAATTGCCTTGATCTATTGGTAGATGAATTGTCTTGATTTGCTTGTTGAATTTTGTCATGAGCTACCTCCAAGAACAACACCTCTACTAATAAAACAACTTAGCAACTCACTAAATAGAACACATGTGTGGTCCTGGAAAATTCTTTTCCTTTCCCTACCAATACATAAAACCCTATCGTTGGTGTTTTCCCATAAGTATCTCAACTCACATCTTCTAGTCTCAAAAAAAAATAGCTAAGCTATGGCCCCTCTTGTATTACCTTAACCCCCTCTGTTCAAAAAAACATTTGAAGATTTTGACAAAAGTCACCAAACCTCTTTTTGATTTGTCCAATGACTCAAAATCTTAATTAAAAAGATCTTGCCAAAAAACCTTTCCTTTTAAATTGGCTATGATCACCATAGATCATAGTATCACAAAATGGTTTCTAAAGTTATTTTGTTTTAACACAAAGTGTTTGCCCAAGGACCTACACTTACTTTGTGTGACTCTAAAAGTTATATAAAAGATTTATATGCAGTTTTGGTTTCGTAAAGAAAAACGGAATGATCCATATTTTATTCTTTTTCAACCATGGATCATTGTACTCTTCTAAAACCTCATGTCAAAATATTTCAAGTAAGCCTACTTATCTAGTTTAAATCAAATCAAGGACATAGAGACCAAACGAAATTCTAAGACTATTTGATCTGTGATCAAATATCTATGACAATTTCATTCCCTCTAATACATCTTTGTGTGCTCTAAAAACACATGAAACCATTGGGATCTTCACGTAAAAAAAATCAAACCTCGCCACAATATCTTCCAATCCTACTCTGAAACTATAGGACCATAGCACTACCAATACTTTGTGCTTAAACCTCAATCAAACCATGAAGTTTTCTCCTGGAAAAGAAACACCTATCTTCTTAACATAATGGCACTGTTCTAAGAAAAATCTTGCATGCCAAGTTTCCCACTCCAACACTATTTTGAAATCCTCTTTTTGAAAATAAGACCATATGTCTCTATGACCTATAAAATTCTCTTTCTTTTATTTCGTTTAAGAATGGGGTTTGAAGATAATATTTCTTCACTTATTCTCACAACTTTATTTCCACCTTTGTATTTAAAAATTTGCTCCTCTCTTACTTTGTTCTTAATACCATCTTACTCCTTGGTTACCGAACCTCTTTACAATAGGATTTTTAATTTTTATATCAACAAACGAGTGTAAGAAAAAAAAATCTTATTAGTTTTTTCCAAAAATATTATTTACAAAGGTATACCATTTTTTTTCCTTCTATTAACGTAATGCATTGAAATGATGGTTCTATCATTAATGCATCAATCCTTTTTTTCAAGTTTTTTTTTCAAAAGCTATGCAATGCTCACATATGGGTATAGAGCATAACTAGCCCAAAACTATCTTGGTTATTTTCAAAATCTCAAAACCTTCAACTTTGTCTCTATTTTTGCTTTACGTGAAAATCAAGTCAGCAAGAGACCAAATCTTTTTAGAAAATTGCCAAACCTTGTGGGTTAGTACAACACACATTTTCATCACTTTTGCGTAAAAAAAAAACAATACACCTCGTATGTGAAAATTCTAGTATCCTTTTCACACCAAATTTTGGATAAAATTTGGCATGTTCTTTTTCCACTTAATTTTTCTCAATCCAAACCTTGCTATCTAAACCACTCACTTCTTTTTACGTCCTAGCACTCCTTCTCTGTTCTACCTTGCACACCTTGTTTTGGCAAGGATTGAAGGGGAAAAGAGGATAGCCGATGTCTTGTGGTTTGAATCAGACCTAGTGCTTGACCTATCCCAAACCGTGCTAGCCCATCTGATCGATCTAGACCAACAACACATGACCTAGGCCAACGCAACGTACACACACCAGAACTAGTACGATCCAACCATGCTCGACACGAACCAGGACGCCACGGCCGCGTCGCACAGCACCCGCCCAAACCTGAACTCCACATCTATCCCGGGAAACGATCGATCGCATGAGCACGCCCAACACCTCTCCTTGCTGACGCCAGCGCCGCAACGTCAGCAGCGCGCCACCCGAAGCCCTACCGTGACGACATCCTGGGCCCCGCAATCTGTCGAGCGCTCTCTGCGCGGTGGCCCTCCGTCGCTCTTCCGGCCGTTCCCGCGCGTGGAGGCGCTCCGAAAACCCTAGCGCGCTTCGGACAGGCTGCCCCGCCGCCGCGCTGGCCAATGGCGAAGCCCTGGACCCGTACACCATCCCGCTGCACTCCGTCCACCATACGCCCGCCCCGGCCTATATAAACCAACCCCCGCCTCCCCACTTCACCACACTGCTCCCAGAACACTCCACTCCCCTCTCCTTGCAATCAGAACCCTGCTGCGCTGCTCTCTTCCTCTCGCTCGATGAGGAAAGCCTTTCTCTGCCGCCTGGTCACCGAGCGGAGGCAGCGCAAGGTTGCGCTCCAACTCGACCCCCTTCCCTTCTTTGTTTTTCTTTGTCCGTAAGACTCCCTTTTGCACGTCCAATCGTCTATCCTAACGTAATTCTTTCTCGCACCCAGAATCGCCGGTAGCCGCCGCCGATGACGAACGTCTGCGAGCGTCGCCGGAGAAGAGGAGCCGTCGAAGCCATCTCCTGAAGGAGCACCTGCTCGGGTTAGACACCTAGCTGGACCACCCCGACCCGTTGCCATCTCGCCGACCCTCCGCCTTCGCCCCAAGGTCCTCCCGGCGAGCTCCCGATCGCCGTCTCCGTCTGGGCGCCAAGCTGTCCTGCAACCTCGCCGCCGACCGCGAGCCCGCCGACGCGAACGTGAAGAGCAAGCTGAGCCTCCTCCGCAGTCCCGCGTCATCCCCCTAGCCTCCGAGCGCCATGGTGAGCTTCCCGACTTTCTCCGTGTTCTGGACGTGAGCTCCGTCGCGTATTCGTGTGTTTGATCAGAACGTGAGCTAGCATAGCTTTTTGCACGGTTTTTAAAGCAATCCTGCTAGTTTAAGTCTTGTTGCTTCTCATGGGCCGTTAGATTAGGATCAAGGGTAGCATACCCCTTCAGCATTTGTTTTAGGCTGACGTGTCTAGCCCAGTTTCAGAGTTTTTTTTCCTCCACTGCCCGCGGGACAGCAGATAGGCTGGTCTCGTCTCGGCCCACGGACTCGGTCCGTTTAGATCTTTTTGAGGAAACCTTGTTAATATTTTAAAACAATCAGAAAACTTATAAAATCCATATCTCCCGTATTATAGAGCCAAATCCAGTAATTCCAACTTTCAAAGATCAAAAATTAAAACACCTTTCAAACTCCACTGGTCCCATACCAATGGTATTTTTACATATTATAAATGGTATTTATTTGTGTGCTATGGATAGTTTAATTTCGAAATTGGTTATAGAATTATTGGAAACTAATTTTTTTTTGGTATAAACAAGTTTTTCATATTAAAAGTATCTCTTTATATACCCTAGGTTTGATTGTTTTTTTTGTTCACATAAAGTTGTTTTGCTAGTTAAATAAAATCCATGATTAGTTATTGTCCAAAAATCTATAACTAAAGTTTTAAAATTTCAAATGTTGTGAAACCACTTGCAAAGCTTTTTGTTAAACCAAAACCAACTCTTTGGAACTAGTGTCATGTTTTATTTCTTGATGTGATGCGTTGATGTATTGGTTTGTGATTGTGTGTATGTGTGCATTTTTTTTTCGGCGATAGATGCGAACAATTCCGGAAAGAAGAAGAAGTGAAATCAGACGAGGATTTTATTTATATTGTTGGAAGTCTTATTTGATGGAGTTGGAGAAGTCCAGGGACAAACAAGCCAACCAAGGCAAGCCATCTTTTGATCTCTTGCTATTTATCCTTCTTGTTGTGTTCATTGTTCCACTATATACTTGGTTCCTTGTATGTTGTGTTATGATTGGTCCTCTACACTATGCATACTTGCTCCCAAGTATGTTGACCACCTTGTTGATGTTATGCATGCTTACCCTAAGCATGTATGCCCTCTTGACCACCTATATTATCACCTTGCTAGTGGTATGATGATGACCCTTGTCGAATCATCCTACTTATGTTGTCCCTATGCATGCTTATCCTAAGTATGTATGATCCCCTTGACACCTCATTTATCTCCTCCTTAGTGGTATGATGGTTGGCATCATGCCACCGTTGTCTCTTAGTTCTTACATGAAACCATAGGTTGGGAACCCCTTGAAAAAAATACCTTGTTGAAAAGAATTTTTGGAAAAAAAAACCTTAGGTAAGTTGGACTTACCTAAGTGTGTGTTTATGAAAGAAAAGGATCTTGGCAAAGATGGTTGGAAAGAGAATCTTGTTTATGAAAACTTTGGCGCCTAAGTACTCACCCATGACAATTAACTAGCGCAACCACACTATCCAAAGTGGGCACGGGCTTAGTCTGTAGTTTGTTGAAATTGACTTGAGACACCTTCACAACTCTCTAGGAGGGTCACGATGACCTCTGACACCGGGTTGCGCTCTGAAGGAGGCAATACACCGCATTAACTTGCAGCCGGACGATTACCGAGGGTCTTCGTCATGGCGCCGGAGATACGCTCAAAAGGAGGTATGCTGCCGGGGTGCCGGGAAGGGGTAAGCCCGCAGGGAAGGACTCATGAAAAGGGAGACAGGCGAAAGGCTATGACTGATTATCCGAGACTCGCATACTTTAGTATGACGAACCGGGGATGATCTCGGCGGATTCATCGGTTCTTGTGGGGAAAGTGCGCACACTCTGCAGAGTTAAATCTATTCGAATAGCCGCGTCCGCGGTCATGGACGGTTGGAATGGCTGTTGCTTAGCCTGATGAGTTTTGGTTTACAAAATGGTTTGGCAAATGAAAGGAAAGAACTTGTTTTGAAGTACTGAAAGGGTACGGGAAAGGTTGTGTCATCCATATGGAGATGGTCGGGAAGGACAAATAAATTGGGTTACCCCATCCTAGTGTTTTATGTTGTGGAAATCTTTTGGAAGTATCTTCTTCAACAAAGATATATAGATGTCATAGGATATCTTTTGATGTATCATCTTTAACAAAGATATAGAGATGTCATAGAAATGTCTTAGCACCCTCTTAGTGCCCCCTTCAACTGTGATGTGGGATGCTATATCCACAAGAGAAACTTATTCTCTTTCACATGCTATATCCACCAGAGAAACTATTCTTCCTCTCTTGTCTTCTTTAGTTAGAATTTTTATCACCTTCTTGATGGTTTGCGAGTACAATTCAAATGTACTCACGGCTTTGTCCCTGGCTATTTACTTGGCCAGACCTGGAGGACTTCGACAGATGAAGAAGGAGTTGACGACGTCTATGCGAGCTAGGAACGTCTTCCCAGTCAGTTGCCTGTAGGGTTAAGGCAGATGACTTGGGCTCTACGCTGCTGAAGTGATTCTGCTACTCTGATGATTAGATTAGGCCCTTCGAGGCTATCTTGTAAGATGGGTCATGTGACCTTGTTGTAATTTTCTTATTCCGTTTTGTAAAGGATGATGTAATTTGATATCAGTTCGGTTATGTGTTCACGGCACACTGATCATGGGAACGTGAACTGTATACATAACAGGGTATTTCGGACAGCTAGTCCGGGGTCCCCACAGAGACTCAAGTAACGGTGGTGAACCATGCGACAAGATATGTGGCATAGGTATTGGAACATTTACGGTGTAATCACTTGGTGGTGGCACCTCATGATAACCCCCTAGACGTTCCGCAACCGGTGTCTCATCCTTCCCCTTTGTTGAAGTGTCGGTCTCCCAAAGCCCTTCCTTTTGTGGATCTTTTGTCGCTTGCGCGACAAACTCAACAAGAGTAAAGGGGTTAGCTTTTGGTGGGGGATCCTCGGCACTTGCTTTAGGATCAACAATAAGGTTCGGTTTTTGAGCAACCAACTCCATCATCATCGCCTTCATTTGGTTAACGATGGATGACTCCAATTTCTTGAGGTCATCCAACGTAGTCGTTGTGGTATCGACGGGAGATGATGCTACGCTTCAGTCTTCTGATATTGACGTGTCCAGCGACGTCACCGTGCACTTGCAAATCTAACAATGATACTCACGGCACACGGTGAGATTACTCAAGTGTTGTCATCAAACACACAAAACTTGGGGTTTAAACTTTGCTCTTACAGCCGCGCCGCCCTATGGGGTGGCCCCCTGCTGGCCGCCTCCGACTCTTCTTCGGTGTTCTGGAATCCTCTGTGGAAAATAGGGCCGTGGGCTTTTGTTTCGTCCAATTCCGAGAATATTTCTTGTGTATGATTTCTGAAACCAAAAACAGCAGAAAACAAGAATTGGCGCTTCGGCATCTTGTTAATAGGTTAGTAGCAGAAAATGCATCAAAATGATATAAAGTATGAATAAAACATGTAGGTATTGTCATAAAACTAGCATGGAACATAAGAAATTATAGATACGTTGGAGACGTATCAAGCATCCCCAAGCTTAGTTCCTACTCGCCCTCGAGTAGGTAAACGATAAAAAGAATAATTTCTGGATTGACATGCTACCAACATGATCTTGATCAATACTATTGTAAAGCAATGGTCTATAGTTTGTTATCAAATAGATAATGACTAAACAACTGAATCATATAGCAAAGACTTTTCATGAATAGTACTTTCAAGACAAGCATCAAAAAGCCTTGCATAAGAGTTAACTCACAAAGCAATAGATTCTTAATAGAAGGTTTTGAAGCAACACAAAGGAAGATTTAAGTTTCAGCAATTGCTTTCAACTCTCAACATGTATATCTCATGGATAATTGTCAGAATCAATGCACACAGTTGGCACAAGTGTTTGCTTCTAAGATAGAAAGAAGTAGGTAAACTGACTCAACATAAAGTAAAAGAAAGGCCCTTCGCAGAGGGAAGCAGGGATTACTCATGTGCTAGAGCTTTTTATTTTGAAAACATGGAAACAATTTTGTGAACGATAGTAATAATTCATATGGGTTATGTATAGAACTTCCTATAAGTTGCAAGCCTCATGCATCGAATACTAATAGTGCCCGCACCTTGTCCTAATTAGCTCGGATTTCCATGGATTATCATTGCATTACATATGTTTCAACCAAGTGTCACAAAGGGGTACCTCTATGCCACCTGTACAAAGGTACAAGGAGATAAATCGCATTTGATTTCTCGATTTTGATAGATCTCAACTTGAGGACATCCATACCGGGACAACATAGAAAACCGATAATGGACTCCTCTTTATGCTTTAAGCATTCAAGAACAGATAATATTCTCATAAGAGATTTGAGGATTAATGTCCAAGCTGAAACTTCCACCATGATACATGGCTTTGGTTGGCGGCCCAATGTTCTTCTCTAACAATATGCATACTCAAACCATTTCAAATCATGGAAAATCTCCATTACTTCAGACAAGACGAACATGCATAGCAACTCACATGATATTGAACAAAGGTGTGACAGGTTGATGGCGTCCCCAGATAACATGGTTACCGCTCAACAAGCAACTTATAAGAACTAAGATACACAAGCGACATATTCCTTACCACAATAGTTTTTTAAGCTACTTTCCCATGAGCTATGTATTGCAAAAACAAGGAATGATTTTTTTTGAAAGGATTTAAAGGTAGCACGCAAGCAATTTACTTGGAATGGCAGAAAAATACCACATAGTAGGTAGTTATGGTGGACACAAACGGCATAGGTTTTGGCTCAAGGTTTTGGATGCACGAGAAGCATTCCCTCTCAGTACAAGGCTTTGGCTAGCAAGGTTGTTTGAAGCAAACACAAGTATGAACCGGTACAACAAAACTTACATAAGAACATATTGCAAGCATTATAAGGCTCTACACTGTCTTCCTTGTTGCTCAAACACTTTTACCATAAAATATCTAGACCTTAGAGAGACCAATCATGCAAACCAAATTTCAACAAGCTCTACGGTAATTTTCCACTAATAGGTTTAAACCACATGATGCAAGAGCTTAAACATTATCTACTTGAGAGCTCTAAACAATTTCCAAGTATCAAATTATTCAAGACAATATACCAATTACCACATGAAGCATTTTCTGTTTCCAACCAAATAGCAATAAATGCAGCGGCTTTCAACTTTCGCCATGAACATTAAAAGTAAAACTAAGAACACAAGTGTTCAATATGAAAAAGTGGAGCGTGTCTTTCTCCCACACAAGAATGTTAGGATCCGATTTTATTCAAACACAAACAAAAATAAAAGCACACAGACGCTGCAAATAAAGCACATAAGATGTGATGGAATAAAAATATAGTTTCACTAGAGGTGACCTGATAAGTTGTTGCTGAAGAAGGGGATGCCTTGGGCATCCCCAAGCTTAGATTCTTGAGTCTTCTTGAAATATGCAGGGATGAACCAAGGGGGCATCCCCAAGCTTAGACTTTTCACTCTTCTTGATCATATTGTATCATCCTCCTCTCTTGATCCTTGAAAACTTCCTTCACACCATACTCAAAACAATCTCATTAGAGGGTTAGTGCATAATCCAAAATTCACATGTTCAGCAAGGACACAATCATTCCCAAGGCTTATGTACATTACCCAAGGCTACTGAAATTTAATGGAGCAAAGAAACCCGCTCAAACGCAGTAAAAGAGGCAATGCGAAATAAAAGGCAGAATCTGTCAAAACGGAACAGCCCGTAAAGACGAATTTTTCGAGGCACTTAACATGCTCAGATGAAGAAGCTCAAATTGAATGAAAGTTGCGTACATATCTGAGTATTACTCATGAATTTTTTCAGAGTTTTTAGATTCTCCTACAGAGAGAACAGCTCAAATTCGTGACAGCTAAAAATCTGTTTCTGCGCAGAAATCCAAATCTATCAACCTTCTATCAAAGACTTCACTTGGCACAACAATGCAATAAAGTAAATATACAAAGGTATTGCTACAGTAGTAACAAGCACCTTGACTCTAATATAAAACAAAAAATTGCAGAAATAAAATAATGGGTTGTCTCCCATAAGCGCTTTTCTTTAACGCCTTTCAGCTAGGCGCAGAAAGTGTAAATCAAGTAACATCAAGAGAAGAAGCATCAACATCATAATTTGTTCTAATAATAGAATCAAAAGGCAACTTCATTCTCTTTCTAGGGTAGTGCTCCATACCTTTCTTAAGAGGGAATTGATATTTAATATTTCCTTCTTTCATATCAATAATAGCACCAACGGTTCGAAGAAAGGGTCTTCCCAAAATGATAGGACAAGATGCATTGCATTCAATATCCAAAACAACAAAATCAACGGGGACAAGGTTATTTTCAACCGTAATGTGAACATTGTCAATCCTCCCCAAAGGTTTCTTTATAGAATCATCAGCAAGATTAACATCCAAATAACAATATTTCAAAGGTGGCAAGTCAAGCATATCATAGAGTTTCTTAGGCATAACAGAAATACTTGCACCAAGATCACATAAAGCATTACAATCAAAATCATTGACCTTCATTTTAATGATGGGCTCCCAGCCATCTTCTAACTTCCTAGGAATAGAAGCTTCAAGTTTTAATTCCTCTTCTCTAGCTTTAATGAGAGCATTTGTAATATGTTTTGTAAAGGCCAAGTTTGTAGCACTAGCATTAGGACTTGTAGCAAGTTTTTGCAAGAACTTAATAACTTCAGAGATATGACAATTATCAAAATCAAAACCATTATGATCTAAAGCAATGGGATCATTGTCCCCAATACTCTGAAAAATTTCAGCACTTTTATCACAAACAGTTTCAGCAGTTTCAGGCAATTTTGCATGCTTTGTAGTAGAAGTAGCAACATTGCCAACACCAATTATTTTACCATTGATAGTAGGAGGTTTAGCAACATGTGAAGCATAAACATTACTAGTGGTGGTAATAGTCCAAACTTTAGCTACATTGTTCTCTTTAGCAAGTTTTTCTTCTCTTTCCCACCTAGCATGCAATTCAGCCATCATTCTAATATTGTCATTAATTCGAACTTGGATAGTTCACATCAACATGCTCTTCTTGAGCAACCAATGAAACTAAAGGAACATTATTAGGATCAACATGAGATTTACCATTAACAAGCATAGACATAATAACATCAATCTTATCACTCAAGGAGGAGGTTTTTTCAACAGAATTTACCTTCTTACCTTGAGGAGTCCTTTCAGTGTGCCATTCAGAGTAGTTGATCATCATATCATCAAGAAGATTTGTTGCAGCACCCAAAGTGATGGACATAAAAGTACCTCCAGCAGTTGAATCCAATAGGTTCCTTGAAGAAAAATTTAATCATGCATAAAAGGTTTGGATGATCATCCAAATAGTTAGTCCATGGGTAGGGCAATTCTTTACCAAAGATTTCATTCTCTCCCATGCTTGGGCAACATGTTCATTATCCAATTGCTTAAAATTCATAATGTTACTTCTCAAAGATATAATTTTAGCAGGAGGATAATATCTTCCAATGAAAGCATCTTTACATTTAGTCCATGAATCAATACTATTTTTAGGCAAAGATAGCAACCAATCTTTAGCTCTTCCTCTTAAGGAGAAAGGAAACAATTTCAGTTTTATAATATCCCCATCTACATCCTTATACTTTTGCATTTCACAAAGTTCAACAAAATTATTAAGATGGGCAGCAGCATCATCAGTATTAAAACTAGAAAATTGCTCTCTCATAACAAGATTTAGTAAAGCAGGTTTAATTTCATAAAATTCTGCTATAGCAGCAGGTGGAGCAATAGGAGTGCATATGAAATCATTATTATTAGTGCTAGTGAAGTCACACAACTTACTGTTCTCAGGATTATTCATTTTAACAATAATAAAAATAAGTAAAGCAAACCGAATTAAATAAAGTAAAACAAGTAACTAATTTTTTTGTGTGTTTTTGATATAAACAAAGCAAACAAGACAGAAAATAAAATAAAGCAAGACAATAAACAAAGTAAAAAGATTCGGTGTGAGAGACTCCCCTTGTAGCGTGTCTTGATTTCCCCGGCAACGGCGCCAGAAAAAGTGCTTGATGACGCGTGAAGCACACGTCCGTTGGGAACCCCAAGAGGAAGGTGTGATGCTGATGTCTACGGGAGCTTCTATTCTTGTAGACAGTGTTGGGCCTCCAAGAGCAGAGGTTTGTAGAACAGCAGCAAGTTTCCCTTAAGGGGATCACCTAAGGTTTATCGATCTCAGGGAGGAAGAGGTCAAAGATATCCCTCTCAAGCAACCCTGCAACCACAAAGCAAGAAGTCTCTTGTGTCCCCAACACACCTAATACACTTGTCAGATGTATAGGTGCACTAGTTCGGCGAAGAGATAGTGAGATGCAAGTAATATGGATGAGTATGAGTGGTAATACCAATCTGAATAAAATATGCCAGCGAGTAAACATGCAACAAAACAGTAAACAAACGGAGATTCGATGCTTGGAAGCAAAGCCTAGGGATCCCGCTTTCACTAGTGGACACTCTCAACAATGATCACATAATAGGACTACTCTACACCCTCTTGTTGGATGATGAACACCACTAATTGTGTAGGATTACACGAACCCTCAATGTCGGAGTTGACAAGCTCCACAATATTCAATGTTCATATTTAAATAACCTTAGAGTGCAAGATAGATCAACACAATCACACCAAGAACTAACATAGCATGGACACTGTCACCATCACACTATGGAGGAGGCATAGATCACATCAATACTTATCATAGCAATAGTTAACTTCATAATCTACAAGAGATTACAATCATAACCCACGCCAAGTACTACACGATGCACACACTGTCACCATTACACCGTGCGGGAGGAATAGACTACTTTAATAACATCACTAGAGTAGCACATAGATGATATTCAACTAGATCACATAAAGAGAGAGATGAACCACATAGCTACAGCGGAGCCCTCAGCCCCGGGGGTGAATTACTCCCTCCTCATCATGGAGACAGCGATGGCGGTGAAGATGGCGATGGAGACGGCGGTGGAGATGACTCCGGGGGCAATTCCCTGTCCCGGCAGGGTGCCGGAACAGAGACTTCTGTCCCCCGAATTGGAGTTTCGCGATGGCGGCGGCTCTGGATGGTTTTCTCAGGTTTCGTCGAACGGGCTTGAGGTTTTAGGTCAGGGACGACTAAATAGGCGAAGAGGCGGAGTCGGAGGGTCCACGGGGTGCCCACACACTAGGGGGGCGCGCCCCCCCTTGGGCCGCGCCCCCCTGTGGGGTGGGCCCCCCTGGCTCCCCTCTCGCCTTTCTCCGGTGCTCTGGAAGCTTCCGGGAATTATAAGATCTTCGGTGTTGATTTCGTCCGATTCCGAAAATATTTCTTTACTAGGATTTCTGAAACCAAAAACAGCGAGAAAACCAGCAACTGGCCTTTCGGCATCTCGTCAATAGGTTAGTTCCAGAAAACGCATAAAAACGATATAAAGTGTGAACAAAACATGTAGGTATTGTCATAAAACAAGCATGGAACATCAGAAAATATAGATACGTTGGAGACATATCACCATCCCCAAGCTTAGTTCCTACTCGTCCTCGAGTAGGTAAACGATAAAAGATAATTTCTGAAGTGACATGCTACCAACATAATCTTGATCATACTATTGTAAAGCATATGAGATGAATGCAGCGATTCAAAGCAATGTTTATGCAATGAGTAAACAATTGAATCATATAGCAAAGACTTTTCATGAATAATACTTTCAAGACAAGCATCAATAAGTCTTGCATAAGAGTTAACTCATAAAGCAATAAATTCAAAGTAAAGACATTGAAGCAACACAATGGAAGATTAAGTTTCAGCGGTTGCTTTCAACTTGTAACATGTATATCTCATGGATAGTTGTCAATGCAAAGCAATATAACAAGTGCAATAAGAAAGTATGTAAGAATCAATGCACAGTTAACACAAGTGTTTGCTTCCAAGATAGAGAGAAATGGGTAAACTGACTCAACATAAAAGTAGAAGAATGGCCCTTCGCAGAGGGAAGCATTGATTGCTATATTTGTGCTAGAGCTTTGGTTTTGAAAGCAAGAAACAATTTTGTCAACGGTAGTAATAAAGCATATGTATCATGTAAATTATATACTACAAGTTGCAAGCCTCATGCATAGTATACTAATAGTGCCCGCACCTTGTCCTAATTAGCTCGGATTACGGGATTATCATCGCAATACATATGTTTTAACCAAGTGTCACAAAGGGGTACCTCTATGCCGCCTGTACAAAGGTCTAAGGATAAAGCTCGCATTGGATTTCTCGCTTTTGATTATTCTCAACTTAGACTTCCATACCGGGACAACATAGACAACAGATAATGGACTCCTCTTTAATGCATAAGCATTTAGCAACAATTAATGTTCTCATATGAGATTGAGGATATTTGTCCAAAACTGAAACTTCCACCATGAATCATGGCTTTAGTTAGCGGCCCAATGTTCTTCTCTAACATTATGCATGCTCTAACCATTAAATAAGTGGTAAATCTCCCTTACTTCAGACAAGACGGACATGCATAGCAACTCACATGATATTCAACAAAGAGAGTTGATGGCGTCCCCAGGAACATGGTTATCGCACAACAAGCAACTTAATAAGAAATAAAGTGCATAAGTACATATTCAATACCACAATTGTTTTTAGGCTATTTGTCTCATGAGCTATATATTGCAAAGGTAAAGAATGGAAATTTTAAAGGTAGCACTCAAGCAATTTACTTTGGAATGGCGGAGAAATACCATGTAGTAGGTAGGTATGGTGGACACAAATGGCATAGTGGTTGGCTCAAGGATTTTGGATTCATGAGTATTCCCTCTCGATACAAGGTTTAGGCTAGCAAGGTTGTTTAGAGCAAACACAGTATGAACCGGTACAGCAAAACTCACATAAAAAGACATATTGCAAGCATTATAAGACTCTACACCGTCTTCCTTGTTGTTCAAACCCTTACTAGAAAATATCTAGACCTTAGAGAGACCAATCATGCAAACCAAACTTTAGCAAGCTCTATGTATTTCTTCACTAATAGGTGCAAGGTATATGATGCAAGAGCTTAAACATGAACACAAAAATTGCCAAGTATCAAATTATTCAAGACATTCTACCTATTACTACATGTAGCACTTTCCGTTTCCAACCATATAACAATTAACGAAGCAGTTTCAACCTTCGCCATGAAAAATAAAAGCTAAGAACACATGTGTTCATATGAACCAGCGGAGCGTGTCTCTCTCCCACACAAGAATTTATTAAAACAAAAACAAAAGCACACAGACGCTCCAAGTAAAGTACATAAGATGTGGCCGAATAAAAATATAGTTTCAAGAGAAGGAACCTGATAATTTGTCGATGAAGAAGGGGGTGCCTTGGGCATCCCCAAGCTTAGATGCTTGAGTCTTCTTGAAATATGCAGGGGTGAACCACCGGGGCATCCCCAAGCTTAGACTTTTCACTCTTCTTGATCATAGTATATCATCCTCCTCTCTTGACCCTTGAAAACTTCCTCCACACCAAACTCGAAACAAACTCATTAGAGGGTTAGTGCATAATCAAAATTCACATGTTCAGAGGTGACACAATCATTCTTAACACTTCTGAACATTGCTCAAAGCTACTGAAAGGTAATGGAACAAAGAAATCCACCCAACACAGCAAAAGAAGCAATGCAAAATAAAAGGCAGAATCTATCAAGACAGAACAGTCCGTAAAGACGAATTTTATTGAGGCACCAGACTTGCTCAAATGAAAATACTCAAATTGAATGAAAGTTGCGTACATATCTGAGGATCGCTCACGTAAATCGGCATAATTTTCTGAGTTACCTACAGAGAATTAGGTCCAGATTCGTGACAGCAAGAAATCTGTTTCTGCGCAGTAATCCAAATCTAGTATGAACCTTACTATCAAAGACTTTACTTGGCACAACAATGCAATAAAATAAGATAAGGAGAGGTTGCTACAGTAGTAACAACTTCCAAGACTCAAATACAAAATAAAAGTACTGTAGCAAAATAAACACATGGGTTATCTCCCAAGAAGTTCTTTCTTTATAGCCATTAAGATGGGGTCAGCAGTTTTTATGATGCACTCGCAAGAAATAGTATTTGAAGCAAAAAGAGAGCATCAAGAAGCAAATTCAAAACAGATTTAAGTCTACCCCACTTCCTATGCAAAGGAATCTTGTACACAAATGAATTCATGAAAAACAAAGTGACAAGCATAAGAGGATAAAACACGAGTAACTTCAAGATTCTCAACATAAAGAGGGGAAACTTAATATTATTAAGATGCATATAACCATGTTTCCCTCTCTCATAATAACTTTCAGTAGCATCATTAATGAAATCCACAATATACCCATCACTTAAAACATTCTTATCATGGCTCATATGTATAGAAGTATCATTAATTTTGGCATAAGAAGAGTTCTTCTTATTAATAGTAATTGGAGCAAGATTATTATCAAGAATTTGAACATGGTAAACAAGTTGCATATTAAGGGAATTTTTTTTGGTAATCCAATCATGACTATGACAAGTTTCATAAGGATAGTTATAACCTATATCATAGTATTCTTTATAATAATCATCAAATGTCGGAGGCACAGTGTCATCATAAGAAATAGAATAGTTATCTTTCACAGTCGGTTTATCTGTGACCATACCATCATTGTTATTAGAAGGAGATGTATCAAACACATAATGATCAGTAGCAAAAGGATTTTAAGACACCTCTTCCCCAAGCTTAGAGCTTTCTATATCATTATGGGAGGAAGCATGGATAGCACTGATACTATGGCAATTATTATCATCATTATTTTCAGAATTAGTTTCCCAGAGATTTGCAATATCAAAAGTAGTGTGCTCATTCAAATCATGATCACTAATGTATGTAAAGGGCATAGGAAGATCATTGTATTCAGATTCATTATCATAATAATCATTAGGAGCAACATACTTACGGTTACCTAGCGTTATCTCATTCACGCGGGGATATGCCGTTACCTCTTTCTCTTTATTCTCCTTCTTCTTCTTCTTCTTCTTCTTCTTCTTCGTTCCCTTCTTCTTCTTCTTCTCCTCCTTCTCCTCGTTCCCTTCTTTAGGAGGAAGTGGCTTGAAGGGTAGCTTGTCCGCATAACCTGATTTACTTTCAGAAACAATAGAAGAAACTTGGGAGGATTCCTCCTTTTCATTAATTAGTTCAAAACACACAACGGTCCTATCATATTTTGGCAAGGTGTCATCTTCTAAAATATTTTGTATGTAAGTATTTGTATGGCTATTATCAATGCAATAAGAAAAACACCCATGCAGGACATCATCAATATCAAGATCATTAATATCTAACAAATAAATTTTCCTTGATAACTCTTCACACCTCAAAAATAAAGTAAGTTCATCATGCTGATTAGGAGTAATTTCATCATCACAATACAAATTTGCAGCACTCATTGGGTTCAAATTATCATTGGTGGAGCATTGAAAATTAAAATGACCCACTTCATGGCAAACTTCACAAATAAAAGGATAGAGGGCACAAACTTTTTTACCAAGATCATCTAGAGCCCTAGCCCACTTTCTAGTTTTTTCATTAATATGATGGATACAATATTCATCTTTGATTTGATTAATTCCACAAGGTCCATGCATTCCACAAAAATTGACATGCTTATAGGAAATAGCATTCTTAGGAGTTTGAGCATGCTTATTGCAATCATTAACAACAATTTCATCCTTCATGCAAGCCTCTTTAAAAGGTTCATGATACTTATCAAAATTCTTTTTAGGCAATTAAAAATGAGAAGCAAAGGCTTTATAAAGATTTGCAGCAACTTGAGAGTCAAGACCATAAGTAGCACTCATATCTCGAAATTTATCAGTATCCATAAAAGCTTCAATGCATTCATAATCATAATTTATACCTGACTCTTCACCTTTGTTGTTCTCCCATCCTTCAGACATTCTCCTCAATCCGATCAAGAAGTTCCCACCTAGCTTCAACCTCCTTGCTTGTGAAAGATCCCTCTGAACAGGCATCCAGATAGTCCTTGTGTTGTCCTGAAAGCCTCGCATAAAAATTGTTAACAATAACGTTACGGGGGAGCTCATGAATGGGACATTTGAGCATTAGTGACTTCAATCTCCCCCATGCTTGAGAAATACTCTCTCCATCACGAGGATAAAAGTTATAAATATAATTCCTATCAATATGCACTTCATGAGGAGGATAAAATTTAGAATAAAAGAGAGGTACAATTTCCTCCCAACCAAGAGAATGACTATTCTTCAACAATTTATACCAATGCGCCGCTTTACCAGACAGCGAAAAAGAGAATAGCTTCTTCCTTACTTTATCCATAGAGATACCTGCACACTTGAATAACCCGCATAATCCATGCAAAAACAGTAAATGATCTCTAGGATGGACAGTTCCATCCCCTTCATAGCGGTTATCAATAACACGTTCAATAATTTTCATGGGTATCTTGAAAGAAGTACTTGCAGTTGGTGGACAAGCATCATTAGAGTTATCACATATGGGAGATAAACCATTATCAGAACAAATTTTCTCCCCTAAAGATGGGAAACTAAAAAGATCACAAAAACTAGCTTCCCCAAGCTTAGACTTATCCATAGCATTAGCAGTGATTGCGTTCATACTAATAACATTGCTACTAGCATGCAATTGAGGCTCCATAGGTTCTTTAATTT
The DNA here is from genome assembly GCF_022539505.1 of Lolium rigidum. Lineage (NCBI taxonomy): Eukaryota > Viridiplantae > Streptophyta > Magnoliopsida > Poales > Poaceae > Lolium > Lolium rigidum. The sequence goes on from NC_061508.1 coordinate 136,899,505, forward strand.
TCGCATCACACAATTCATGTCTTAACTTAGGAAATAAATTAAAAAGCTCATAGTTGTATTCTATTATGCCTTACTAGTGTAAAACAAGAAACAAAAAGATGCAATTGCAGGATCTAAATGAAATAGCTTCGAGTACTTACAACGGCGAAAATAGCTTAGTAGCCGAGATCCGGAGTGTGAGTACCTTTTACCTTTCCTCCCCGGCAACGGCGCCAGAAAAGTGCTTGATGTCTACGGGAGCTTCTATTCTTGTAAACAGTGTTGGGCCTCCAAGAGCAGAGGTTTGTAGAACAGCAGCAAGTTTCTCTTAAGTGGATCACCCAAGGTTTATCGATCTCGGGGAGGAAGAGGTCAAAGATATCCCTCTCAAGCAACCCCGCAACCACAAAGCAAGAAGTCTCTTGTGTCCCCAACACACCTAATACACTTGTCAGATGTATAGGTGCACTAGTTCGGCGAAGAGATAGTGAGATGCAAGTAATATGGATGAGTATGAGTGGTAATAGCAATCTGAATAAAATATGCGAGCGAGTAAACATGCAACAAAACAGTAAACAAACGGAGATTCGATGCTTGGAAGCAAGGCCTAGGGATCCCGCTTTCACTAGTGGACACTCTCAACAATGATCACATAATAGGACTACTCTACACCCTCTTGTTGGATGATGAACACCACTAATTGTGTAGGATTACACGAACCCTCAATGCCGGAGTTAACAAGCTCCACAATATTCAATGTTCATATTTAAATAACCTTAGAGTGCAAGATAGATCAACACAATCACACCAAGAACTAACATAGCATGCACACTGTCACCATCACACTATGGAGGAGGCATAGATCACATCAATACTTATCATAGCAATAGTTAACTTCATAATCTACAAGCGATTACAATCATAACCCACGCCAAGTACTACACGATGCACACACTGTCACCATTACACCGTGCAGGAGGAATAGACTACTTTAATAACATCACTAGAGTGGCACATAGATGATATTCAACTAGATCACATAAAGAGAGAGATGAACCACATAGCTACAGCGGAGCCCTCAGCCCCGGGGGTGAATTACTCCCTCCTCATCATGGAGACAGCGCTGGCGGTGAAGATGGCGATGGAGACGGCGGTGGAGATGACTCCGGTGGCAATTCCCCGTCCAGGCAGGGTGCCGGAACAGAGACTTATGTCCCCCGAATTGGAGTTTCGCGATGGCGGCGGCTCTGGATGGTTTTCTCAGGTTTCGTCGAACGGGCTCGAGGTTTTAGGTCAGGGACGACTAAATAGGCGAAGAGGCGGAGTCGGAGCGGCCACGGGGTGCCCACACACTAGGGGGGCGCCCCCCCCCCTTGGGCCGCGCCGCCCTGTGGGGTGGGCCCCCCTGGCTCCCCTCTCGCCTTTCTCCGGTGCTCTGGAAGCTTCCGGGAATTATAAGATCTTCGGTGTTGATTTCGTCCGATTCCGAAAATATTTCTTTGCTAGGATTTCTGAAACCAAAAACAACAGAAAACAGCAACTGGCCTTTCGGCATCTCGTCAATAGGTTAGTTCCAGAAAATGCATAAAAACGATATAAAGTGTGAACAAACATGTAGGTATTGTCATAAAACAAGCATGGAACATCAGAAATTATAGATACGTTGGAGACGTATCAGATGCGTACAGCAGCGAGTTTTCCCTCGGTAAGAAACCAAGGTTATCGAACCAGTAGGAGATGAAGGCCACGTGAAGGTTGTTGGTGAAGGAGTGTAGTGCGGCGCAACACCAGGGATTCCAGCGCCAACATGGAACATGCACAACACAATCAAAATACTTTGCCCCAACTTAACAGTGAGGTTGTCAATCTCACGGCTTGCTGTAAACAAAGGATTAAACGTATGGTGTGGAGAATGATGTTTGCTTGCAAAGAACAACAGAGAACAATGATTGCAGTAGGTTGTATTTCAGATGTAAAAGAATGGACAGGGGTCCACAGTTCACTAGTGGTGTCTCTCCAATAAGATAAATAACATGTTGGGTGAACAAATTACAGTTGGGCAATTGACAAATAGAGAGGGCATAACAATGCACATACATATCATGATGACTACTATGAGATTTACTTAGGGCATTACGACAAAGAACATAGACCGCTATCCAGCATGCATCTATGCCTAAAAAGTCCACCTTCGGGTTAGCATCCGCACCCCTTCCAGTATTAAGTTGCAAACAACAGACAATTGCATTAAGTACTGTGCGTAATGTAAACAATACAAATATCCTTAGACAAAGTATTGATATTTTATCCCTAGTGGCAACAGCACATCCACAACCTTAGAACTTTCTGTCACTGTCCCAGATTCAATGGAGGCATGAACCCACTATCTAGCATAAATACCCCCTCTTGGAGTTACAAGTATCAACTTGGTCGGAGCCTCTACTAGCAACGGAGAGCATGCAAGATCATAAACAACACATATATGATAGATTGATAATCAACTTGACATAGTATTCCATATTCATCGGATCCCAACAAACACAACATGTAGCATTACAAATAGATGATCTTGATCATGATAGCCAGCTCACAAGATATAAAAATGATGGCAAAATAGGAGAAGACAACCATCTAGCTACTGCTATGGACCCATAGTCCAAGGATGAACTACTCACGCATCAGCCCAGAGGTGGGCATCGTGATGTAGAGCCGTCCGGTGATGATTCCCCTCTCCGGCAGGGTGCCGGAGGTGATCTTCAGAACCCCCGAGATGGGGTTGACGGCGGTGGGGTATCAGTAACTTTTCTCGTATCGTGGCTCTCGGTACTAGGGTTTTCCGATACGAAGGATTATATAGGCGAAGACGCAGCGTCGGGGGAGCCAGGGGGCTCCCTCCCCACACCTGGGCGCGCTAGGGGGGTGGGCCACGCCGCCCTATGGGGTGGCCCCCCTGCTGGCCGCCTCCGACTCTTCTTCGGTGTTCTGGAATCCTCCGTGGAAAATAGGACCGTGGGCTTTTGTTTCGTCCAATTCCGAGAATAATTCCTTTGTAGGATTTATGAAACCAAAAACAACAGAAAACAGGAACTAGCGCTTCGGCATCTTGTTAATAGGTTAGTACCGGAAAATGCATCAGAATGATATAAAGTATTAATAAAACATGTAGGTATTGTCATAAAACTAGCATGGAACATAAGAAATTATAGATACTTTGGAGACGTATCACCTATCACATGCCATATGCGCGCGGTAGCCATCTGGGATCCCCCCCGGCTTCCTGCGGTGTACCGTCGAATCCGCTGGAAACTTACCGGATTTGAACTGGGGCCACAGTTTCCTTCGCTCAATAAATTCCGGGAAAAATGTTTTTAGGTCTACGACGCGTCAACTTATGCGCTAAATGTTTTCTGTTTAGCTCGTTGGCGGACGAGTGCAACCGCGCGCCCGGTACGGCCATACCGCATGTCCCGGTGGCCCCGTTTTGCACGGTTGGCGAAGTAAACAAAGTCATATGGGCTGATAATTGTTATCACATGTACCTATGACGTAACCAAGCTCAAATAGAGGCATATGCCTACCAGGGGACCCCTGCTGGGATGTAGTCAAAGGGGTAGATCACGCGGTCAACAGAATTAGGGTTTCATCAGAAATCGAGCATCCAAAGGTCGGAATGGCCCCAAAATGTGTGTGTCTCCCTATAATAATATAACAAACATATGACTTCACACATCCTTGTAAAAAAAGCAAAAAAAAAGTAAAAAATATATGTGCCGACGGCCTAGCCGTCGGCACAGCTAAGTCGTGCTCTAAGTGGTTGAGCCAGACGAGTGCTCTAAGTGGTCGAGCTAGACGGTAAAAATCAAAAAGAAAAAAAAAACTGTGCCGTCGGCACAGCTAGGTCGAGCTGTAAGTGGTCGAGCCAGACCAATCCGGCTCACAGACCCGCGCCGCCTCCCTCTTCCAACCCCATGCTCCGCCACCCCCTCCTCCCCTAGCCGCCGCTGCCGCGCCTGCTCCTTCTCCGTCTGCAGATCCCGCCGCCACGCTTGCTGCTGGTCCGCCTCCGCCTCCCTGCCGCAGATCGTTCCGCCGCCGCGCCTGCTGCTTCTTGATGACCCACAAGTATAGGGGATCGCAACAGTCTTCGCGGGAAGTAAAACCCAATTTATTGATTCGACACAAGGGGAGACAAAGAATACTTGTAAGCCTTAACAACGGAGTTGTCAATTCAGCTGCACCTGGAAACGAGACTTGCTCGCAAGAGTTTATCGATAGTAACATTTTTATAGCGATAGCGATAGTGAAATAACAGCAGCAGAGTAACAAAGACAGCAGTAGTGATTATAGTAAACAAGCAGGATTAAAATACCGTAGGCACGGGGATGGATGAACGGGCGTTGCATGGATGAGAGAAACTCATGTAACAATCAAAGCAGGGCATTTGCGGATAATAATAAAACGGTGTCCAAGTACTAATCAATCAATAGGCATGTGTTCCATATATAGTCGTACGTGCTCGCAATGAGAAACTTGCACAACATCTTTTGTCCTACCAGCCGGTGGCAGCCGGGCCTCTAGGGAATCTACTGGAAATTATGGCACTCGTTTTAATAGAGCACCGAAGCAAAGCATTAACACTCCGTGAACACATGTGATCCTCATGTCACCGCCATCCCCTTCGGTTGTCCCAATTTCTGTCACTTTGGGGCCTCGGGTTCCGGACAGCAACACGTGTATACAACTTGCAGATAAGATCATAAAGCAATGAATATCATAATGAATTGATAACATGTTCAGATCTGAGATCATGGCACTCGGGCCCTAGTGACAAGAATTAAGCATAACAAGTTGCAACAATATCATAAAAGTACCAATTACGGACACTAGGCACTATGCCCTAACAATCTTATGCTATTACATGACCAATCTCATCCAATCCCTACCATCCCCTTCAGCCTACAGCGGGGGAATTACTCACCCATGGATGGGGGAAACATGGCTGGTCGATGGAGAGGCGTCGGTGGTGATGATGGCGATGATCTCCTCCAATTCCCCGTCCCGGCGGAGTGCCAGAACGGAGTTTCTGGTCCCGAGACGGAGTTTCGCGATGGTGGCGGCGTACTGGATGTCTTCTGGCGATTTCTTCTCACCCCCGTGCGTTTTTAGGTCGAAGGCATTAAGTAGTCCAAAGGAGGGCGTCGGGGGCCAGCCGAGGCGCCCACACAACAGGGCGGCGCGCCCCCCTCCTAGGCCGCGCCGGCCTAGTGTGTGGGGCCCTCGGGCCCCCACCTGGCTTGCCCTTCTGGCTCCGTCAATATTCTGGGAAAATAGGACCTTTCACATAAATTCCGAGGATTTTCCTGAAAGTTGGATTTCTGCACAAAAACGAGACATCAGAGCAATTCTGCTGAAAACAACCTTAGTCCGTGTTAGTTGCATCCAAAATACACAAATTAGAGGCAAAACAATAGCAAAAGTGTTCGGGAAAGTAGATACGTTTTGGACGTATCAACTCCCCCAAGCTTAGCTTATTGCTTGTCCTCAAGCAATTCAGTTAACAACTGAGTGCGATAAAAGAACTTTCACGAACACATTTGTTCATATGATGTAAATATTCTCATGATATGGCAAGTACTTAAGGAATTCATAACAGGGTACATGCAAATAAAATCATCTAATAGCTATGTCAATCATGGAAAAGGTACCAACAAATTAATAATGAGCATCATGAATCATGTCTATCAGCAGGATTGCAATGTTCATAGAGTGATATGATAAAGTGGTATCTCGCTTGCCCGTATTTGTACAGCAAAACATAAATGCTCGGGCACCTTTGAAGTTCATGGGAAGACTGTAAGTAAAGATTATCAAAGATAAAAGCATCAAAGTTATACCACAATTAATCACATTTTGGGACAAGCATATTGTACTAAGAATGACAGTTGTGCTCTCAAGAAAATGCTCAAAGAAAGGATGGAGACTCAATGTAAAAGTAAAAGATTGACCCTTCGCAGAGGGAAGCAGGGATTAACATGTGCTAGAGCTTTTTATTTGTAAAACAAGAGTAAAATTATTTTGAGAGGTGTTTGTTGTTGTCAACGAATGATAGTGGGTACTCTAACTACCTCGTCAACCAGACTTTCAAGAGCGGCTCCCATGAAGGACGTTATCTCTACCAGCAAGGTAAATCATCCCTCTTCTCTTTTGTTTACACATGTACTTTAGTTTCATTATGGATGAAACTCCCCCCAACCTTTGCTTACACAAGCCATGGCTAACCGAATCCTCGGGTGCCTTCCATCAATCACATACCATGGGGGAGTGTCTATTTGCAATTTAAGTTGCTTACTGATAAATCGGGGTAAAACATGTGAAGAGAATTATTAATGAAAGTTGATTAATTGGGGCTGGGAACCCTGTTGCCAGCTCTTTTTGCAAAATTATTGGATAAGCGGATGTGCCACTAGTCCATTATGAAAGTCTGTCAGGAGTAAATGACAAGATTGAAAGATAAACACCACATATTTCCTCATGAGCTATAAAACATTAACACAAATTGAGAAGCATTTTGAAGGTTTAAAGGTAGCACATGAGAATTTACTTGGAATGGTTTGAAATGCCATGCATAGGTATTTATGGTGGACACTCTGGAATAACTTGGTTTTCAGGGGTTTGGAAGCACGAGCAGTGTTCCCGCTCAGTACAAGTGAAGGCTAGCAATAGACTGGGAAGCGACAATCAAGAGATCAGTAACTGTCATAATCATGCTTGCGACAAAATAAATTAACGGAGGCATAAAAGTGATACAAGAATGTGTTGCCTGCCAAAACTCACCGGCGAGAAGTGGTTAAGCAACACGAAGAGCCGGGAGACTCCCACGACCGCTTAGTGGGCCCTGGCGTCTCGCGTCGTCCCGCAAAGTCCTGGCACACGTCCTGGCGGTTGCAAGGGCGTGCCACCTGACCTAGACCTGATCAGGAAGGTGTTGGATTGCTTCGATTAGTCTCCTGCATGGTAGACACGTAAACATTAAATACGAGCCCGATCGGCTCTCAGGTTGCCCTGTGGATCGGCTCAAAGAGCCGATTACCCCATGGTTCACGTTGGAATTACGATGACATGGGGCTCCTGCTTGATCAAAACAAAGCTGAACCAATCTACGACAGTTTAGAGTTTTCACCGCATAACCGGAACATCCTATGCGTAGTTGGGCCTAGCAGATACGAAAGATGATGTAAACTACCCCTACAAGAGGCCTAAAAACCAACGTAAAGGTAATTCCCGGAACATCCCTTATAGGAACGGTAAAGCAACACCTCGCGTACTACCGGATCATCCAACCCCAGCATAAGGCCTAATCATGCAGTATTAAACTAATCCTTCAAACAAGGAGCAACTATAACGGATTGGATCTACTAGGTAACGAATAAGCAAGGTGCTGCCCTTACACTTGTTCAGGTGTAAGGACAGCTAGATGTCGAAGGATGGCATTGCTAAGCAGATACGCAGAAGAAAAGCATCAATGCAAGCCCTAAAACATCTATGATAAATAGTGCTACTCGCCATCAACAATGCTTCAGCACGAGTAACACAAGGTAATCGAATAAACGTATACTGCCTAGATCGCAAGATGCGATCTAGACAGCATGATGCTTACCCGGAAGAAACCCTCGAAATAAGGGGTGGTGATGCGCCTGATTTGTGTTTGTTGTGAACGTGATTGTCCTCGATTTCAATAACCCTAGGTACATATTTATAGTCCAAGGGACTTTCTAATCTGGAAGTACACATAACCGTGTACGAGCCAAACTCTATCTTTAGTCTAAAACGATCTAATAAAATACAGATACACGGGAAATTTAGTCCCAAACTCTCGTGCAAGGCCGCTTCAGAGATCCTCCACGCGTATATCCTTCAAGCCCATCTCAATTACGGCCCATCTCCTGATTTGGCCAAAATCTGGGGATAACACATGCCCCCCTGGTTTTGGTAATGATAATTCCAAAACCACTATGTTTTCCTTCGAAGGGTCATGTCGTGGCAGAGCAGAACCATCGCATCATCCTTCAAACGCGCAGATTCAAACTCCTCAGCAAATCCACTGGGAGATTCATCCCTGGCCTAAAACCGATCTGTTAACTTGCTCAATTAAGCTTGTTCCCCTAGAGTCGATGGCAATGCATCGGCTTTTTATTCTTAAGTCGATGACTGTGCATCGGCTGTACTTCTTTTTACCGGCCGATTTCATACATCGGCCCCCATATTCCACTGTTCCTCATCCCCATACTTGGGAAGAGAAATTTTTTTTACTGGCCGATTTCGTGCATCGGCCTCCATATTTTACTGTCCATCATCCCACATACTTGGGAAATACTTCTTGAGATGCTGGCCATTGACAGCTACTGGGAACTTCACGCCATCCAACTGCTCGAGCATGTATGCATTCCCCTTTAAAACTTGGATGACTTTGTACGGGCCGTGCCAATTTGGAGACCATTTACCATACACTTTATCCTTCGTCCCCAACGGTAATACAGCTTCCCATACCAGATCACCAACTTGGAACTCTTTTGGCTTCACCTTCTTATTATATGCACGAGCCACCTTAGCTTTATTCTCCTTGATTTTCTCAAGTGACCATAGTCTAAGTTCCGTTGCATCCTCAATGCTGTCGCTCATTAGGGCTGCATATTCTTCAGCAGTTAAATCATTATGAAACGTTATCCGTCTCGACCCAGCCTTGATTTCCCAGGGTAACATAGCTTCATGTCCATAGACCAGCTGGTATGGCGAGGTTTTTATTGCTCCATGACACGACATGCGATAAGCCCACAAAGCTTCTGACAATACCTCATGCCATCGTTTAGGGTATTCGTCGATCTTCCTCTTAATCAGCTTGATCAAGCTCTTGTTGGACGCTTCAGCCTGCCCGTTTGCTTGAGCACAATATGGAGACGATCGGATCAACTTGATCGCCATGTCATCGCAAAACTTTTTCATCTCCTTCGAAACGAAAACCGAACCTCCATCGGTCGTGATAGTCTGGGGAATCCCGAATCTATGAATGACATGCTCCAACACGAAACTGATAACATCTTTCGATGCCACTGACTTCATAGGGACGGCCTCCACCCATTTAGTGAAGTAATCTGTAATGGCCAGAACCCATTCATGGCCTTTGCTCGATGCAGGATGAATTTTGCCAATCATATCCATGCCCCAACCTCGGAATGGCCAAGGTTTGATGATAGGATTCATTGCTGATGCGGGTACCATCTGAATGCTCCCAAACTTCTGACATGCTTGACACCCTTTATAATACTGGAAACAATCTTCAAGCATGGTGGGCCAATAAAATCCCGAGCGCCTGATCAGCCACTTCATCTTATGAGCTGATTGGTGAGTTCCACGGGCACCTTCATGCACCTCGTGCAAGAGCCGATTGGACTCGGCTGGTCCCAAACATTTGAGAAGTAATCCTTCCAATGTCCTGTAGAACATGTCATCGCCAATCAGTACGTACTTCATGGCCCTATATCTTATCCGTTTAGGTTCCCCCCGAGCCGAATCTTTCAACTAATTGAAGATATCGGCTCTCCAATCATCTGGTTCCATGAACTGCACCTGAAAATCGGCTCCATCGGCTATGTCCTTGTATCCTGACGCCGTTTGTGCGAGATCGTTCACCTCAATATTTTGCGACCTTGGGATCCAATGGAAGTTTATATATCTGAACCGTGTCATCAGCTCACGACATTGTATCCATAGTGGAAAGAGCGACTCGCTCTCACACTTGTACTCTTCCGTGAGTTGAGAAATCACCAATTTGGAGTCTCCAAAGATCTCAACTGCTTCCGCCCCAGCTTCCAATAGCAACTCCATTCCCTTGCACATCGCTTCATACTCAGCAACATTGTTGGTGCAAGGGGTAGCTATCCTGATGGAGAAGGAAAATGTTGCACCCCGAGGCGACACGAGTAGCATGCCGATGCCACAACCATCCTCACAGACCGATCCATCGAAGAACATGGCCCATGCACGCACGGATAGTGCGGCTACGTCCGTGTTTATTCGTTCAGCGATAAGATCGGCCAACGCTTGTCCCTTGACTGCTTTCGCAGGTTGATACCGGATATCAAACTCCGATAACGCAAACATCCATTTGCCGAGTCGGCCTTTTAGTACAGGAGCCGACAGCATGTGCTTGATGACATCTGATTTGCATATGACGATGATTTCTGCTGACAGCAAGATGTGCTGGATCTTGGTGCAGGTAAAAAATAGACAGAGGCACAACTTCTCAATTTCAGGGTACCTTGTTTCTGCATCCAACATCCTTCTGCTGAGGTAGAAAACCACTTTTTCCAGACCATCATAAACCTGCACCACCACTGATGCGATGGAGGTGTCAGCCACTGATAAGTAAATGTAGAACGGCCTGTCTTGCTGCGGCGGAACTAACACAGGTGGCTTCGTTAGGTACTCCTTAATATCGTCAAATGCCTGTTGTTGCTCTGCCCCCCAGCGAAACTCCTCATCAGATTTGATTTTAACCAATCCCATGAATGGCTCGATTCGTCCTGACAAGTTGGAGATAAACCTTCTGACGAAATTAATTTTGCCAATGAGACATTGGAGCTCCTTCTTCGTGGTGGGTGGCTTCATCGTTCGCACTGCCTCTTGACTTTTCAGGCCGATCTCAATTCCACGTTCATGAACCAAGAAACCCGAGAACTGACCGGCCGTCACACCAAAGGCACACTTCTTTGGATTCATTCTTAGTCCGAACTTCCTAGTTCGGTCCAGGACGTGTCGCAAATCCTCCAAGTGTCCATCCGTCGAAACAGACTTGACCACCACGTCATCGATGTAAATTTCCACCAATTTGCCGATTAAATCATGAAAGATGTAATTCATGGCTCTTTGGTATGTTGCGCCAGCATTCTTCAGCCCAAAAGTCATGACTACATATTCAAACAAGCCCACCGAGCCTGGCACTCTGAATGCAGTCTTGTGTATATCTTCTGGAGCCATAAAAATTTGGTTATAGCCGGCATTGCCATCCATGAAACTTAAAATTTTATGACCAGCAGCTGCATTGATCAATGTCTCCGCTACTGGCATTGGATATTCATCCTTTGGAGTGGCACTGTTGAGGTTCCGAAAGTCTATCGCGACGCGCCATCGGCCATCCTTTTTCTCCACAGGTACGGCATTGGAAATCCATTCAGCATACCTGCATGTTCTGATGAACCCGGCGTCCAACATCTTCTGGATCTCCTTCTGTTATCACCAGGATTTAACCGCGATCAGGAGGTGGGCCGCGATCAAGATGGGCTTGGAAGATTATATATGGAAGATCGATGAAGCGGCCTTGCACGGAGAATTTGGGCTAGTTAAGCCCGTGTATCTTAGCATAGTAGATTGTGTATCGATTTAGAAGTTAGAGTTTATCTCGTGCACGGGTTAGTGCACGCCCATATTAGAAAGTCCCCTGGACTATAAATATGTACCTAGGGTTTATGGAATAAACAACAACTCACGTTCAACCCCAAAAACAAACCAATCTCGGCGCATCGCCAACTCCTTCATCTCGAGGGTTTCTATCGGGTAGCGACATGCTGCCTAGATCGCATCTTGCGATCTAGGCAGCACAAGCCCCACGTTGTTCATGCGTTGCTCGTATCGAAGCGTTTTTGATGGCGAGCAACGTAGTTATCATTAGATGTGTTAGGGTTAGCATTGTTCTTCGTTTAAGCATGCTTACGTAGTGCAACCCTTGCATATCTAGCCGTCCTCACGCCTATCTCAGGTGTGGGGGCGGCACCCCGCTTGATCATTGTTTAGTAGATCTGATCCGTTACGATTGCTCCTTGTTCTACAAGGATTAGTTTAATATCTGCAATAGTTAGGCCTTACAATGGGGGGAGGATCCAGTGGCACGTAGGGTGGCGTTCGCAAGTCCTAAACGGGATGTTCCTAGGATCAACTTCATGTTGGTTTTCTGGCCTTGTTTAGGATCGGCTTACGAGCACCGTGCGTGGCCGCAAGGCCCAACCTCGGAGTAGGATGATCCGATTATGCGGTGAAAACCCTAAATCGTCGTAGATCTCATTAGCTTTATCTTGATCAAGCAGGACCACCAAGTATTCGTGCACCCCGCACGGATCATGGGTGGATCGGCTCTTTGAGCCAATTCACAGGATAACCTGAGAGCCGATCGAGGCTCGTATTTAACGTTTACATGTATGCCCTGCAGGAAACTAAGCGAGGCATCCTCATCACCTTCCTGACCAGGTATAGGTCAGGTGGCACGCCCTTGCACTTCGCAACGCCGCGTGTGACCGGAAGAGCATTGCGGGCCGTCGCTCGGAGGGGTCTCGGCCAGCCGCAGCTCTAGGCTCCCCCGGCTCTACGGTGTTGACAAGGCCGCTGCCCGCCGGTGGGTTTTGGCGATCAACACATTCCGGCACGCCCGGTGGGACAAATCGTCTACATCAACCACATCGCCATCTACATCCGAGATGGCGGACGGCACGCCGATCACCTACGGGGATCCGCTCGACGACCTCAAGAAGCAATACAACGAGATCAAGGCTACCCTCGAAGCCGACCTCATCGGCTCTTTCCAGAGAACCCGTTCCGGTGGCATCAGATGGAAGGGGTTCTCACCGCAAGGTGCGCTCGTTGGGATAGACCTCTCAACCCCGTCGGAGGAACGCACCAGGGGTCTGCGGCAGGAGATCAACTACCTGGTGGCTCACTCGCTACACCGCCACTCGAGAACTTGGTCAACGTGTTGGAGCGTGTCGCTCCGCGCGTGATCCAGGAGATCATGAGCCACCGGTACTCGCCGTCGGGACCAGCTCTCGGGACTCATCAAGGAGAGTTACCATTCCGGTCCCGACCACCGCTGCCATTTGCGTTGGCAGCACTCGCTGAAGTGCCGACTACACCGGCATTCCTCGTCTACGAGGATTGGTGGCGACCCTAGTGACTACCGGTTCTTAATGGAGGCGCCTAAGGAGATCCCTCATGGATACGCGTGCATGTATGTGCCGGATTGTGGTGATCGGGCACTCACAAACCAGGCCACAGCATCGGGGACTCCGGCGAAGACCGGAGGAACGTCGGCGACAGAGCGAGACGTGGCTAACTAAATACGCCACGCCGACGAAACTCCCGAGCCCAGCTCCTGCAGATGGCTCAGAGCTGGAAAAGCAAACATGGCAGGCCAAGTACGCCACCCCGGCGAACCTTCAGAGTGCAACTCCTACGGCCAGCACGGCGGATCAGATCAGTACCATACCGAGAGACCAGTTCGGCATGATGCCGAAAAGAAGGGCGATCGGCTATTCCAAGCCGTACCACGACGATTACGAGATGATCCCGCTGCCACCTAAATATCGGCTCCCCGACTTCTCCAAATTCGGTGGATCGGATGGCTCCAGCTCCATCGAGCACATCAGCCGATATTTGGCTCAACTAGGACCGGCTTCAGTGTCGGATCAGCTACGCGTGAGGCTCTTTTCACAGTCCCTCACGGGATCGGCTTTTGGATGGTACACCTCTTTGCCGGCAAACTCCATCCAGTCTTGGAAGCAATTGGAAGAACAGTTCCATATGCAATACCATTCGGAAGCTTCCGAGTCTGGCATTGCCGATCTAGCACAACTACGTCAGAAGCGCGGGGAAACGGTGACAGAATACATCCAGCGCTTCAGGAATCTTAGGAACCGATGTTATTCGGTTCGTATAACCGAAAAGGAAGCGATCGAGTTGGCAGTAGCAGGCCTTGCAACACAGCTCAAGGAAATGGCCTCCCAAGCAGATTACCCCTCGCTGGCGCACATGGTTCGAAGCTGTCGGCATATGAACAGCGCCACCCCGACCTCGTACCAAGACAAGTTCAAGCGTGCGGTAGTTATGGTCGATACGGAGGAGGATGAAGTGCTCGCGGGAGGCCAAGAGATAGCGAGTGGCTGAGTGGACTCGGGGGGAACCCCGTGGCCTGCAAATGGGTGAAGCCACCAGGGCCGCCCAGGGGATTTGATTTTGACGTGACCAAGACTGAACAAATCTTCGACCTCCTGCTCAAGGAGAAACAGTTGACGATTCCTGAAGGTCTCAAGTTCCCCACGGCGAAGGAGCTAAACGGAAAGCCGTACTGCAAGTTCCACAACTCGCTTTCCCATGCCACCAACGACTGCCGGGTGTGGCGTCAGCACATCCAAGCGGCGATAGAGAAGGGGCGGCTAATTTTCAACCAGTACGCCATGAAGGTCGACACCCAACCCTTCCCCGCCGTTAACATGGTAGAAATCATCTACCCTGAAGGCTGCCAGCCGGGTCCCTCGTTCAGCATCAACATGGTAGGACCTGGAAACCACTCTGGCAAAGATGGAGATGAGGGCAGCTGCTCTCATAGCAAGGACACGAGAGGAGGCCGCTCCACGCGATCGGCTCCATCATGATGGCAAGCGCTATGTCACAGAGGGAGAGGTGAAGAATATAAGATATCAGCAACCCCTCTCTGATCACCTCCTCAACAAATATGTGAGTCAGTATGACCAACGCCGACGGCACAATTACGATGATAGAGGAGATCGTCTGGCTAGAGAAGCCAGAAGATATCGTCGGCGAGGATCGCGATGAGGAGGAGCACGAGCGCCGTGCCACGGAAGCATCCAGGGAGCAAGATGACAACGCCGGACATCGGGACTGCCCCTTCTTCGGACACTGCTGGGATTCAGGAATGAGCCGATTGCCCACAATCGGCAATTGCCCAGAATGCAATCAGAAAAAGAAGGAGGCAGCCAACGTGTCTGTGTTCGAGCGCTTAGGGCCTCTCCCGCCACAAAGCAAACGCGCTGAATCACCTCGTTGGGCAGATCTTGAAGATTCAGAAGACGAGGGAGAAGTGGAAGAAGACAGGTACCACCGGCCAAGGTGGTGCCCTGACGGACTCAGCCGTTCCCAAAAGCGCAGGGTTCAGCGGCGCGGCCTGGAGGAAGCCGAAAGGTTGTACCTGCATACGCTAAGGAAGGCACGGCCTGATCTGGCTGCAAAGGTTCAGCGAACCCTGGATGAAGAGGGTCGTCCACGGAAAATGGAGTGGCGCCCCAAACAGAGGAAAGCCGATGATGAGACATCGGCTGGCACAAACATGGTACTCGTCTTGCCGACAGAGCTTGGCCCTCCACGACTCTACGGAGCACTCAAGGTGGACGACAGCAAGCGCATCAAGTCGGAGGTTGGGTTGGTTTCATCCAGCCTGACCAAGTAGCAAGATCAAACCAATGAGCAAACCAGGAGAGGCTGATCCTTGTGATCGGCCCCAAAAAATTTACGAAGGGAACTTACAAAACCTTCAACGAGCAAGCAACGTGGAGGCCGATTCCAGCAATCGGCCAAAATTATCCTCACCTACCTTTCGCACTGGGTTCAACATGTTATCCAACGAGCCGATACCATCAATTTTCTTGACAGAATCGGCTCGGGGGGGCACCCAGGTATATGAAAATACGAGGATATGCAACAGAAGCATCTCATCTTTTGTTGATGGGTATTGGAATTTGGGGGCCGATGCACAGGTCGGCCGTAAAAATAAAAATGAAAATTCGAAAATTTTCGAGCACAGCCGATGCAGCAGACATCGACTTCAGAATCAAGAAACAGCCGATGCGTAGCCATCGACTCTAGTTGTGCGAGGATTATCAAGCCTTCACCAAATCCAGGATTTCCAATCTGTGGGGCTAGTGCAGCTGAAACGAAAGATTATCGGCTGTCGGAGGAAGAAAGAGGATCGGCTGTGGCACATTCTCTCCGGCATTCTCGCCTCGAGTAAGGGCTCGGGGGGCAGCTCACCTTGAAGGCTTTCCGCTCAGAGAAGCCGATTTGTGTTCAAATCGGCTGACGCTGCATAAGGAACTTCCCCACACACGATCAGGCCCAGGTCTACGCAGTTCATTCGCGTATCCTCGTCTCTGTTTTGCATTGGCTGAGACTCGGGGGGCAACAGGCCTGGTAGATTGCTCTGTTGAAGGACCGATGCGTTGTTATCGGTTCATTGCGCATTGGCAAAGGGGACGAATCGGCAAGGTCAGTAGAAGAGAGAATCGGCTCAATTAAAACTCAGAAGAGATCGGCAAAATCAAAGTGGGGAACAGTTCTTCATTGATAGGCGGGATTTCTTACATAAAGAGCTGAATTGCTCTCAAAAGGAATTACGAGGGGATACATTGCCCCATCTACTACTACTGACCCTATGACAGAGGTCCTATCTACGGGCCGTCACTGCCCTCATCGTCATCCTCCGAGCTCTCATCGGCACTGCTGCCGATGGGCTCCTCGTCGCTACTCCCGTAGCCCTCCACGGGGGCCTCATCCCCGTCTTCCTCGTCGCTGCTGTCGTCGTCCCACCACATGCGAAGGCGCTTCGCTGGTGGGTAGCCCTCGAGGGAGTCGTCGTCGTCGTCGTCCTCCTCCTCCTCTTCTTCCTCCATCACCCCCTCGGAGGAGGTGAAGTCGTCCCAGGAGAAGCGATCGTCATCGCTCTCCTCCTCCGGTTCCCCGTCGGCGAGGAAACGGAGGTCGCTCTCTCCGTCCGTCGAGGACTGGTCGTCCTCGGACCAGATGGAGAAGTCATTGTCTGACTCCCCCCCGGCCGCAATGGCGCGGCGGGTATTGGCCGCATGGACCGCCGCTGGGTTGTGCTCCGGCGTCGGCTCGCGGGACATGGAGGACTGGCTGGAGGGGTCCGATGGGGCTGAGGAGGAAGAAGACATGATGGTGCAGGAGGGCTTTCGGACTGCTAATGCGAGGATGCAGAGCAGAACTGTTCATAGCGGTTAAATAAAAGGGAGATGGTGAAAATTCAATGCCACAGCAGTTTCCGAGGAAGTGGTGTTTGAAAGAGAAAAGACTGCCAAATCACGCGGAGAAGTTGAGAAGGCAAGTCATCATGGTGACGGATACTGCGACGGTTCTGCCACGACATGACCCGACGGGAGCGTAATGATTTTGGAAATACCATTTCCAAAACCAGGGGGGCATGTGTTATCACCAGGATTTAACCGCGATCAGGAGGTGGGCCGCGATCAAGATGGGCTTGGAAGATTATATATGGAAGATCGATGAAGCGGCCTTGCACGGAGAATTTGGGCTAGTTAAGCCCGTGTATCTTAGCATAGTAGATTGTGTATCGATTTAGAAGTTAGAGTTTATCTCGTGCACGGGTTAGTGCACGCCCACATTAGAAAGTCCCCTGGACTATAAATATGTACCTAGGGTTTATGGAATAAACAACAACTCACGTTCAACCCCAAAAACAAACCAATCTCGGCGCATCGCCAACTCCTTCATCTCGAGGGTTTCTATCAGGTAAGCGACATGCTGCCTAGATCGCATCTTGCGATCTAGGCAGCACAAGCCCCACGTTGTTCATGCGTTGCTCGTATCGAAGCGTTTTTGATGGCGAGCAACGTAGTTATCATTAGATGTGTTAGGGTTAGCATTGTTCTTCGTTTAAGCATGCTTACGTAGTGCAACCCTTGCATATCTAGCCGTCCTCACGCCTATCTCAGGTGTGGGGGCGGCACCCCGCTTGATCATTGTTTAGTAGATCTGATCCGTTACGATTGCTCCTTGTTCTACAAGGATTAGTTTAATATCTGCAATAGTTAGGCCTTACAATGGGGGGGAGGATCCAGTGGCACGTAGGGTGGCGTTCGCAAGTCCTAAACGGGATGTTCCTAGGATCAACTTCATGTTGGTTTTCTGGCCTTGTTTAGGATCGGCTTACGAGCACCGTGCGTGGCCGCAAGGCCCAACCTGGAGTAGGATGATCCGATTATGCGGTGAAAACCCTAAATCGTCGTAGATCTCATTAGCTTTATCTTGATCAAGCAGGACCACCAAGTATTCGTGCACCCCGCACGGATCATGGGTGGATCGGCTCTTTGAGCCGATTCACAGGATAACCTGAGAGCCGATCGAGGCTCGTATTTAACGTTTACATGTATGGCCTGCAGGAAACTAAGCGAGGCATCCTCATCACCTTCCTGACCAGGTATAGGTCAGGTGGCACGCCCTTGCACTTCGCAACGCCGCGTGTGACCAGAAGAGCATTGCGGGCCGTCGCTCGGAGGGGTCTCAGCCAGCCGCAGCTCTAGGCTCCCCCCGGCTCTACAGTGTTGACAAGGCCGCTGCCCGCCGGTGGGTTTTGGCAGTCAACACCTTCTTGACCTCTACCAAGATTTCGGCCTTCATCTGTCGTGCTCGCTGCTGGAACGGCCGAAATCCTTTCTTCAGGGGGAGCCGATGCTCAATGATGCTCCTGTATAACCCAGGCATCTCCGTATAATCCCATGCAAAACAATCCGGGTACTCTTTTAACAAGGCTATCATCAGGCCTCTCAGATGCGGATCCAACTTTTTGCTGATAAATGTTGGTCGTGGCTTATCCCCAGGACCAATGTCAATCTCTTCCAGCTCATCAGCTGATGTAAACCCATACCCTAGCTTCCCATCGCCTGCTAGATCAACGCTGTACACACACAAAGCGCATGTTGAGGATAATTTTGGCCGATTGCTAGAATCGGCCTCCTTTTTCATTGCAATGCTTGATGAGGGTTGATGTCTACGGGAGCTTCTATTCTTGTAGACAGTGTTGGGCCTCCAAGAGCAGAGGTTTGTAGAACAGCAGCAAGTTTCCCTTAAGTGGATACCCAAGGTTTATCGAACTCAGGGAGGAAGAGGTCAAAGATATCCCTCTCATGCAACCACCGCAACCACAAAGCAAGAAGTCTCTTGTGTCCCCAACACACCTAATAGGTGCACTAGTTCGGCGAAGAGATAGTGAAATACAGGTGGTATGAATAAGTAGTAGCAACGGCACCGGAAGAGTGCTTTGCCCGGGACGAGTAAACAAGCGGTAGTAACGCAGCGGTAGTAACGCAGCAGTAGTAACGCAATAAAACAAGTAAACAAGCAGCGATAGCGATATTTAGGAACAAGGCCTAGGGATTACACTTTCACTAGTGGACACTCTCAACATCGATCACATAACGAACGAGATAAATGCATACTCTACACTTTTGTTGGATGATGAACACATTGCGTAGGATTACACGAACCCTCAATGCCGGAGTTAACAAGCTCCACAATAATGCTCATATTTTAGTAACCTTTAGTGTAAGATAGATCAACGAGACTAAACCAAGTACTAGCATAGCATGCACACCGTAACCTTCATGCATATGTAGGAGGAATAGATCACATCAACACCATCATAATGATAATTAACTCCACAATCTACAAGAGATCATGATCATAGCCTACGACAAGAACCACACGGTGCACACACTAGTCACCTTTACACACGTGCAGGAGGAATAGAACTACTTTAATAACATCACTAGAGTAGCACATAGATGAATTGTGATACAAAACTCATATGAATCTCAATCATGTAAAGCAGCTCATGAGATCATTGTATTGAAGTACATGGAGAGAGATTAACCACATAGCTACCGGTACAGCCCCGAGCCTCGATGGAGAACTACTCCCTCCTCATGGGAGCAGCAGCGGTGATGAAGATGGCGGTGGAGATGGCAGCGGTGTCGATGGAGAAGCCTTCCGGGGGCACTTCCCCGCTCCGGCAGGGTGCCGGAACGGAGACTCCTGTCCCCCAGATCTTGGCTTCGCGATGGCGGCGGCTCTGGAAGGTTTCTGTGGTTTTCGTCGAACGCCCCGAGGTTTTTAGGTCAGGGGCTTTATATAGGCGGAGAGGCGGCGCGGGAGGGCTTACGGGGGCCCACACCCTAGGGGCGCCCCCCTTGGCCGCGCCGGGGTGTGGTGTGGTGGCCCTGCCCCCTTCTCCGGCGGTTCTCGTGTGTTCTGGATGCTTCCGGGTAAAATAGGAACCCGGGCGTTGATTTCGTCCGATTCCGAGAATATTTCGTTACTAGGATTTCTGAAACCAAAAACAGCGAGAAAACGAGAACTGGCACTTCGGCATCTTGTTAATAGGTTAGTTCCGGAAAATGCACGAATATGACATAAAGTGTGCATATAACATGTAGATAACATCAATAATGTGGCATGGAACACAAGAAATTATCGATACGTTGGAGACGTATCGGCATCCCCAAGCTTAGTTCTGCTCGTCCCGAGCAGGTAAAACGATAACAAAGATAATTTACGGAGTGACATGCCATCATAAACTTGATCATACTATTTGTAAAGCATATGTAGTGAATGCAGCGATCAAAACAATGTATATGACATGGGTAAACAACTGAATCATAAAGCAAAGACTTTTCATGAATAGCACTTCAAGACAAGCATCAATAAGTCTTGCATAAGAGTTAACTCATAAAGCAATAATTCAAAGTAAAGGTATTGAAGCAACACAAAAGAAGATTAAGTTTCAGCGGTTGCTTTCAACTTGTAACATGTATATCTCATGGATATTGTCAACATAGAGTAATATAATAAGTGC
The DNA here is from genome assembly GCF_022539505.1 of Lolium rigidum. Taxonomy (NCBI): domain Eukaryota; kingdom Viridiplantae; phylum Streptophyta; class Magnoliopsida; order Poales; family Poaceae; genus Lolium; species Lolium rigidum. The sequence continues at coordinate 136,919,987 of NC_061508.1, forward strand.
AATAAGCAAGTATGTAGGAATCAATGCACAGTTCACACAAGTGTTTGCTTCTTGAGGTGGAGAGAAATAGGTGAACTGACTCAACATTGAAAGTAAAAGAATGGTCCTCATAGAGGAAAAACATCGATTGCTATATTTGTGCTAGAGCTTTGATTTTGAAAACATGAAACAATTTTGTCAACGGTAGTAATAAAGCATATGCATCATGTAAATTATATCTTATAAGTTGCAAGCCTCATGCATAGTGTACCAATAGTGCCCGCACCTTGTCCTAATTAGCTTGGACTACCTGGATTATCACCGCAATACATATGCTTTAACCAAGTTTCACAAAGGGGTACCTCTATGCCGCCTGTACAAAGGTCTAAGGAGAAAGCTCGCATTTGGATTTCTCGCTTTTGATTATTCTCAACTTAGACATCCATACCGGGACAACATAGACAACAGATAATGGACTCCTCTTTTAATGCTTTAAGCATTTGACAACAATTAATTCTTTTCTCATTAGAGACTTGAGGATATTTGTCCAAAACTGAAACTTCCACCATGAATCATGGCTTTAGTTAGCGGCCCAATGTTCTCCTCTCACAATATGCATGCTCAAACCATTCAACTCAGTGTAGATCGCCCTTACTTCAGACAAGACGAACATGCATAGCAACTCACATGAAATTCAACAATGAGTTGATGGCGTTCCCCGAGTGAACATGGTTATCGCACAACAAGCAACTTAATAAGAGATAAAGTGCATAATTACATATTCAATACCACAATAGTTTTTAAGCTATTTGTCCCATGAGCTATATATTGCAAAGGTGAATGATGGAATTTTAAAGGTAGCACTCAAGCAATTTACTTTGGAATGGCGGGAAAATACCATGTAGTATAGGTAGGTATGGTGGACACAAATGGCATAGTGGTTGGCTCAAGTATTTTGGATGCATGAGAAGTATTCCCTCTCGATACAAGGTTTAGGCTAGCAAGGCTTATTTGTAACAAACACAAGGATGAACCGGTGCAGCAAAACTCACATAAAAGACATATTGAAAACATTATAAGACTCTACACCGTCTTCCTTGTTGTTCAAACTCAATACTAGAAATTATCTAGACCTTAGAGAAACCAAATATGCAAACCAAATTTTAGCATGCTCTATGTATTTCTTCATTAATGGGTGCAAAGCATATGATGCAAGAGCTTAAACATGAGCACAACAATTGCCAAGTATCACATTACCCAAGACATTTATAGCAATTACTACATGTATCATTTTCCAATTCCAACCATATAACAATTTAACGAAGAGGACACTTCGCCATGAATATTATGAGCTAAGAACACATGTGTTCATATGAACCAGCGGAGCGTGTCTCTCTCCCACACAAGCATGATGTAATCCAATTTATTCAAACAAAAACAAAAGCAAAAGCACACGAGACGCTCCAAGTAAAGCACATAAGATGTGACCGAATAAAAATATAGTTTCAAGAGAAGGAACCCGATAATTTATCGATGAAGAAGGGGATGCCTTGGGCATCCCCAAGCTTAGACGCTTGAGTCTTCTTGATATATGCAGGGGTGAACCACCGGGGCATCCCCAAGCTTAGACTTTTCACTCTTCTTGATCGTAGTATATCATCCTCCTCTCTTGACCCTTGAAAACTTCCTCCACACCAAACTCGAAACAACTCATTAGAGGGTTAGTGGACAATAAAAATTAACATGTTCAGAGGTGACACAATCATTCTTAACACTTCTGGACATTGCATAAAGCTACTGGACATTAATGGATCAAAGAAATTCATCCAACATAGCAAAAGAGGCAATGCGAAATAAAAGGCAGAATCTGTCAAAACAGAACAGTCCGTAAAGATGGATTTTATTAGGCCACCAGACTTGCTCAAATGAAAATGCTCAAATTGAATGAAAGTTGCGTACATATCTGAGGATCACTCACGTAAATTGGCATAATTTTCTGAGTTACCTACAGAGAATTAGACCCAGATTCGTGACAGCAAAGAAATCTGTTTCTGCGCAGTAATCCAAATCTAGTACTTACTTTACTATCAAAGACTTTACTTGGCACAACAAAACACAAAACTAAGATAAGGAGAGGTTGCTACAGTATTAAACAACTTCCAAGACACAAATATAAAACAAAGTACTGTAGCAAAATAACACATGGGTTATCTCCCAAGAAGTTCTTTCTTTTTAGCCATTAAGATGGGCTCAGCAGTTTTAATGATGCACTCGCAAGAAATAGTATTTGAAGCAAAAGAGAGCATCAAGAGGCAACTTCAAAACACATTTAAGTCTAACATGCTTCCTATGCATAGGAATCTTGTAAATAAACAAGTTCATGAAGAGCAAAGTAACAAGCATAGGAAGATAAAACAAGTGTAGCTTCAAAAATTTCAGCACATAGAGAGACATTTTAGTAACATGAAAATTTCTACAACCATATTTTCCTCTCTCATAATAACTTTCAGTAGCAACATGAGCAAACTCAACAATATAACTATCACATAAAGCATTCTTATCATGAGTCTCATGCATAAAATTATTACTCTCCACATAAGCATAATCAATTTTATTAGTTGTAGTGGGAGCAAATTCAACAAAGTAGCTATCATTATTATTCTCATAAAGTGTAGGAGGCATAGTATCATCAAAGAAAAATTTCTCCTCAATGCTTGGGGGACTAAAAATATCATGAAAACCAGCTTCCCCAAGCTTAGAACTTTCTATATCATTATCAACAATGGTGTTCAAAGCGTTCATACTAATATTACTACCCAGCATGCAAATAAGATTTCATAGGTTTTTTAATTTTCGCATCAAACAATCCATGTTTTAAATCAGGAAATAGAATAAGAAGCCCACTCTTGTACATTATGCCAAACTAGTGTAAACAAGAAACAACAAGATGCAATTGCAGGATCTAAAGGAAATAGCTTTGAGCACACACACAACGGCGCCGAGAAAAATACTTTACACGGGACCGTAGTATGAGAGCCTTTTACCTTTCCTCCCCGGCAACGGCGCCGGAAAAGTGCTTGATGTCTACGGGAGCTTCTATTCTTGTAGACAGTGTTGGGCCTCCAAGAGCAGAGGTTTGTAGAACAGCAGCAAGTTTCCCTTAAGTGGATACCCAAGGTTTATCGAACTCGGGGAGGAAGAGGTCAAAGATATCCCTCTCATGCAACCCTGCAACCACAAAGCAAGAAGTCTCTTGTGTCCCCAACACACCTAATAGGTGCACTAGTTCGGCGAAGAGATAGTGAAATACAGGTGGTATGAATAAGTAGTAGCAACGGCACCGGAAGAGTGCTTTGCCCGGGACGAGTAAACAAGCGGTAGTAACGCAGCAGTAGTAACGCAGTAGTAGTAACGCAGATAAAACGAGTAAACAAGCAGCGATAGCGATATTTAGGAACAAGGCCTAGGGATTACACTTTCACTAGTGGACACTCTCAACATCGATCACATAACGGAACGAGATAAATGCATACTCTACACTTTTGTTGGATGATGAACACATTGCGTAGGATTACACGAACCCTCAATGCCGGAGTTAACAAGCTCCACAATAATGCTCATATTTTAGTAACCTTTAGTGTAAGATAGATCAACAGACTAAACCAAGTACTAGCATAGCATGCACACCGTAACCTTCATGCATATGTAGGAGGAATAGATCACATCAACACCATCATAATGATAATTAACTCCACAATCTACAAGAGATCATGATCATAGCCTACGACAAGAACCACACGGTGCACACACTAGTCACCTTTACACACGTGCAGGAGGAATAGAACTACTTTAATAACATCACTAGAGTAGCACATAGATGAATTGTGATACAAAACTCATATGAATCTCAATCATGTAAAGCAGCTCATGAGATCATTGTATTGAAGTACATGGAGAGAGATTAACCACATAGCTACCGGTACAGCCCCGAGCCTCGATGGAGAACTACTCCCTCCTCATGGGAGCAGCAGCGGTGATGAAGATGGCGGTGGAGATGGCAGCGGTGTCGATGGAGAAGCCTTCCGGGGCACTTCCCCGCTCCGGCAGGGTGCCGGAACGGAGACTCCTATCCCCCGGATCTTGGCTTCGCGATGGCGGCGGCTCCGGAAGGTTTCGTGGTTTTCGTCGAACGCCCCGAGGTTTTTAGGTCGGGGGCTTTATATAGGCGGAGAGGCGGCGCGAGGAGGGCTTACGGGGGGCCCACACCCTAGGGGCGCGCCCCCCTTGGCCGCGCCGGGGTGTGGTGTGGTGGCCCTGCCCCCTTCTCCGGCGGTTCTCGTGTGTTCTGGATGCTTCCGGGTAAAATAGGAACCCGGGCGTTGATTTCGTCCGATTCCGAGAATATTTCGTTACTAGGATTTCGAAACCAAAAACAGCAGAAAACGAGAAGCGGCACTTCGGCATCTTGTTAATAGGTTAGTTCCAGAAAATGCACGAATATGACATAAAGTGTGCATATAACATGTAGATAACATCAATAATGTGGCATGGAACACAAGAAATTATCGATACGTTGGAGACGTATCAAGGGTTTACAACTTCTTGGTGCTTCACTATGGTTACGTGACGCGCTTGAGATAGGATTTTTGCTTTTCATTTTTTGGGGCCGATCGCAGGGATCGGCCTCGCCACGTACGTCCATTGCCTTGGACCTTGCTACTCTGTCAGGCCGGTGGATAAGACCAGCCTCACCCCGTTTTTTGAAGCTTCGATGCGCTCACAGCCGTCCAAACTGATTCCAGAGAGCGGCTCTTGGTCGTTTGCATCCCAAATATTCATGGCAGCTAGCGAGATCTCGATTGAGTCATCTGCCTGAATGACCTCCACTCCATCTCCATCCCACTGTATGATGCATTGGTGCATTGTTGATGGGATGCAACAGTTAGCGTGAATCCAATCCCTTCCAAGCAGGACAGCGTAATTGCTCTTGCTGTCGACGATGAAGAACGAGGTGGGAATGGTTTTTCGGCCTATGGTTAGATCTACCTTCAGAACACCTTTTGCTTCTGATGCTTAGCCGTTGAAATCGCTTAACGTGACATTGGTCTTGATCAGATCATCATTGGAATGTCCCAAACGTCGTAGCATGGAATACGGCATTATGTTGACTGCCGCTCCTGTGTCAACCAACATCTTGCTGACAGGCTGCCCGTCGATATAACCTTTTAGGTATAGAGCTTTCAAGTGCCTGTAGCTCTTCTCTCGTGGCTTCTCAAAGATCACTGGTCGTGGACCGCAGTTGAATTGAGCCACCGATACTTCCTCGTCGTTTGGAGCACAAAACTCTGACGGAAGTATGAACACCATGTTTGTATCAGACGATGCCTCTGCATCGGCTTTTGTCTGTTTAGGGCGCCACACTTTCTTTGGTGGGCGCGTCTCTGACTCCAACGTTTGCTGAATTTTCACGGACAGATCGGGCCGTGCCTTCCTCAACGTGTACGAGTGCGTAGCTTCGGCTTCCTCCAGGTTTCGTAGCCGCTGCACCCTACGCTTCTGAGAATGGCTGAGTCCATCAGGGCACCACCTTGGCCGGTGGTACCTATCTTCTTCTTCATCTGACTCCTCGAAGTCTTTATCTTGAGACGACTCAGCTCGTTTGTCCTGAGGTGGTAGAGGTCCTAGACGTTTGAACACTGAAACTTCGTTTGTTCCCTTCCTCTGCGGTCTACATTCTGGGCAGTTCTCGATTGTAGGTAATTGGCTCATTCCTGAGTCCCAGCAGTGTTTAAAGAAAGGACAGTTCCAATGCCTATCTATGTCTTCTTGCTCTCTGGACTTCCCTCTAGCGTGACGCTCGTACCCTTCATAGTTTCTATCATATCGACGATACCTCCTGTTATCTGCACCAGACCGATGATATCTTTCGTCATCCATGTCGTAGCGCCAACGTCGGTCAGACTGCTGCTCATATTTGTTAAGGAGATGTGCGGAGAGTGGTCGTTGATACCGCACGCTTCTCACTTCTTCTTCTGTCAGGTACCGTCTGTTATCATGTTGGGGCCGGTCGCGTGGATCGGCCTCCTTTTTCTCCTTGCCACGGGAGTGACTGCTTTCTGCTTTATCCTTGCCATGGTGGTTACCAAACCCTGCCATGTTGATATCAACAGAGAAACCTGGCTCGCTTCTTAGGGAGTGACTGAGATCCACCATGTTGACGCCAGGAAACGGATGTGTGTCAACTTTCATGGCAAATTGTCCGAAGATTAATCGGCCTGACTCTATCGCCATTTGAATCTGTGCGCGCAACACTTTGCAGTCGTTGGTGGTGTGGGTGAACGTGTGATGCCATTTGCAGTATGGCCTACCGTTCATCTCTTGTGACATAGGAATCTTGTGGCCTTCGGGTAACTTCAGCTGTTTCTCTTCAACGGTAAATCAAAAATCTGCTCAGTTTTGCTTAAATCAAAGTCAAACCCTTTTGGAGGCCCTGGTTGTTTCATCCATTTGCAGGACACGGGAACTGCCGTCCGAGTCCATTCAGCCACAGCGACTTCCTGATCTTCCGCTGGGTCTTCATCCTCCTCAGCGTCGACCAGACCTATCGTGCGCTTGAACTTGTCTTGGTACAATTCTGGGTGGCGCTGTTCATACGAAGTTAGTCTCTGGACCATGTGCGCTAACAAATTTTACTCCACTTGGAACGTTAGATCCTTGAGTGGCGCTGCGAGGCCTGCCACGGCCAGCTCGACTGCTTCTTTCTCAGATAAATGAACCGAATAACATCGGTTCTTGACAGTTCTGAAACGTTGAATGTATTCAGATACCGTCTCTCCTCGCCTTTGCCGAACCTGCGTCAGATCGGCAATGCCTGCTTCGGTAGCTTCTGAATGATACTGTATGTGAAACTGCTCCTCCAGCTGCTTCCATGTCCGAACTGAATTTGGGGGTAGCGAAGTGTACCACCCAAAGGCTGGACCCGTGAGAGATTGGGCAAAGAACCTCACACGTAGCTGTTCTGATGCTGAAACCATACCCAGCTGTGCCAAGTATCGGCTCACGTGCTCGATGGAGCTAGATCCTTCTGATCCACTAAATTTTGTGAAGTCAGGGAGCCGATATTTAGGAGGTAGCGGGATCAGGTCGTACTCATTGGGATACGGCTTGGAATAGCCGATTGTTTTCTTCTTCGGCAGGATACCGAACTGATCTCTCAGGATTGCGCTGATCTGATCCACAGTAGGAGCTGTAGAGGTTGAGCTGTCCGGACTCGTTGTAGTGGCATATTTAGTTAGCCACGCCTGTTTTTCAGCATCTACTCCAGAACTCCCTGCTGCTCCAGCAATCCCTCCTGCTGTAACCATCGCTCCTGCTCCGGCAATTCCTCCTGCCGAAGTTTGGATCGCGCGTGTCCAGTTGTTACAGTCCGGCACGTATGTACACACGTATCCATGTGGGATCTCCTTGGGCGGCTCATACAAGAACTAGTAGTCGCCAGGATCACCTCCAACCTTGTAGACAACGTATGCCGGTGAACCATGTTGCTGTGGAGCTGCCATCGCGAATGGCAATGGTGGCCTAGTGTGGAATGGTATCTCTCCCTGATAAGTCCCTAAAGTAGATCCTGACGGAGAATACTGATGTTTCATGATTTCTTGCACCACATGAAGCGCAACTCGCTCAAGCGTATTCACCAGGCTCTCAGAATGCCGATGTAGAGAATGAGCCACAGCATAGTTAATTTCTTGGCGCAGGGCTCTGGTACGCTCCTCCGAAGGGAGAGAAAGATCTAATCCCTCGAGCGCGCCTTCTGGTGTGAATCCTTTGAACCTGATGCCGTGCGAACGGGTCTTCTCAAAAGAGCCGATGAGATCGGCTTCAAAGATGGCCTTCAGCTCATCGTATTTCTTCATATGTTCTGCAGGTAGATCCTTGTACTTGATCTGTTCGTCCGACATCTTGGCTGCCGATGTTGACGTGGTTGTTGTAGAAAGTGTCCCACCGGGCGTGCCAGAATGTGTTGCCTGCCAAAACTCACCGGCGAGCAGTGGTTAAGCAACACGAAGAGCCAGGAGACTCCCACGACCGCTTAGTGGGCCCTGGCATCTCGCGTCGTCCCGCAAAGTCCTGGCACACGTCCTGGCGGTTGCAAGGGCGTGCCACCTGACCTAGACCTGATCAGGAAGGTGTTGGATTGCTTCGATTAGTCTCCTGCATGGCAGACACGTAAACATTAAATACGAGCCCGATCGGCTCTCAGGTTGCCCTGTGGATCGGCTCAAAGAGCCGATTACCCCATGGTTCACGTTGGAATTACGATGACATAGGGCTCCTGCTTGATCAAAACAAAGCTGAACCAATCTACGACAGTTTAGAGTTTTCACCGCATAACCGGAACATCCTACGCGTAGTTGGGCCTAGCAGATACGAAAGATGATGTAAACTACCCCTACAAGAGGCCTAAAAACCAACGTAAAGTTAATTCCCGGAACATCCCTTATAGGAACGGTTACCTCGCGTACTACCGGATCATCCAACCCCAGACATAAGGCCTAATCATGCAGATATTAAACTAATCCTTGAAACAAGGAGCAACTATAACGGATTGGATCTACTAGGTAACGAATAAGTAAGGTGCTGCCCTTACACTTGTTCAGGTGTAAGGACAGCTAGATGTCGAAGGACGGCATTGCTAAGCAGATAAGCATAAGAAAAGCATCAATGCAAGCCCTAAAACATCTATGATAAATAGTGCTACTCGCCATCAACAACGCTTCAGCACGAGTAACACAAGGTAATCGAATAAACGTATACTGCCTAGATCGCAAGATGCGATCTAGGCAGCATGATGCTTACCCGGAAGAAACCCTCGAAATAAGGGGTGGCGATGCGCCTGATTTGTGTTTGTTGTGAACGTGATTGTCCTCGATTTCAATAACCCTAGGTACATATTTATAGTCCAAGGGACTTTCTAATCTGGAAGTACACATAACCGTGTACGAGCCAAACTCTATCTTTAGTCTAAAACGATCTAATAAAATACAGATACACGGGCAATTTAGTCCCAAACTCTCGTGCAAGGCCGCTTCAGAGATCCTCCACGTGTATATCCTTCAAGCCCATCTCAATTACGGTCCATCTCCTGATTTGGCCAAAATCTAGGGATAACAGAACTCTGAGGTAAAGTAAATCATCGAGGCTTAATTGACATTTGTTCAGTCATATGCATGCGTGAGCATGTGCCAAGTTGATTCAAGTGAATTATTCAGAGGAGGATACTACAATGTCATACCTATCTATGAATAAAACAATGTAAGAAAATATGTATGACATGCTACTCATATTAATAAATTGGAGCTAATCATGAGAGATCATGAACTACTAGACTTTCTTAAATGACATATACCTCACATGAACCAACTAAGCATGCTCACATGGATGAGTATATGTACAAAAATGAAAACAAATAGAGTTCATACCAGCCTCTCACCACAATCAGATTGTCGTAGATCGTCATTATTGCTTTTTCACTTGTGTAGCTTGAATAATAGGAAATGAAAACCACGCTCCAGCCACCGAAGACCATTGAACTCATAATGAACTTTACAAAACCAAAGAAGAACAACAAATATTTTTGGTGTTTTCGAATTAGAAATAAGAACAAAAGGAAACAAGCAAACAAAGCAAAATCTTTTTGGATTTTGTTATAGCAAACCAACGATAGCAAACAAAGCAAAATAAAAGCAAGAAACCAAGATAAACAAAAGGTGAAGAGAAACAACAGAAATAGTTTTGGTCTTTTTGTGTTTTAGGAAAGAAACAAAGCAAAAACAAGAAAATGAAAACTAAAAGAAACACAGAAAAGTAAGATGGCAGAAATCTGCCAAAACTTGACAGCAGTACAATAATCGATTTTTAAGAAATTCTTCCGCTGCTCAGCTCGAAAATTGTTCAACTAATGAAAGTTAGATAACAACCTGGGGAACATGCACAAAAATTGGCAGCTCAAAATAACGTTCTGGCTGCGCACACGAATTTTTTTAGTAACAGTCCAGAATCTGTTTTCAGGCAGCACTTCCCCAAATATCATCTTCCTCTTATTAGAAAACCACTCTAAGAAACCAAGAAAATATGTACAAGTATCCAGCAACCGTAATATGCAAAGAATGAGTGATGCCGGTATACCTCCCCCCAAGCTTAGGCTTTTGGCCTAAGTGGAGATCAACCCCATGGTGCCCATGAAGTAGCACCTCCGTAGTACGACGAAGATGGATCATATTCCGGGTATGTGCTAGAGGAAGCACCCGGATACATGACGGTGTAATCGTAGGAGGGCTCGGAGTCCTCAGAGTCATGCTGCTGGTGAGAGTTGTGTATCTTTAGCTGCTCATCCACCTCCTCCTTAGAGCGCGACCATGGTTTCCTGTCAATACTGAACAAAACTGGCTGGGGCAAAGGGACTTCCCTCTCTTCCCCGTCAGCAAACAACACTCTATAGACAATATTATCTAAACTAGAGTCAGTTGTAACAAATTGATGACTCTTCATAGCAGCAATATCAAGCCTTACACGGGTTAGTTTCATATCAGTAGGGTCAAGAGGAAGTTCTAGATATGCTAAAATGCGTGATGCAATAGTTCCTCCAAATATAGGCCCCTTGTTAGACAAGCGGCGAGCAACAAGAGCACCAAGATGATAAGGCGTGTCCCCAGTGAGTGCAGCAATTAAGAAAGCAAGATGATAGCTAGATATATTACTAGTGTTCTCCCTACCAAGAATGCTAGTAGCAATGTAATAAGCGAAATACTTAATGGCGGGGAGTTGAATGTTTCTTATCTTGCCACACTGAATGGTGCGACAATCATCATTGGTGATTCCTCGATAGAGCTCCAGCAATTCCTTGGGGTTGTCCTCAATCTTCCTTGCTGTACCTACAGGGGCAATACCCAATGCAGCACAAAAATCTCCCAACTTCATAGTAATAGGTTTACCATAGATCTTGAATGCAACTGTTGGGTGATAGTGCTTGTTGTTGAACTTGAAGCTCTCCACAAAGATTTTAGTGAGCATGTAGTATTGCTCACTCTCATCTCCCACGTAGGTGGTTAGGCCTGCCTTACCGACGAGGGTCAAGAAATCATCCAACAACCCTGCATTACTCAAAAAGTCATAACATGGGAAGGATGAAGCGTTAGGAACTCCATGGTCCTCCTCGGGTTCGAAGCTCGGCGCGATGAGGTCCTCATTATAGGATTGCCTGAATCGGGTGGCGGTCCTAGAAGGCCTCCTCGAGCTTGTCGCCTCCACTTGGAACACTTCTCCAAAGTTAAAGTTGTCCATCTCCCTTTTCTAAAAAATTTCAACAAACAATATAAAATTTGATTTGGTGACATATAATTGAGGGAAACTACCCTAGGAACTTGCTAGAGTACTAATCATGCATCAAAACTAGTTTTTACCACTTAGAACAAGCATGCAAGCTCACTAAACATGTTACCTACAGCAGAAAAATATTCAAGATATACTCAACCAAACAAAATTCTACTTGGATGATCGGAGGAGTCACATACCAGAGAGAAAACGTGCCAAATTTCAGACAGAAATCTGGGCTGAGCAAAGAGATCGAGAAATCTGGAGCTCTTGAGCAAAAACACGAGTGAGAGGAACCTGGTGCGAGTTTTTTCGGGAGAGAGAAGAGAGTGGGAGGAAGAGATGAAGTAGTGGGGCAAGGAGGGGCCCACACGCCAGGGTGGCGCGCCCCCCTCCTTGGCCGAGCCGGCCTGTGGGGTGTCACCCTGGGGTGCCCCACTGGCCATCCCCAGGTGTTCCCAGGTGCCTCGTCGAAAAATAGGACCAATGGTATAATTTTCGTGAATTTTTGAAAACTTTGAAAAATGCACATTTCTGGGTGTCAATTTTATTATTACTGGGCAGAAAAAGATTTTGAAATCTCTGATTAACTAAAGAACTTTGCAAAACAAAAGTGCTACAGCAAGTAAATCAAGTGGAGGAAGAAAGAGATGTTGTTTAGCTCCTCTATGCATATAAAATGAATTTGTTAACAAGGTTGATCAAGTCTTGCCACCAAATAAATTTTACATAGCATATGAAGAAATAAACCTCAAATCAATCATGTTACCTTGTATTGTATTGATATGGATCCAATCACAAGAGTTTGATATTCTTCTTTAGGCTCATATATAGGACAATCAATAGTTCCCACTTTGATATTTCTCACATTAGAAATTGTATTAACTCCACATGCTTTCTCAATCCTCTTGGGAAAATAAATGGTATGCTCCTTATCATCGACATTGAAAGTAACTTTTCCTTTATTGCAATCAATAACAGCCCCTGCGGTGTTAAGAAAAGGTCTCCCAAGAATAATAGACATATTATCATCTTCAGGCATTTCCAACAACAAAATCAGTTAATATCAAGCAATTATTAGTAACTTGAACAGGAACATCCTCACATATACCAACAGGAATAGCAGTAGATTTATCAGCCATTTGCAAAGATATATCGGTCGGTATCAACTTATCTAAATAAAGTCTCTTATAAAGAGAGAAAGGCATAACACTAACACCCGCTCCCAAATCACATAGAGCAGTTCTAACATAATTATTCTTAATAGAACAGGGAATAGTCGGTATACCTGGGTCGCCAAGCTTGTTTGGAACCTTACCATTGAAAGAGTAATTAGCAAGCATAGTGGAAATCTCCTCATTAGGAATTTTCCTTTTGTTAGAGACAATATCTTTCATATACTTTGAATAAGGAGGCAATTTAATAGCATCATTCAAAGGTATTTGCAGGAATAAAGGTTTCATCCAATCGCAAAATTTATTATAGTGTTCTTCTTCCTTTGATTTTAGTTTCTTAGCAGGAAAAGGCATTTGCTTTTGAACCCAAGGTTCTCTTTCATTACCATGTTTCTTAGAAATAAAATCTTCTTTAGTATACTTTTTATTTTTAGCATGCTTTTCAGGTTCTTCTTCAACCTCTTCTTTATCAGAAGCATCATTCTTATAATTATCTTTATCATGTTCATTACCACTTTCAGTTTCAACATCAGAAATAGAAATACTATTAGGATCATTAACAGGCTCAGAGGATTCTACAACAGTTTTATGTTTCTTTTTCTTTTTCTTAGAAGGAGCACTAGTTTCAGTTCGTTGAGAATCTTGTTCAACTCTTTTGGGATGCCCTTCAGGATATAGAGGATCCTGGGTAGAAACACCACCTCTAGTTGTTACTTCATAAGCATGCTTTTCTTTAGAATTATTTTTTAACAAGTCATTTTGCACTTTAGTGAGTTGATCAATTTGAGTTTGAACCATTTGAAAATGTTTAACAAGTATCTTAACATCATTGGAGGTTCTCTCCACAATACCATGCAATTCACTAATAGCTTGAGAATTTTCCATTAAATGATTCTCTACTCTCATATTGAAATTACTTTGCTTAACAATATAATTATCAAACTCATCTAAGCATTGAGCAGGAGGTTTTGAATACGGAATATCTTCTCTAGTAAAGCGTTCAAGAGAGTGTACCTCAATCATGGATGAAGGGGGAGTGATCTTACATAAATCTTCTATGGGAGGTAAATTCTTCACATCTTCGGATTTAATACCCTTCTCTTTAAGAGATTTCTTGGCTTCCCTCATATCTTCATCATTTAATTTAATCATACCCCTCTTCTTCAATATTGGTGTCGGGGTTGGTTCAGGTGTAGACCAATCATCATGATTCCGGCCTATTCTAGCCAATAGTTCTTCAGCGTCGTCTGGAGTTCTTTTCCTGAAAACACAACCAGCACAACTATCCAGGTATGCCCTAGACTCAATGGTTAGTCCACTATAAAATATATCAAGTAAATCATGCTTTTCCAAATCATGGTCAGGCCGAGCTCTAATAAGAGAGCAAAATCTAGCCCAAGCCTCAGGCAATTTTTCTCCATCTTCCTAATCAAAGTTATAAATTCTCTGCAAAGCAATATGTTGAGCACTAGCAGGAAAGTATTTCCGGAAGAAAACATCAAGCAATTCTTTTGGACTATTAATAGAATCAGGTGGCAAACTATTATACCAAGTTTTAGCATCATCCTTTAATGAGAAAGGGAAAATTTTAGCAACGAAATAAGTACGCTTCTTAACATCATCAGAAAACAAGCTACTCAGTGTAGATAGCTCAATCATGTGTTCTACATCACTTTCTTTTTCAGTACCACAAAAAGGTGTTTTCTCAACAATAGATATATGAGACAAATCAAGAGAAAAATCATAATCTTTATCCTTAATGTTTATAGGAGATGTGGCAAATTTAGGATCAGGAGACAGTTTATATCTAATAGTATGTTGTGCAAGCAACCTTTTAATTTTTCTTGCATCAGTAGTAGCATTGCATTTATCAATAAAATCATCATCAAGTTCTACATAATCTTCATCAAGATCATCACTAGAGTATTCAACAGACTCAGGTGAATTAACAGGTGTAGCAGCATCTTCATTAGGAGTTTCAGTATTTTCAATTTGTCTAGACCTAGCAATTGTAGCATCTAGAAAAGATCCCAATGAACCACTATCATCAAGCACAGCAGAAGCATCATCAATATTATGAGAGGAATTTTCAGATCTAGCAGAAGTACCAGCATGTGAAGCATGTGGTGGTGAAACAAGTTTATCAATCACAGATGGTGAATCAAGAGCAGTAGAGGTACTCGAGTTGTACCTTTTCTTGTAGTGGATGGTAATATAGCGACTTTAGTATCGCGAGGTTTACCCATGATGGAGAATTTGCAGCGAACAATATCAATCCAAGTGAACTTGCAAATAAAGCTATGCTTCCCGGCAACGGCGCCAGAAAATAGTCTTGATGACCCACAAGTATAGGGGATCGCAACAGTCTTCGCGGGAAGTAAAACCCAATTTATTGATTCGACACAAGGGGAGACAAAGAATACTTGTAAGCCTTAACAGCGGAGTTGTCAATTCAGCTACACCTGGAAACAGACTTGCTCGCAAGAGTTTATCGATAGTAACAGTTTTATAGCGATAGCGAGTAGTGAAATAACGAGCGGTAGAGTAACAAAGACAGCGAGTAGTGATTATAGTAAACAGCAGGATTAAAATACGTAGGCACGGGGATGGATGAACGGGCGTTGCATGGATGAGAGAAACTCATGTAACAATCAAAGCAGGGCATTTGCAGATAATAATAAAACGGTGTCCAAGTACTAATCAATCAATAGGCATGTGTTCCATATATAGTCGTACGTGCTCGCAATGAGAAACTTGCACAACATCTTTTGTTCTACCAGCCGGTGGCAGCCGGGCCTCTAGGGAATCTACTGGAAATTAAGGCACTCCTTTTAATAGAGTACCGGAGACAAGCATTAACACTCCGTGAACACATGTGATCCTCATGTCACCGCCATCCCCTTCGGTTGTCCCAATTTCTGTCACTTTGGGGCCTCGGGTTCCGGACAGCAACACGTGTATACAACTTGCAGATAAGATCATAAAGCAATGAATATCATAATGAATTGATAACATGTTCAGATCTGAGATCATGGCACTCGGGCCCTAGTGACAAGCATTAAGCATAACAAGTTGCAACAATATCATAAAAGTACCAATTACGGACACTAGGCACTATGCCCTAACAATCTTATGCTATTACATGACCAATCTCATCCAATCCCTACCATCCCCTTCAGCCTACAGCGGGGGAATTACTCACACATGGATGGGGGAAACATGGCTGGTCGATGGAGATGCATCGGTGGTGATGATGGCGATGATCTCCTCCAATTCCCCGTCCCGGCGGAGTGCCAGAACGGAGTTTCTGGTCCCGAGACGGAGTTTCGCGACGGTGGCGGCGTACTGGATGTCTTCTGGCGATTTCTTCTCACCCCCGTGCGTTTTTAGGTCGAAGGCATTAAGTAGTCCGAAGGAGGGCGTCGGGGGCCAGCCGAGGCGCCCACACAACAGGGCGGCGCGCCCCCCTCCTGGGCCGCGCCGGCCTAGTGTGTGGGGCCCTCGGGCCCCCACCTGGCTTGCCCTTCTGGCTCCATCAATATTCTGGGAAAATAGGACCTTGTGGTGACCCGGCATACCACTGCATGGTGTAGTATGCAAGTCTGATATAACACCAATGAAACACCGTTCCACTAGTATTATATCGCTTAGAGTGGTACAACAGAAACATATGCGGGTCCAAGGCATGTCTATAGAATTACAACATTGACTCGGTTACATAAAATCATCACAGACCTCCTACTTTACAATGAGGTAAAACCGCAAATAACTCCGGAAGAACGACTCGTAGACTAGTCTTATCACGAACTCTATTTGTAGAGTATTTAACTAGCTACGAGAGGCTATGAATATATTCTAGCTAAATAGGAGCTAAGTTTAGGAAGCTAGTTCCTTTCTATTGCTAATCTAGGTTTCTCCTTGTTGGATGTGGTATCTGCCTCTTCGACGGGTTCCTGTCCCTTGAAGTAGTTGTTGACTCCTCGATCTTCGTGTTGCACTCGTAGATCCTCCTTCGATGCCTCCATATCTAAGCGGGGATTTAAGAGTGGGATGAGTACGAGCGTACTCAACAAGTTCATTATAGGAAAGAGGTGTTTAATGCACTAGCTACAACATTAGACCAGAAAGTCTAATACCAATGCAGGTTTTCATAACCATTTCTTCAAAAGGTTGCTTTTATTCAGAAGAACTATGTCCGTCAGCCTTCACCGGTTTACTAGAACTTCATGGAGCTCCTTTCCGGCAGCGTTCGCAGTTCCATATCCCGGAACAGGGAGTGACAGGTCACGATTTGTTACACTCTGCAGAGGTGTGTTGCTTTACCCATAAGAGATCTTAACCTTGGTGCCAACCGGGAATGACCCGTCCACACTTCCTATGGTGTGAGGCCCGGTATAAGGTCTAGCCAATCATGTTCCTCCGCTACCTCGAACACCCACCCGTTGTTGCATGCGCCGACCCTGGGTCCACGTCGGTCCCATTATTCCTGTAGATTTCAAGGTGGACCCCGACCACGACAACAGTGTTGGGCTCTACCATACACTCCTACGCCGGTAGCTGCAACCCATCCTAGACCGCAATACCGTGGGGACTTAGGACTCCCCAGCCTCACCATCTTGCTCCTTCGGGCGACAAGTGTACTACGGACTATGCCGTGGGGACTTAGGACTCCCCGGCCTCACCGGCTTGCCCCCTTGGATTACAAGTGTACTACGGTAAAGCGCATCCGTTGATGAACGAGAGGTGGAAACACTTTTGACTACTCCGTCCCACTCCGGATCTTATGGTTAACACGGGTATTACGGCACAAGAATCATCGGCGACATTTGTTGTTTAATCCGATATGGATATAAACCCGTGCAATGGAACCTCCACCATATCAACACAATCCATGGTTCCATTGCCCACCACATAGTCATATTCATAGTTATGAAAGTAGTGGTTTTGATTTTTATGCAATAGTGATAACCATAGTACTTTGCAATTAATTTGATAGAAATACTCAAATGACATGAGCAAGTGATGAACTTGCCTTTCTTGATCGCAAGATTATGCAGTCAAGGTCTTCGATACACAATAACTCCAAATTCTGAAATAGCATCATCGTCCGGTAAGGACGATGTTTAAAAGATTGGCAAGGATGCAATAATGCATAAGTATGAGGTGCAATCGCCCTAAGTGTGACCTGACCCCGATGATTTAGGATTAGTGAATTGAAATGATTTGTTTAGGAGGTGTTGCACTTTTAGGGTGATTCACAACAAGGTTCTTATTCAGGTGTGGTTACTTGGTATTATCAACATGTAGTTAATAGAGCATAATAATCAATTGAGCACACAAAGAATGGTAATTGGCATAATATTAACAAGTAAAGAACAGGGTCAATTTAGTACTATATGGCATGGTTAATGATTAATTATCATATATTTTAAAAGAATAACTTTTGTAGAACATGTTCTTTGTTAAAGAGCAAGTATGATATTAGGTTTGTGGGGTTCTATGGTTTTCTATAATTCTAATTGGTTTCTGGAGTAAGTAGTAGATGGATCACAACAATGTTGGATTCATCAATACCTAGGGCTGGTAAGGCTGAGTTAAGCCTAGGCATCCTAAGCAAGTATTTATACATGGTTGTTATCAAGGTTGATTCATCTGGCTGGTGATTGCTAGCTAGAGTTTATAGGTTCTTATAAGCAGGGTTGAAGATGATTCCTTATTTTCTTCAAAAGAATAACTTTTGAAGAACATACTTCTTAAATAATAAGAAGTATCACAATTAAGGTTGGGGTTGTCTTGTATTAGCCATTGGATCTCTGAGTAGAGAATGGTTGGTTCCTAAATAGGATGGTTCATAAGTATCTCACACTAGTAGGGTTTAGTGGAACAGGGTTATGTAAAGTAAAATAGTAGGTATTGTTGTTGTTAGGGTTCATCACAATGGGGTGATGCTAAATAGGAATGATTAAGGATGATGGTTTTGACAGTAGAAGCTAGGGTTTAAACTTGGTTGATCCTACTTGATCAACTAGGTTTAATGATATGCATACATGTAATACTAAATTTCTAGTGATAGGGTTCTACATTTTAGGTGTCCAAGACAAGTATTTAGTTGCTACTATGGTTCTATGATTTTTAATAAGGTATCATGATCACATACTCTAACCTAGGGTTTAGGTTAGGAGCAATTGAGGATTCACATGTAATCATTGAACTAGGGTTCCTAGTTGAATTAGGTTTTTGGGTTTCACATGAAAGGATAAGGTTGTAATAACATTCCATATGGAATTAGGGTTTGCTATTTACCATATAGTTCTATGGTTAATAACTTCAATTTAAAGCTGAAGTTATTAATAACTTGGAAATAAAAATAATATTGAATTTGGTATTTTATTATTTTTAAACAATTAATAAATAGGTAATTATTAATTAGAGTTTAAATCTCTTTAATAAAGATTTAACAAATAATAAATAAAGAAAATTTAGTTTTTATGCTTTTCTTTATTTATTAATTGGTTTTTTATTTAATTTGGAAGATTTTTCTAATTATTGAATTTTAATTGCATTTAGAATTAAAATTAAAAGCTTAATTAACAAGTATTGAACAATTAAATTTTTATTAAAAATAAAAATTTCACATTATATTTTTATTAAATAGAATTTACTTTTATAAGAATTTTGATGTCTTATTTTTATTTTTCTGACTTAAATTGAATTTTCTAAATTTGTTTAAAATTGCAGCAATTTTCTGGATTTAACTAAAACAGAAAAAACTATTGAGTGCACCCGGTTGAGTTTCACCCAGAGTCACTGACGCGTGGGCCATAGGCCAGGTCACCTGCCACGGTGACTTTGACCAAAGTCAAAATCGCCAAGGTGGCCAGGAGGTGCTGACCGGCGGCCAGACGGGATCGTCGCCGGCGAATGCGGTCTCCCGCGGGGTCATGTGCGGGCTCGTTAGAACCAGGGCGACGAGACGAACAAGATAGTGGCGGCGCCGCTCCCTAATGGTCGCCGGAGCGGCGACGGTGTTCATGTCCGACGGCGGCACACGGTGGCCGATGGTGAGAGCGAGCTACGGCGCGAGCTAGGGCTTGATAGGATGCTCAAAAGACGCGCAAGATCACCTGGGAGCTTGCTGTAGGGTTGTCGGCGTTGATTGGAGGCGAAGACGTCGCGGTGGTCGCCATTTCTTCCGCAGTACCGTGAAAGGGAACGGTCGAATTCTCCATCCCCCGAGCTCTCCTCGACCAGGGACTTCACCGGACGAACAAGGACACCGAGGCGCTCCTCCTAAGCCCAATGGCGGCCTCTGGGTTGTTCGGAAACGGTGGGGCGAGGTGGTCTCCGGCGAGCTAGGGTTTCGGGATTGAGCGCGAACGAGACGAAGAGAGGGGAATGGAAGGGCATCTACGCCTTTTATAGTGTCTCCGGCGTGTGCTGGCGGTCGACGTCCGCGGCGGCGACCGCGGGACGTGGCGTCGGCGTCGCGGTGGCGAGCTCCCGCGCGTCCAGGACGAAGACGAAGGCGAGGACGTCTCCTTCGTCTTTATCCACGCGAAGGGGTACTCGGGCCGTGATGGGATGTGTTGGGCCAATGTTGATGGGCTGCTTGGTGGGTTGCCACGGCCAGGTAAGGGTCCAGGTGGTTTTCCTCCTCTTTTTCTTTTATCTATTTTCTTTTTCTGTTTTATAATTTTGTTTTGAATTCTAATTTGAATTCCTTTCTATTTTGCAGGTCTTTCTTATTTGATTCATACAAATATTAATACAAGGAACTGCAGGTACTTTAAAGATTATTGTGGTACATTATAAAATTCAATAGGGATACTAGAGCATTGATTTATTAATTACTATTGGGATTTGAATTAAATAACCATATATGCATTAGTTTGAATATTGCTCTTGGAAATATCCAAATTACTTTCCCAAATGGTTGTTGATCTTACTTAATGATATATAGAGTTTTATTTGGTTTTATCTTGCAAGAAACAATTCCAAAGTAATGTTATTTATGAATTTCAAATAAGAGAGTGACTTGGATGGCATAATTTCATGTGCTAAAATGTCACTAGGGACTTGATCTCTCATTTGAGATTGTTGGTCACTTACACATGAATTTATGTGAGCACTTTCTTGTTAAGGTCTTGTGAGGTTTATCTTAATTTCTATTTCAAGTTTAGTACTTGTACTATTATTTTAGTAACACCTTGAAATACTTAGAGTAGGTATTACTCTCATCATGGTTGGGTCTTGTTATGAAGATAAGTGGTTGATCACCACTTATGGGTTTTAATTAGAAAATATATCACAAGGGTTTCTTATGTTCATGAATTGAAGCATAAGATAGTATTGAGGGTGCAATTCTGGTTATAGGGATGAAATGCCACCTTATTGCATTGGCTATATTTACTCTTCCCAATGCATGATAAAATGGTTACTTGCTTAATATTTCATGTGCTTCTCTAGTTACTAGGGATTTGAGAATTGGTTTTATCTTATACCAATAGATTTCTTTTATATTCTTAATCTATTGTTAAAGTAACTAAAGTAGCTATAATTCTTTTTTATAGTTAACTTTGGTGATAATGATGAATGGTTTCTCACCATATATATTATAGGCTTTAACTCTAAGCTTTACTTATGAGCTTATATCTTCTACTTCAAGTTCTTAGGGTTTATGATCACTACACAATTTATAATGATCAAGGTTTGGCTTCCTAAGTTATTACTAGAAATATTTAGATATGGTTTTACCAATTACCCCTCTCACTCCACAAGGACTTGGATTATAATCTAAGGTTCTACTCTAGGAATGATGATGTGACTATCTATATATGTGGTCTTCCTTAGAATTTCTACCTTGCTATCTTCCGTAGCTTGTTCTTTAGGAATTCCGATAAACCCGCATCTTGTGGCATGCCTCCACCTCCTAGCTGCTTCATCTTGATCCTAAATATTTTATGGAGTGGCTCAATGTGTTGGTCTTCTTGCATCATGGTGCAAGATGATGAGATGAATGAGGTAGAGGGTTCCTTTTATAGGCTTGGGCATGCTCTAATATCATGAGACATGGGTGGATGACTCTTGCTTTAATTTGATGAGTAAGGTGCTTGGTTGTCATGCTCTCATCCATAGCAATCCTTTAAGCATGAGGTGGCATAGCTTAGGATTCAAGGTATGTAGATATTTTCATCCTATGTGGCATTGAGATTATCCTCTCATGTGATTTATTTTTGGATAGCCAAGTGGCTTTTGTTACTAAATATCTTGTGAATGATTTTATGCTTGTGGTTGAGTCACTATATCATATGTGATGGTATTTATATCATTCTTGGGATCAAAATGTCAAAGATAAGGATTATACCCCAATTTTGAATGGTGATGTTTGATTTCACCAAGGCATGATCATATGAGTTTCTAAATACTCATAGTTTATTTTATTCAAATAGTTTGAACTATAATTCGTAATGTAAACGAATTTAGTTTTGTGATATTCCACATATTTAATAAGTTATGATTGAAATCAGAAGGTGTGGCTTTTATGCACTTAGGTCCTTGTGTTTTGCTATATTTGGTGTTTAGTTTTAAAGTGACTTCAATTGTACCTCAAGGTAATTGCTTAACTTTCAAGTGTTAATAATTTAGAGTGTGCTTCTTATCTCTTTAATGGTTATATACCTCTCCCATCTCTAGGGTTTAATGATAAGCTTTTGTTGGTGTTAAGTTCAAGAGTTTAGTTCAAGAAATACCATGAGGTTCATGGTAGGACTATTTATTGGTTTAAGACATGGAAAAGATAAGTTAAGAATAGTTTCTCCATTTTATAGTTACTTGATTTCCAATTGAATAGATGTTCATATGTTATGGCAAGGAATACCATATTATGATCTTTAATTAGATCAAGCAGTTGATCCTTGTTTCATATGTTCTTGTGTTGGTTTTAATTCCATTTGATCTAACCCCTTAGATCGAATCATCTATACCCAAAACAAGGTTTTAGAAAAGGTCACATTGAGGTTTATAGCGCTTGACTTGATGAGCTACTTCCATTCCACCAAGGTCAAGTGAAACTTCGATTCTTGTGATTGTTTTACTTTAAAGCGCGAAAATTCCCCAGATTTTCTATGCATGAATGCAATGCACACATCTGTTTCCTCTATTTTTGTAACCCCATTACCTGGGATATTACAGTCTCTACCCCTTAAACTAAACTTTGTCCTCGAAGTTTGATCTCTCTCACGTTTCCGGAGTGTGGTTCTGACTTATGCAGACTTAACTTTTCTAGAACTCCGTAGTGATCTCACTGGATATAATTGAATATATCCCTTGTCCAGATTCTTTCTGGAATCCATTAGTATCTGTCCCTGAACCATGGTTCTTACTTTGATTCATTGATTTCTTCCAACTCTATAAGCTTGTTTCCTTTCTCGTTGAAGATTCAATGATTGAGGCTTCTTCTGGTGCTGCTCGTCTTAATTGAAGACTAATTGGATAACATTCTCCTATTTGATAAAATAGGTCTTTGTTTTTCCCTTACTACCAAAACTGCAATAATGGTATTAAGTAACGTACTTAACATAGAAATGATCCTGATGGTTTATTCCTCTTAAGAATGGATTAGACTCATTTAGTCCATCCAATCATGGTTTATAGTTGATACCTATAACTATTTTGGGTTATTTAGGTTCCATGAAAGGAATCTTTTAAATAGACTTTAGTTTTGGTATAGTCAATCTACTTCAGTCTTTGGCCTTCTTTAGCTATATTTGGTGTCCGGTATTTTCTTCATCCAACTTCATTATCTTTGACTTACTTGAGCTTAAGTACTTCTGAGTAGATATTACTTACTTGCTCAAGTTATAATCCACTTCTTACGTCCTCGAGGTATGAACCTCGGCTTCTGGTCTGACTTCCTTCGAAAGTATTGTTCATCAATCTTATGAAAATAAGATCGAACTTCCTCTCAGTTCAGACCTTCTTCTTCTATTATGCTCAAAATATTGAGTTATTGTACATCCAACTCAATCTTTACTCTACCCCTTAGAGTTTTCTTATGGTCTTCAACTCCTTTTCTTCCAACTATTGGACTTATGATTAGAATATTGGTATAGGTCTTGTTTATAATTTATATTCCTCTAAGGTTTTGCGAAGAAACTTTGTGGTGTATCCACTCAATTGTGGACATCCAATGTGAATCCTTTGACTAAATGTTTATAGATCTAGCTATTTGGCTGACAAGATTTTTATTTGTTCACAAACTTTTGTTACAACTAATTAAATCGTGGACTATTTGTAATACCAACTGATACCAGCTGTGGTTATTATACCAACTGTGGCTATTAGATATCTAAAAATGGATTCTATTATAGGTTCTGATCAACTGGACGAGACATCTTCTACTTTATCTCGCAGTATTGATATTATACCAATTGTGGTCTTCTGATATCGACTATGGTCTTCTTATGTCTGCTATGATTTCATATATCACCTTCCTTCATTCAGGGTTTATTTTGCAAGAAAACCACTAGCTGACACTATGAATATAGTATCCTAAGTGATTTCCCATGCATTCCCTCTTCCATAATGACTATGGTTCTTCTTCTACTACTCCACAGTCATCATATTTCTCACCTTCATGCTTCCTATGTACTAAAGTACTCCTCTCGTTGAGGTAAAGCATGAGTTTTGGTTGGTACTTCCTTCTGAATATTGTGGTTGCTTCCCACAACTTTACTCATTTCTTCTGATGAACCTTCATCTTGTCTTCAAAATATTCAGAATTCGTCACTTCCTCACATGAATACTATTACCCTCTAGATCTATAGCATCAAGTAAGAACTTGATATAGCAACATGCATTTGCATACCAAAGTCAAACTTCATGTATGGATCTAGTCAAACAATGAAAATCCAATAAAATCCAAGAAGATTCAGCTTTGTGCATATAATACACACCGTCATAAGCCTGAATATGATTGTTGAGTAAGACATCTCTAAACATCAGGCTCTGATGTGTAGTATAGAACACCACATAATATAAGTTTATATCGTGATACTTAGCACGAATATATGGGATTCTACTATTTGTCTCAACCTTTACCTTAATTGCACAATTGCAATGAGATAAGCTTGAAACAAAATGGTCTAGGATAGTTGAAGTGAACCTAATTTTCTTTGGAAGTACGAACTTAGCTTCCATTTTGGTTGAGGACCATTTCACATGGTATATCTGGGTTCTAACCTTGCTACTCTTAACTCATAACAATTGGAATATTGCTCCGATACTTCAAAGTTATTATATCGTAAGGCTATGGACCTAATGTTCTTGACACAGTTCCCATGGTTTTTGGAACATAATTCTTGCACTATTGTTTAGCACTTGGCTTCTTATTGTACTCCTCTTAATTAATTATGAGGTTCTAGTCCATCACATAATGATTCTCAGGTGAATCATATATGATTGCTATCACTACTCTTTAAGTAGACATGTTTTATTTCTATCTCTCTTACTTACCTCTCATGATTGACTCATCATGGTCTATACTACCTCATATAACTCATAGTTATCACTTACTAGCAACTGTTTTCACACGTCTAGATAATTTTACTTACTCATTACTTAACTTGGTCTACAACTTCTATTAGGATATCTTAATTACCTTCATCACTTGATATTACTCCTATTACAGGTCTGGATAACTTTTACTTAATCATAACATATGTTGGTACACATCTTCCAATAGGATAGCTTTCTTATGGTTGTATCCTTTCTTTGGACTACCATGTATTGTATACCAACTGGGGTCTACTCATCTATTGTTTAAGGACTTCATAGTGTACCACATGTTTGGGATTAGCTAACTAACTTTATTTTATCTTGGTAAGCTAGATAAAAAATATTGACTCAAGTGTGTCAGGTTTATTCTCAAGTGAATATCCATCTCAAGTCATAAAAAGTATTTGGTTTTCCTAGGACACTTCCTATAGACACTACCAATCCTATAGGTTTCCTTTAAAGGGTTTTAATCCTAGGGTCAAAGCATTTGCTCGATACCAAGCTGTGGTGACCCGGCATACCACTTCATGGTGTAGTATGCAAGTCCGATATAACACCAATGAAACACCGTTCCACTAGTATTATATCGCTCGAGTGGTACAACGAAACATATGCGGGTCCAAGGCATGTCTATAGAATTACAACATTGACTCGGTTACATAAGATCATCACGAGCCTCCTACTTTACAATGAGGTAAAACCGCAAATAACTCCGGAAGAACGACTCGTAGACTAGTCTTATCACGAACTCTATTTGTAGAGTATTTAACTAGCTACGAGAGGCTATGAATAGATTCTAGCTAAATAGGAGCTAAGTTTAGGAAGCTAGTTCCTTTCTATTGCTAATCTAGGTTTCTCCTTGTTGGATGTGGTATCCGCCTCTTCGACGGGTTCCTGTCCCTTGAAGTAGTTGTTGACTCCTCGATCTTCGTGTTGCACTCGTAGATCCTCCTTCGATGCCTCCATATCTAAGCGGGGATTTAAGAGTGGGATGAGTACGAGCGTACTCAACAAGTTCATTATAGGAAAGAGGTGTTTAATGCACTAGCTACAGCATTAGACCGGAAAGTCTAATACCAATGCAGGTTTTCATAACCATTTCTTCAAAAGGTTGCTTTTATTCGGAAGAACTATGTCCGTCGGCCTTCACCGGTTTACTAGAACTTCATGGAGCTCCTTTCCGGCAGCGTTCGCAGTTCCATATCCCGGAACAGGGAGTGACAGGTCACGATTCGTTACACTCTGCAGAGGTGTGTTGCTTTACCCATAAGAGATCTTAACCTTGGTGCCAACCGGGAATGACCCGTCCACACTTCCTATGGTGTGAGGCCCGGTATAAGGTCTAGCCAATCATATTCCTCCGCTACCTCGAACACCCACCCGTTGTTGCATGCGCCGACCCTGGGTCCACGTCGGTCCCATTATTCCTGTAGATTTCAAGGTGGACCCCGACCACGACAACGATGCTTGGGCTCTACCATACACTCCTACGCCGGTAGCTGCAACCCATCCTAGACCGCAATACCGTGGGGACTTAGGACTCCCCAGCCTCACCATCTTGCTCCTTCGGGCGACAAGTGTACTACGGACTATGCCGTGGGGACTTAGGACTCCCCAGCCTCACCAGCTTGCCCCCTTGGATTACAAGTGTACTACGGTAAAGCGCATCCGTTGATGAACGAGAGGTGGAAACACTTTTGACTACTCCATCCCACTCCGGATCTTATGGTTAACACGGGTATTACGGCACAAGAATCACTGGCGACATTTGTTGTTTAATCCTATATGGATATAAACCCGTGCAATGGAACCTCCACCATATCAACACAATCCATGGTTCCATTGCCCACCACATAGTCATATTCATAGTTATGAAAGTAGTGGTTTTGATTTTTATGCAATAGTGATAACCATAGTACTTTGCAATTAATTTGATAGAAATACTCAAATGACATGAGCAAGTGATGAACTTGCCTTTCTTGACTGCAAGATTATGCAGTCAAGGTCTTCGATACGCAATAACTCCAAATTCTGAAATAGCATCATCGTCCGGTAAGGACGATGTTTAAAAGATTGGCAAGGATGCAATAATGCATAAGTATGAGGTGCAATCGCCCTAAGTGTGACCTGACCCCGATGATTTAGGATTAGTGAATTGAAATGATTTGTTTAGGAGGTGTTGCACTTTTAGGGTGATTCACAACAAGGTTCTTATTCAGGTATGGTTACTTGGTATTATCAACATGTAGTTAATAGAGCATAATAATCAATTGAGCACACAAAGAATGGTACTTGGCATAATATTAACAAGTAAAGAACAGGGTCAGTTTAGTACTATATGGCATGGTTAATGATTAATTATCATATATTTTAAAAGAATAACTTTTGTAGAACATGTTCTTTGTTAAAGAGCAAGTATGATATTAGGTTTGTGGGGTTCTATGGTTTTCTATAATTCTAATTGGTTTCTGGAGTAAGTAGTAGATGGATCACAACAATGTTGGATTCATCAATACCTAGGGCTGGTAAGGCTGAGTTAAGCCTAGGCATCCTAAGCAAGTATTTATACATGGTTGTTATCAAGGTTGATTCATCTGGCTGGTGATTGCTAGCTAGAGTTTATAGGTTCTTATAAGCAGGGTTGAAGATGATTCCTTATTTTCTTCAAAAGAATAACTTTTGAAGAACATACTTCTTAAATAATAAGAAGTATCACAATTAAGGTTGGGGTTGTCTTGTATTAGCCATTGGATCTCTGAGTAGAGAATGGTTGGTTCCTAAATAGGATGGTTCATAAGTATCTCACACTAGTAGGGTTTAGTGGAACAGGGTTATGTAAAGTAAAATAGTAGGTATTGTTGTTGTTAGGGTTCATCACAATGGGGTGATGCTAAATAGGAATGATTAAGGATGATGGTTTTGACAAGTAGAAGCTAGGGTTTAAACTTGGTTGATCCTACTTGATCAACTAGGTTTAATGATATGCATACATGTAATACTAAATTGCTAGTGATAGGGTTCTACATTTTAGGTGTCCAAGACAAGTATTTAGTTGCTACTATGGTTCTATGATTTGTAATAAGGTATCATGATCACATACTCTAACCTAGGGTTTAGTTTAGGAGCAATTGAGGATTCACATGTAATCATTGAACTAGGGTTCCTAGTTGAATTAGGTTTTTGGGTTTCACATGAAAGGATAAGGTTGTAATATCATTCCATATGGAATTAGGGTTTGCTATTTACCATATAGTTCTATGGTTAATAACTTCAATTTAAAGCTGAAGTTATTAATAACTTGGAAATAAAAATAATATTGAATTTGGTATTTTATTATTTTTAAACAATTAATAAATAGGTAATTATTAATTAGAGTTTAAATCTCTTTAATAAAGATTTAACAAATAATAAATAAAGAAAATTTAGTTTTTATGCTTTTCTTTATTTATTAATTGGTTTTTTATTTAATTTGGAAGATTTTTCTAATTATTGAATTTTAATTGCATTTAGAATTAAAATTAAAAGCTTAATTAACAAGTATTGAACAATTAAATTTTTATTAAAAATAAAAATTTCATATTATATTTTTATTAAATAGAATTTACTTTTATAAGAATTTTGATGTCTTATTTTTATTTTTCTGACTTAAATTGAATTTTCTAAATTTGTTTAAAGTTGCAGCAATTTTCCGGATTTAACTAAAACAGAAAAAACTATTGAGTGCACCCGGTTGAGTTTCACCCAGAGTCACTGACGCGTGGGCCATAGGCCAGGTCACCTGCCACGGTGACTTTGACCAAAGTCAAAATCGCCAAGGTGGCCAGGAGGTGCTGACCGGCGGCCAGACGGGATCGTCGCCGGCGAATGCGGTCTCCCGCGGGGTCATGTGCGGGCTCGTTAGAACAAGGGCGACGAGACGAACAAGATAGTGGCGGCGCCGCTCCCTAATGGTCGCCGGAGCGGCGACGGCGTTCATGTCCGACGGCGGCACACGGTGGCCGATGGTGAGAGCGAGCTACGGCGCGAGCTAGGGCTTGATAGGATGCTCAAAAGACGCGCAAGATCACCTGGGAGCTTGCTGTAGGGTTGTCGGCGTTGATTGGAGGCGAAGACGTCGCGGTGGTCGCCATTTCTTCCGCAGTACCGTGAAAGGGAACGGTCGAATTCTCCATCCCCCGAGCTCTCCTCGACCAGGGACTTCACCGGACGAACAAGGACACCGAGGCGCTCCTCCTGAGCCCAATGGCGGCCTCTGGGTTGGTCGGAAACGGTGGGGCGAGGTGGTCTCCGGCGAGCTAGGGTTTCGGGATTGAGCGCGAACGAGATGAAGAGAGGGGAATGGAAGGGCATCTACGCCTTTTATAGTGTCTCCGGCGTGTGCTGGCGGTCAACGTCGGCGGCGGCGACCGCGGGACGTGGCGTCGGCGTCGCGGTGGCGAGCTCCCGCGCGTCCAGGACGAAGACGAAGGCGAGGACGTCTCCTTCGTCTTTATCCACGCGAAGGGGTACTCGGGCCGTGATGGGCTGTGTTGGGCCAATGTTGATGGGCTGCTTGGTGGGTTGCCACGGCCAGGTAAGGGTCCAGGTGGTTTTCCTCCTCTTTTTCTTTTATCTATTTTCTTTTTCTGTTTTATAATTTTGTTTTAAATTCTAATTTGAATTCCTTTCTATTTTGCAGGTCTTGCTTATTTGATTCATACAAATATTAATACAAGGCACTGCAGATACTTTAAAGATTATTGTGGTACATTATAAAATTCAATAGGGATACTAGAGCATTGATTTATTAATTACTATTGGGATTTGAATTAAATAACCATATATGCATTAGTTTGAATATTGCTCTTGGAAATATCCAAATTACTTTCCCAAATGGTTGTTGATCTTACTTAATGATATATAGAGTTTTATTTGGTTTTATCTTGCAAGAAACAATTCCAAAGTAATGTTATTTATGAATTTCAAATAAGAGAGTGACTTGGATGGCATAATTTCATGTGCTAAAATGTCACTAGGGACTTGATCTCTCATTTGAGATTGTTGGTCACTTACACATGAATTTATGTGAGCACTTGCTTGTTAAGGTCTTGTGAGGTTTATCTTAATTTCTATTTCAAGTTTAGTACTTGTACTATTATTTTAGTAACACCTTGAAATACTTAGAGTAGGTATTACTCTCATCATGGTTGGGTCTTGTTATGAAGATAAGTGGTTGTTGACGTCAGAAACCCACTGGCGGGCAGAGACGGGCAACACCGTAGAGCCGGGAACAACTAGGGCTGCGGCTGACCCTAGTCCCTCTGAGCGACGGCCCGCAAAGCCTTCTGGTCGCACGCACCGATGTTTATCACAAGGGCGTGCCACCTGACCTATACCTGGTCAGGAAGGTGTGGATGATGCCTCGCTTAGTTTCCTGCGGGGCACACACGTAAACGTTAAATACGAGCCTCGATCGGCTCTCGGGTTATCCCGTGAATCGGCTCAAAGAGCCGATCCACCCATGATTCGGACGAGGTGTCCGAATATATGGTGGTCCTGCTTGATCAAGGTAAAGCTAATGAGATCTACGACGATGTGGGGTTTTCACCGCATAATCGGATCGTCCTACTCCAGGTTGGGCCTCGCGGCCACGCACGGTGATCGTAAGCCGATCCTAAACAAGGCCTAAAAACCAACACGAGGTTGATCCTCGGAACATCCCGCTTAGGGCCAACGAACGACACCCTACGTGCCGCTGGATCCTCCCCCTTTGTAAGGCCTAACTATTGCAGATATTAAACTAATCCTTGTAGAACAAGGAGCAATCGTAACGGATCAGATCTACTAAACTATGATCAAGCGGGGTGCCGCCCCTACGCCTAAGATAGGCGTAAGGGCGGCTAGACATGAAAGGGTTGCACTACGAAAGCATGTAACATGAAGAACAATGCTAACCCTAACATGTCTAAGATAACTACGTTGCTCGCCATCAAAAAGGCTTCGATGACGAGCAACGCATGAACAACGTAGGCAGGCTTGTGCTGCCTAGATCGCGAGATGCGATCTAGGCAGCATGATGCTTACCGGTAGAAACCCTCGAGACGAAGGAGTTGGCGATGCGCCGAGATTTGTTTGTGGTTGAACGTTGGTTGTTGTTTATTCCATAAACCCTAGGTACATATTTATAGTCCAGCGGACTTTCTAATGTGGGCGTGCACCAAACCGTGCACGAGTAAGATTCTAACTTCTAAACTAAGATGCGATCTAATATGTTACAGATACACGGGCAATTAAGCCCAACTTGGTATAAAAGGCCGATTCACGTATCGCTTCTATATATATATTCTTCAAGTCCATCTTGATCGCGGCCCACCTCTGACTTGGTCAAATTCTGGTGATAACACATGCCCCCCTGGTTTTGGAAATGACATTTCCAAAATCATTACGCTTTCTTTCGTCGGGTCACGTCGTGGCAGAGCAGAGCTGCCGCAGAATCCCCATCATGATGCCTTGCCCCTTCCACTTCTCCACGTGGCCGTAAAATTTTCCTGTTGGGCAACACGTCCTCGGAAACTGCTGTGGCATTGAATCTCTCCCATATCCCCTTTATTTAACCGTTCTAAACAGCTTGCGTCTCCTTCGTCCTTCTCGCATTAGCACCAAAAACCCTCTGTGCCGCTATGTCTTCTTCCTCTTCCTCCGAGTTTTCCTACGGGTCCGACTCCTCCCGCGAGACACCGCCAGAAATTCGTGCCCCGGAAGACTGGGACGAGGAGAGCCATGCCTCCTCCATTTGGTCTGAGGACGACAAGTCCTTGACCAGCGGGGATGAAGATCTTCAGTTCCTCGCCGATGGGGAACTGGAGCCCAAAAGTGAGGACGACCAGTTCTCCTGGGACGGCTGCCCCACCTCTGAAGAAGAGGGAGAAGAAGACGACGACGACGACGACTCCCTCGAGGGCTACCCGCCGGCGAAGCGCCTCCGCATGTGGTGGGACGACGACAGCAGCGACGACGAAGACGGGGATGAAGCCCCCGTGGAGGGCTACGGGAGTAGCGACGAGGAGCCCATCGGCAGCAGTGCCGATGAGAGTTCGAGGATGACGATGAGGGCGGTGATGGCCCGTAGATTAGGATCTAATAGTATAGGCCTAGCAGTAGTAGATTGGTCAATAGACCCTTCTTTTGTTCTTCCCTCCTTGAGCAATCGGCTCCCCATTGTAAGAAATCCTCATATTAATGAAGAATTCCCTTAGCTTGATTTCGCCGATTTCTTTCATGCTGAGTTTGTCGACTGTTGGCCTAATCCATGCTTAGTGACTGATGGTAACGCATCAGTTTCATGATAATCTGCGAGACGGGCCAATTTAGCCATCCCTCCAAGCTAGCTGGCTTCTGCCGATGACGATGACACAGCCCGACCTCGGCAAGCTGGCGACTTGATCTTTGAGCAAGCGACTTTAAAAGAGCCCTGGAACCGTCTTGGATGCTCAAACTGATGACTCTGTAACAGAACACCGCTCTCCAAACCAGTTGTGTCGCAGGGCTAGCCGATTCCAACTAAATCAGCTCCCTAGAGCAATGACCTTTAGGGCGAGCTGCCCCCTGAGCCTTAGTGAAGGCGAACCAGACACATGTGCCGACATTAGCCTTAACTCATGACGTAGCCCCAAGCAGAGAACCTTCAAGGTGAGCTGCCCCCCCCCGAGTTTCTTCAGTTCTTGCCGAGCCCTTAGACTACTCCATTGAGGAGCTCTTCCATTAGTGCTCCATTGACCCTCTGATCGTAACAGTTATTCCTCTCGAGTCGATGGCCATGCATCGGCTTTCATATCCTTAAGTCGATGTCTGCTGCATCGGCTGTGCTCGAAAATTTTCGAATTTTATCAACTTTTTTTTTTACGGCCGACTAGTGCATCGGCCCCCATATTCCAATACCCATCACCAAAGGATGAGACGATGAGACGCTTTCATTGCATATCCTCGTGTTCTATCCACCTGGGTGCCCCCCGAGCCGATTCTGTCAAGAGAATTGATGGTATCGGCTCTGTTGGATAACATGTTGAACCCAGGCAGAATGGTGGGTGAGGATAATTTTGGCCGATTGCTGGAATCGGCCTCCACGTTGCTTGCTCGGTGAAGGTTTTGGAAGTTCCCTTCATAAATTTTTGGGGCCGATCACAAGGACCAGCCTCGCCATGTTTGCTCCTTGACGGGCTCTTGCTACTCGTTCAGGCCGGAAGACAGAACCAGCCCAATCTCTGACTTTATCATGTTGGTGCGCTTGTTGTCGTTCACCTTGGATGTATCGTGTAACCGTGGAGCACTGAGCTTTGTCGGCAGAACAAGCACCATGTTTGTGCCAGCCGATGTTTTATCATCGGCTTTCCTTTGCTTGGGGCGCCACTCCATTTTTCGTGGACGTCCCTCTTCATCCAGGGTTCGCTGAACCTTTGCCGCCAGATCAGGCCTTGCTTTCCTCAATGTATGCAAGTATAACCTCTCGGCTTCTTCCAGGCCGCGCAATCGTTGAACCCTGCGTTTTTGGGAACGGCTGAGTCCATCAGGGCACCACCGTGGCCGGTGATATCTGTCTTCTTCTTCTCCCTCGTCTTCTGAACCTTCGAGATCTTCCAACCGAGGGGGCTCAGCTCGTTTGCTCTGTGGCGGGAGAGGTCCTAAGCGCTCGAACACGGACACGTTGGCTGCCTCCTTCTACTTCCGGTTGCATTCTGGCCAATTGCCGATTGTTGGCAATCGGCTCATTCCTGAATCCCAGCAGTGCCTGAAGAAAGGACAATCCCAGTGCCTGTCCTCGTCGTCTTTCTCCCTTGCCTTTCCCTTGGCGCAACGCTCGTGCTCCTCCTCATCGCGATTATGCCGACGATGTCTTCTAGCCAGGCGATCGCTTTCATCATCATCGCTGGACCGTCGGCGTTGGTCGTACTGACTCACATACTTGTTGAGGAGGTGATCAGAGAGAGGTCGTTGATATCTTATGTTCTTCACTTCTCCCTCTATTACGTAGCGCTTGCCGTCTTGGCGGAGCCGATCGCGTGGAGCGGCTTCCTCTGTTTCTTCGTTATGAGAGCAGCTGCCCTCATCTCCATCCTTGCCAGCGTGGTGTCCAAGATCTACCATGTTGATATAGCACAGGAAACCCGGCTGGCACCCTGCATGGCAAGCATACTCCACCATGTTTACGGCGGGGAAGGGGTGTGTGTCGACCTTCATGGCGTATCGGTTGAAAATTAGACGCCCGTTCTCTATCGCCGCTTGGATGTGCCGACGCCACACCCTGCGGTCGTTGGTGGCATGGGAGAGCGAGTTATGCCATTTGCAGTATGGCTTTCCATTCAGCTCTTGCGCCGTGGGGAATTTGAGACCTTCGGGTATCTTCAACTGCTTTTCCTTGAGTAGGAGGTCGAAGATTTGCTCAGTCTTGGTCACGTCAAAATCAAATCCCCTGGGCGGGCCTGGTGGCTTTACCCATTTGCAGGACACGGGGGTTCCTCCCCTAGTCCACTCAGCCACTGCTACTTCTTGGTCTCCCGCAGGAACTTCGTCTTCCTCTGCATCGACCAGGGCCACTGCACGCTTGAACTTGTCTTGGTACAGGTCCGGGTGGCGCTGTTCATATGCTGAAAGTTTCGAACCATGTGCGCCGGCGAGGGATAATCTGCTTGGGAGGCCGTGTCCTTGAGCTGTGTTGCAAGGCCTGCTACCGCCAACTCGATCGCTTCCTTTTCGGTTATACGAACCGAAAAGCATCGGTTCCTAAGATTCCTGAAGCGCTGGATGTATTCTCGTCACAGTTTCTCCGCGCTTCTGACGTAGTTGTGCTAGATCGGCAATGCTAGACTCGGAAGCTTCTGAGTGGTACTGTTCATGGAACTGCTCTTCCAACTGCTTCCAAGTTTGGATGGAGTTCGGTGGTAGCGATGTGTACCACCCGAAAGCCGATCCTGTGAGGGACTGTGAGAAGAACCTCACGCGCAACTCATCTGACGCTGAGATCGTGCCCAGCTGCGCCAAATATCGGCTCACATGCTCGATGGAGCTCGACCCGTCTGATCCACTGAACTTTGTGAAGTCCGGGAGCCGATATTTAGGTGGCAGCGGGATCAGTTCGTAGCTGTTGGGGTACGGCTTGGTGTGGCCGAACGCCTTCCTTTTCGGCATCATACCGAACTGATCTTTCGAATTGCACAAATCTGATCCGCCGTGATGGCTGAAGGTGTCGAACCCCGAAGATTCGCCGGGGTGGCATACTTAACCAGCCATGCTTGTTTTTCCGGTTCTAAGCCAACCGCAGGAGCTGGGCTTTGGAGGTTTGTCGGGGCGGCGTACTTAGCCAGCCACGATCGCTTCTCGGGATCGGCTCCCGACGTTCCTCCTCGCCGTTCCGGAGGCCGCCGTTATTGCAGCCTGGTTCGAGAGTGCCAAGGCGTTGCCGTCCGGCACGTATGCGCACGCGTATCCGTGCGGGACCTCCTTAGGTGGCTCGGGCAGGAATTGGTAGTCACTAGGATCACCACCAATCTTGTAGACGACGTATGCCGATGAGTTCGGCGGTTCCGGTGCTACCCATGCGAACGGCCGGGGCTGGAGCGGCATCTCTCCTTTGAAAGTCCCCGGAGCCGGTCCCGACGGGGAGTACCGGTGACTCATGATTTCCTGGACGACGCGCGAGCGACACGCTCCAAGGTGTTCACCGAGCTCTCGAGTGGCGGTGCGGCGAATGAGCCACCATGTAGTTGATCTCCTGCCGCGGCGACCTGGTGCGTTCTTCCGACGGGGCGGACAGGTCCACTCCATCGAGCGCGCCTTCGGGTGTGAAACGCTTCCACCCGACGCCATGGGAGCGGGTTCGGTGGAAGGAGCCGATGAGTTCGGCTTCGAGGGTTGCCTTGATCTCGTCATGCTTCTTCTTGAGCTCATCGGGCAGATCCGCGTATGTGACCGGAGTGTCTTCCGCCATCTTGGATGTAGATGGCGATGTCGTGGATGT
Source organism: Lolium rigidum (assembly GCF_022539505.1). NCBI lineage: Eukaryota > Viridiplantae > Streptophyta > Magnoliopsida > Poales > Poaceae > Lolium > Lolium rigidum. Next base: position 136,956,056 of record NC_061508.1, read on the forward strand.
CGTCGACTGTCCCACCGGGCGTGCCAGAATGTGTTGACGTCAGAAACCCACTGGCGGGCAGAGACGGGCAACACCGTAGAGCCGGGAAGAACTAGGGCTGCGGCTGACCCTAGTCCCTCTGAGCGACGGCCCGCAAAGCCTTCTGGTCGCACGCACCGATGTTTATCACAAGGGCGTGCCACCTGACCTATACCTGGTCAGGAAGGTGTGGATGATGCCTCGCTTAGTTTCCTGCAGGGCACACACGTAAACGTTAAATACGAGCCTCGATCGGCTCTCGAGGTTATCCCGTGAATCGGCTCAAAGAGCCGATCCACCCATGATTCGGACGAGGTGTCCGAATATATGGTGGTCCTGCTTGATCAAGGTAAAGCTAATGAGATCTACGACGATGTGGGGTTTTCACCGCATAATCGGATCGTCCTACTCCAGGTTGGGCCTCGCGGCCACGCACGGTGATCGTAAGCCGATCCTAAACAAGGCCTAAAAACCAACACGAGGTTGATCCTCGGAACATCCTCGCTTAGGGCCAACGAACGACACCCTACGTGCCGCTGGATCCTCCCCCTTTGTAAGGCCTAACTATTGCAGATATTAAACTAATCCTTGTAGAACAAGGAGCAATCGTAACGGATCAGATCTACTAAACTATGATCAAGCGGGGTGCCGCCCCTACGCCTAAGATAGGCGTAAGGGCGGCTAGACATGCAAGGGTTGCACTACGAAAGCATGTAACATGAAGAACAATGCTAACCCTAACATGTCTAAGATAACTACGTTGCTCGCCATCAAAAAGGCTTCAGTACGAGCAACGCATGAACAACGTAGGCAGGCTTGTGCTGCCTAGATCGCGAGATGCGATCTAGGCAGCATGATGCTTACCGGTAGAAACCCTCGAGACGAAGGAGTTGGCGATGCGCCGAGATTTGTTTGTGGTTGAACGTTGGTTGTTGTTTATTCCATAAACCCTAGGTACATATTTATAGTCCAGCGGACTTTCTAATGTGGGCGTGCACCAAACCGTGCACGAGTAAGATTCTAACTTCTAAACTAAGATGCGATCTAATATGTTACAGATACACGGGCAATTAAGCCCAACTTGGTATAAAAGGCCGATTCACGTATCTCTTCTATATATATATTCTTCAAGTCCATCTTGATCGCGGCCCACCTCTGACTTGGTCAAATTCTGGTGATAACAGTGGTTGATCATCACTTATGGGTTTTAATTAGAAAATATATCACAAGGGTTTCTTATGTTCATGAATTGAAGCATAAGATAGTATTGAGGGTGCAATTCTGGTTATAGGGATGAAATGCCACCATATTGCATTGGCTATATTTACTCTTCCCAATGCATGATAAAATGGTTACTTGCTTAATATTTCATGTGCTTCTCTAGTTACTAGGGATTTGAGAATTGGTTTTATCTTATACTAATAGATTTCTTTTATATTCTTAATCTATTGTTAAAGTAACTAAAGTAGCTATAATTCTTTTTTATAGTTAACTTTGGTGATAATGATGAATGGTTTCTCACCATATATATTATAGGCTTTAACTCTAAGCTTTACTTATGAGCTTATATCTTCTACTTCAAGTTCTTAGGGTTTATGATCACTACACAATTTATAATGATCAAGGTTTGGCTTCCTAAGTTATTACTAGAAATATTTAGATATGGTTTTACCAATTACCCCTCTCACTCCACAAGGACTTGGATTATAATCTAAGGTTCTACTCTAGGAATGATGATGTGACTATCTATATATGTGGTCTTCCTTAGAATTTCTACCTTGCTATCTTCCGTAGCTTGTTCTTTAGGAATTCTGATAAACCTGCATCTTGTGGCATGCCTCCACCTCCTAGCTGCTTCATCTTGATCCTAAATATTTTATGGAGTGGCTCAATGTGTTGGTCTTCTTGCATCATGGTGCAAGATGATGAGATGAATGAGGTAGAGGGTTCCTTTTATAGGCTTGGGCATGCTCTAATATCATGACACATGGGTGGATGACTCTTGCTTTAATTTGATGAGTAAGGTGCTTGGTTGTCATGCTCTCATCCATAGCAATCCTTTAAGCATGAGGTGGCATAGCTTAGGATTCAAGCTATGTAGATATTTTCATCCTATGTGGCATTGAGATTATCCTCTCATGTGATTTATTTTTGGATAGCCAAGTGGCTTTTGTTACTAAATATCTTGTGAATGATTTTATGCTTGTGGTTGAGTCACTATATCATATGTGATGGTATTTATATCATTCTTGGGATCAAAATGTCAAAGATAAGGATTATACCCCAATTTTGAATGGTGATGTTTGATTTCACCAAGGCATGATCATATGAGTTTCTAAATACTCATAGTTTATTTTATTCAAATAGTTTGAACTATAATTCGTAATGTAAACGAATTTAGTTTTGTGATATTCCACATATTTAATAAGTTATGATTGAAATCAGAAGGTGTGGCTTTTATGCACTTAGGTCCTTGTGTTTTGCTATATTTGGTGTTTAGTTTTAAAGTGACTTCAATTGTACCTCAAGGTAATTGCTTAACTTTTAAGTGTTAATAATTTAGAGTGTGTTTCTTATCTCTTTAATGGTTATATACCTCTCCCATCTCTAGGGTTTAATGATAAGCTTTTGTTGGTGTTAAGTTCAAGAGTTTAGTTCAAGAAATACCATGAGGTTCATGGTAGGACTATTTATTGGTTTAAGACATGGAAAAGATAAGTTAAGAATAGTTTCTCCATTTTATAGTTACTTGATTTCCAATTGAATAGATGTTCATATGTTATGGCAAGGAATACCATATTATGATCTTTAATAAGATCAAGCAGTTGATCCTTGTTTTATATGTTCTTGTGTTGGTTTTAATTCCATTTGATCTAACCCCTTAGATCGAATCATCTCTACCCAAAACAAGGTTTTAGAAAAGGTCACATTGAGGTTTATAGCGCTTGACTTGATGAGCTACTTCCATTCCACCAAGGTCAAGTGAAACTTCGATTCATCGTGACTGTTTTACTTTAAAGCGCGAAAATTCCCCAGATTTTCTATGCATGAATGCAATGCACACATCTGTTTCCTCTATTTTTGTAACCCCATTACCTGGGATATTACAGACCTTTTGCATAAATTCCGAGGATTTTCCTGAAAGTTGGATTTCTGCAAAAAAAACGAGACACCAGAGCAATTCTGCTGAAAACAGCGTTAGTCCGTGTTAGTTGCATCCAAAATACACAAATTAGAGGCAAAACAATAGAAAAAGTGTTCGAGAAAGTAGATACGTTTTGGACGTATCACTTCTCCCCTGCCGCGCCTGCCGCTCCTCCCCTGCAGCGCCGCGCCTGCTGCTCCTCCCCGGCCTGCTGCTCGGCGTCCGCTGGCACGCCTCCCCTGTCGCGCCGCATCTGCTCCTCCCCCTGCCGCGCCTGCTCCTCCCCTGCTGCTCGGCCGCCCCCTGCCTCGGCCGCGCCACCCCTGCCCCGACCACCACCTCCACCCGTGCAGCAATGCTGCTCCCGGATTAGGTATATTTTTTGCATTTACTAATTACTAATTGTTGCAATTTGTAAATAGCAAGTAGAAAATAGAAAATAGAAATAGAAAATAGAAAATAGAGATAGAAATAGAAATAGAAATGGAAAATAGGAAATAGAGATAGAAATAGAAATAGAGATAGAAATATAAATATAAAATAGCAAATAGAAAATAGAAATGGAAAATAGCAAATAGAAATAAAAATGGATTATAGAAATAGAAATATGATTTTAAAAATTTGAATTTGTTGTTGTCTAAACTAGGCCGATGGCGTGACGACCTCGGGCCCCGCTGCTTGACGCGATTCGAGACGGTCGCCGACATCGCCGAGGGTGAGCTAAAACTCCACCTCCTCCATATTTTTACATCACTAGATTCATTTTCCAAGTAAAGTTGCGTAACCTAGGTGTCACTTCCCGTCCGCGAGCGTTACGCGGATAAATATGCATTAGTGGTTGGCATATTTTCAACTGTAACGCTTGCGGCATTTACGGGACAGTCGGCGGATGCGTAGTTGTCTACGTTTTCCATGTTCTACTCTGGTCCGAGTCAGGATTTCGGCGGCGCCTCCCCGTTGTTCTCCGAATGCACACCCTCTCGGCTTTTTGCCAAGACGTGTATCGGGAGAGCAGCGAGGAGGTGCTGCCGAAATTATGACTTGGACCGGGGTAGAGCATGGAGAACGTAGCCAACTACGGATCCGGCGGCTGCTAGGAGCCCACCTAGTAGAGATGTAGGTTGATGCATGCGTTTTGCCCGGTAAAATAAATAAAAATATGATGCATTTAATTTCATGATACTATTTGTTGTTTGTCTCCCAATAAAGCAGAGGATGGCTGATAATGGGTGGATGTACAGTGGCCATGCTAGTTCGACTGAAATGACAGATGAGTGGGTATGGAAGACCAATTTATTAGTGAAGGAGTTAGCGCGTGGTTCAAAGTCAGGCGTTCGTCCAAGTTGCCCTTGTGCTCGTTGCAAGAGGCGTCATCGTCAGGGAAAGGATGATATGACTAAACATCTTTGGTTCAATGGGTATATGCCTGATTACGTCACGTGTGTCGACTTTGCTCAGTACGAACGTGACAGAGGTGAGGTGATGAGGCAGCGGATCGATGGAAATGAGGACAATGGGATTAGATACTTGCTAGATGATCTCTGTGATGCCTACATGCCAGAATCGCCTCCGATAGAACAGGAGGGACCGCCAGAACAGGAGGCACCGCCAGAACAGGAGGAACCGCCAGAACCGGAGGAACCCGAGCCAACCACAAAGGCCTTCTATGATATGATGGCTGCGGCTAAGAGGCCTCTATACGAGGGTGCAAAAATTTATCAGCTCGATGCCATCGCGCAAGTACTAGCCGACATGGCCCAGTTCGACAGCACCCGTGCATGCTTTGAAAAAAATCTGGTAACAGTTGGTAACATGTTGCCCGAAGGCCATTGTCTTCCTAAAACCATGTATGCAGCAAAGAAAATGTTGAAAGCGCTCAGCATGGATTATGTGAAGTATGATTGTTGTCCCAAAAACTGTCTTTTGTTTTGGAAAGAGTTTGCGGATGACAAATATTGTAGCAAGTGTGGGTCCTCTAGGTATCATGAGATAAAAAGAGCTAATGGTGAGAAGGTGCAGACAAAAGTCGCCGTGAAGATTCTTCGTTATCTCCCGTTCATAAAAAGAATCCAACGGCTTTACATGTCCGAGGAGTCTGCCAAACAGGTGACGTGGCATAAGAACGGGTTGAGATTCAAGGACAAGGAGGGACGGCTAAACATGGGGCACCCATCTGATGGTAAAGCATGGCGGAACTTTGATGCAAAACACCCTGATAAGGCAAATGATGCTCATAATGTCAGAATTGCGATAGCAACCGATGGATTCAATCCATATGGTATGTCGGCATCCTCGTACAGCTGTTGGCCCGTGTTTGTTATTCCGCTCAATCTCCCTCCCGGAGTCCTTATGCAAAGGAAGACCATATTCCTGTCGATGATCATTCCAGGGCCTGATTACCCGGGGAAGAATTTGAGTGTATTCATGCAACCGCTTGTGGATGATTTGCATCACTCTTGGCACTATGGGACCTTGACATACGACCAAGCAACGAAGACAAACTTTTTCATGAAAGTTTGGTTCCAATATTCCATGCACGACCTACCTGGGTACGCTCTATTCTGCGGGCATTGTACAGCTGGTAGGTTTCCATGCCCAGTGTGCATGCACCGACTCGAGTTCATTTGGCTGAATGCGGCTCGCAAATATGTCGCATTTGACAAACATCGAAAGTACCTCAAAAGAGGGCATCGGTTCAGAGGAGACAAAAAGAACTTCACAAAGGGCAAAGTTGTGCGTGAAGAAGAAACGATACCAAAGTTCGATGGTGAAACTGTTGATGGTGAGCTACGTGCTCTCAAGCCTAGTAAAGAACCCAACAAAACATATGTGGGATATGGTGAGACACACAACTGGACTCACGTGTCAGGCTTAACGCAGCTCGAGTATTACAAGGATCTCGAACTTCCCCATAACATCGATATGATGCACACCGAAAAGAATGTCGGGGAGTCCGTTTTTAACACCGTCTTGAACATTCCTGACAAGACAAAGGATAATGTCAAGGCTAGAGTCGATGTTGAGAATCTTTGTGACAGGCAAAGACTACACATGCATCCTCCTGAGGGCAATCGAAAAAATTGGGTCAAGACGCATGCCAACTACGTGCTTGATAATCTCCAGAAGAAGGAGGCAATGATGTGGCTGAAATACGCCGTTATGTTCCCAGATGGCTATTGTTCGAATATGAGTAAGGGAGTCAATCTTACAACAGGAAAAGTAAATGGGCTCAAGAGTCACGACTATCATATATGGATTGAGCGGCTGATGTCGGTGATGGTTCGAGGGTATCTCCCCGAGCATGTCTGGCGAGTGCTTGCGGAGTTGAGCCATTTCTTCCGCACGGTCTGTGCTAAGCAGATATGTGAGTCGGTGATTGAGAAGCTGCATGATCAAGTGTCGGAGTTGTTATGCAAGTTAGAGATGATCTTTCCACCAGGTTTCTTTACTCCGATGTTACATCTCATTGTGCATCTTGCGAACGAGGCACTCTTGGGTGGACCGGTGCAGTATCGTTGGTAGTTTTGTATTGAGAGAGAGTTCAAGTATATTCGAAACAAAGGTGGCAACAAAAATAAGATTGAAGCATGCATAGCTGAGGCAACTGTCCTCCGGGAGATGGCGGACGCCACGACAACGTACTATGCGGATGATGTTCCCACTATGCATAACCCGATATCTCGGTACAATATCGATGAGCCCAAGCATGACCCCAAGCTCCTCCTCTTCAAATGTCAAGGTGGCAAGGCTGGTGCCTCTAAAAAGGGCATCTTGACAAAGGAAGAGAAAGATTGCATAATGTTTTATGTGGTTACGAACATGCAAGAAGTGCTCAAATTCATAAGGTAAAATGGTGAACAAATTACTTTGCAATTAGTAACTCGATTTTGGTCTAATACGTATTTTCTCCCTTTTAGCCAATACAAGGATGGATATTGGACGAGATCGACGGATCCCTCTGATGCGGAGATGGAGATTCTTCTGAAAGAGAGTCGTCCCGGAAAGAAAAATTTCCTGGCTTGGTTCTACAAAATAGCCAATACTTTTGCAATCCGTGACTTGTCCCTCTTATTACACGTAACTAATGCAAAAAAACAATTTGAACTGAATTTGTAGGGAGGTGATCCCAACGTTGAGATGACGGATGAGCTGAGATGTGTTTCCCAGGGTTGTAACCGTAGAATCTCAATGTATGAGAAGTACGATGTGAATGGGTATCGCTTCCATACAGAGTATCACCAGAAGAATCGGCCTAACCCAAAAACTATAAATACTGGGGTCTTCACCAAAGGATCCGATGACATAGAATACTACGGAAGGTTAGAGAATGTATACGAGCTGACATTCAATAGGACAAACATACAACTCAATCTCGTTGTGTTCAAATGCCACCGGTTCGACCAACAAGTTGGACAGAGAAGCACTCCTTCCATTGGGTTAGTTGAAGTTAGGTCTTCAACCTGCTATAGCGGAGCCGATGTCTTTGTTGTGGCTCACCAAGCCAAGCAAGTTTATTATTTGTCCTACTCATGTCAAAAGGAGTACCTGAAAGGCTGGGAAGTCGTGTTCAAGGTATCACCACATGGTAAGCTACCCATGCCCTCCGACGAGGATTACAACAACATTGACCCTGTAACATACGAGGGATTTTTTTATCAAGAGCAAGAGAACTTTGGGGATTTCGAAATACAAATTGGTCTTGAGGACCTCGAGAACGAGGCACATCTTCATGGTGAAACAGTGGTGGACCTAAAGGACATACAAATGCTCACCAAGTTACATGAGGGCAATGGCTTCAATGATGATCCTCCATCGGACATTCCCACCCAACCTCATTACTCACATGATACTGATAGTGATAGTGAAAATGAGAACCCAATGCCTCGTTATGAGAACCCAATGCCTCATTATGATAGTGATGATTAGAGGTGAGGGTCCTTTATGTCTTTATGCTTAGTATCTATTTTTCAATATGCTTCTTATACTTAGTATTTATTTTTCAATATGCTTCTTATACTTAGTATCTATTTTTCAACATGCTTTGCCATATGTTTTTTTTGCTTAGTGTCTACATTTTATTAAGACATGAATGCTTACTCGTTTACTCTTTGTCAATGCAGGTGTAGACTCGTGTAGCGGTGCACGCTGCAGCCGTGCATAGCGGACGCGTGTTGCGGTACACGCCACCTTCGTCTTTATAGAGCCCCTCTTTCTCTCCCTCGACGCACGTTCTCACTGGCTCACTGCAACCGCCTCTCCTGTCCCATCATCTTCTCCACAACCGAAGAAAAAACCCCGAAGAAAACCGCCGGCGATGGAGAAGAATGAGATGCCCATTGTCGGCACATCAGCCGCCGCCCCCGTACAGGCCCCTGTCGCTGCTTCCAACGTAGCAGCCGGCGCATCGGCCGCCGCCCCCGTCCAGGCCCCTGTCGCTGCTTCCAACGTAGCAGCCGGCGCATCGGACGCCGCCACCGTCCAGGCCCCTGTCGCTGCTTCCAACGTAGCAGCCGGCGCATCGGCCGCCGCCCCCGTCCAGGCCCCTGTCGCTGCTTCCAACGTAGCAGCCGGCGCATCGGCCGCCGCCACCGTCCAGTCCCCCATCGATTGGGACCCATACGAACCAGTGCAGTACGACGCGCCGGAGAACCCCTACGACACCACCATCGTCAACAACGAGCCGGAGGTAACCCTTTGTTCCCTTGTTCTTATCTCATTTCAATCATTTTGTGTTAGATCTTGCGTTATTACGGTTCGTCTGTTCCTAGTTCAATCCTTTTTTGTTAGATCTTGCGTTATTACTGTTCGTCTGTTCCTAGTTCGATCCTTTTGTGTTAGATCTTGCGTTATTAGTGTTTGTGATTTGCTTTTGTTTGAGATTTGTGCCGATGATGATGAATATTTGGGCATAAATTGATTCAGGGTTTGGTCAGTAAACAATTGGTGTGTACAAATTTGTTGTGCATGATCTTTGGTTTGCTGACTCAAATCCCGGATATAAGTGTGTCCAATGTAACTGAGGCTACCTCTTTTTTCGAGCCCATATTATCATGCATGATTTTTGTTCACTCTCTGTTCCATCATCGTTGCAATTGACTCCGTGTTTTTTGCACGATCTTTGGTGCTACGTGACAGGTGCAGAGCAGCGACGTCGACAGCGACGACGAGTCCTTCCACACCAAGACTCGTCACATCCTCAGGAGGTTGCAGTCCGGCCATTACGATGGCCCCTTTGCTCGAGGCATTTACAAGTGCCCCTTCTGCAACAGGAAGCTCCACGCCACCGACTTCAACTCCCTGGTGAACCATGTTGAATCCATTGGCAGATGTGGCGCTAGAGTTGGAAGGACCGTGAACGTGCATGCGTACATGGCCAAACACAAAGCACTTGGGATTCACCTGCGCAACCTCCAAGCGAGTCACACGCGCTACCTGGAGGCGTTGAACGTGCCTACTGCACTCTCTCGTATGTGACTCGCTCTATCCGTAGAGCAGCTTAATTTCATGTAAAATGTAGCTTATGTTGGATCTATCGGTACTACTTTTGGATCTGTCCTGAATATATCTATGCTATGTTGGTTGCTCGTATGCAGCTTATCCTATATTTTCTCTCTAGATTTGTGCCCTAGATTTCCTACCTGATTGGGTAAAAACGAAGGCATAAAGAAATGAATGGCGTTAAAAAACGAAGGAGAAGCTGCTCTAGATTTGCTACCAATTTGGGCTATCAAATATGAATGAGATCGAGCGATAGAGAGGAAAAAGGTACATTGAAAACTGCTAATCTGGGCGAAAGAGACAGAAACCACTCGTGCCCCCGTCCCGGACCCACACGGCTCCACACGCTACGGCCCCACACGCTACGGCCACACAAACACGGCCTCGTCATGTCCCACGCGGTCCCTTCCTACCAGCCCCACACGACGCGGTCCCACACGACGCGACCCCACAAACGACACGACCCCACTCGTCAGCACGGAACGGTCAACTTAACGGATTCCTTCCGTCCGACCTCCTTCTGCGGTTCAGACAAGGGCTTGGGGAAAACTGAGGAAAAACTAAGGAGCTGGGGAAAACTGAGTACAACTAAGGACCTGAGGGCACGAAAATAGAAATCCCAAGAAGAAACTGCCACTCTTGAGACTACCAAGGCCAAGCTTTTGAGTTTGAGTTGCCTTGAAGACGAGCGAAGCCAAACTCATGGAGGTCAATTCCATGCAAGAGGAAGCATTGAAGGAGTATTTTCCTTTGAGCAAGGACCGTGAGTGTTGCACCCATGAATGTGACATTGCCAAGTTGGAGAGTGACAAGCGTATACTCATGAAGATGAACTCTCTCCAAGAAGAAGCTTTGATGGAACACTTCCGGTTGAACAAGGCAAAGGAAGTCCAAGTGTTTGATATTTGTCATCCTCACCCGGAACATGAAGATGAAGTCAATCGTTTGAAGGCCAAAATTGATAGACTCCAAGTTCAAACCAAGTACTTGGAAGGAGTCATTGGAGCCAAAGATGGAGCCAAAGAGGGCTCTTGCAATGAAGGAGGAGTGGCTACCAAGACAAAGAGGAAGAGTAATAAGAGGACCAAGAAGAAGAAGAACAAGGAGAACATGGAGATCAACCATGAGGAGAGAGATGCTAGCTCAAGAAGGGATGGAGTACCCAACTCCGCCTCGAAGGGTTTCGCCGGCTCTAACAACCCTTCCCATGTTCTTTTTGTTGATTACTATGGACATATTCGTGCTCGCTTTATTGGTCCTCGAGAGGACAATGTTGATTGGACTATGTGGGTTCCCAAACCCCTTGTTACTAACATGCTAGGACCCATTGAAAAATGGGTACCTAAATCCAAGACTTGATTCCTTGTAGGACTATGCTTCCGGTGGCGCTAAGTGGGTGGTTGATAGTGGAGCCACAAGTCATATGACCGGAAGCAAGAATATTGTTGTCGACCTCGAGCCTTCTCACTCTACTGGTATCATATGGCGACAACACGTGCTCTAAGGTATTGGGTCTTGGCAAGGTGGTGGTAACACCCGACATCTCACTTGTGAATGTCCTCCTTGTCGAGACCCTTGGTTACAACTTACTCTCCGTTCATCAAATTTCTCGTATGGGTCTATGTACTTTCTTTGATGAACATATGGTGGTACTCTTGTGGAGCAAGACACTCCGTGTAGCTTTAGTTGGATATGTAGAGAACGGATTGTATGTTGTTGACTTCTCCGGAAAGACAACATCTTCCTCTATTTTCCTATTCGCCAAAGGTAACAAGGGTTGGTTATGGCATCGCCGACTAGCCCATGTCAACATGAGGACTTTGCAAAGTCTCCACAAGGGTGGCCACATTCTAGGACTAAAAGAAGATGTCTCTTTTTGTAAAGATCGTGTTTGTAGGGCTTGCGTACAAGGAAAAATGCATGGAGCTCCTCACAAGGCCAAGACAATCATCTCTACCACAAGATGCTTGGAGCTCTTACATGTTGATCTCTTCGGTCCACCGTCTCATTAAAGTCTTGGAGGAAAGAAGTATTGCCTCGTCATTGTTGATGACTATTCACGCTATTGTTGGGTATTCTTCTTCAAGTACAAGAGTGAGAATCAACGGACCATGATGGAGTTTGCCAATCAAGTTCAACGCAAGTACGACAACAAGATCCTCGCAATAAGGAGCGACAATGGAACGGAGTTCGAGAACTATACTTTGGATGACTTCCTCGGCGAAGAAGGAATCCAACACCAATACTCCATGCCATATACTCCCCAACAAAATGGGGTCGCCAAAAGGAAGAATCGAACCTTGAGTGAAGCCGCTTGAACCATGATGATGGAGTACAAGTCTAACTACAGTTTTTGGGCGGAAGCTATCTCTACCGCATGCCATGATACTAATCATCTCTACTTTCGCAAAGGACTAGAGAAGACACCATATGAGATTCTCACCGGCAACAAGCCCAATGTGTCATACTTTAAGGTCTTCGGATGCAAATGCTATGTGCTTGTCAAGGACACTCGCCTATCCAAGTTTGATTCAAGAGCTCAAGAAGGAATTTTCGTTGGCTATGCTACGGATTCTCACGCCTATAGTGTCTTCAACAAGTCAAATGGGCGGGTTGTAGAATCTTGTGATGTGACATTCGATGAAGATGATAGATCTTTGGAGGAGCGAAGTGCTTCTTGTGAGAAAGGAGATGCAATTCCCCCGGATGCCATAGGAAGGATGGGTGTTGGCATTCGCCAACCTCAAGAGCTACCTTCTATGAGTACCGGGGAACGACCAAGTTCCACCCAAGTGGAGCCATCTACACCACAAGGCCAAGCTTCTTCCGTTGATCTTACAAATTCAAGCCAACCTCAAGTTCAACCTCAACAACTACAACAACAATAAAGTACAAGCTCAACTCATCAAGCTCAAGAACAACATCTACCGCAAGCTCATCTACCACAACAACCAACACCAAGTGACCAAGGCCAATGTCACACCCTAACTTTTGCAACCTTGTTTAATTGTCCTTAGTGCAAAAATTAGGGGGAACAAAAACTTTTTATATAGACTAATTAGATGAATTGCCTTGATCTGTTTGTTATAATGAGATGCTTTGATCTGCTGGTAGATGAATTGTCTTGTTTTGCTTGAGCTACCTCAAAGAACAACACCTCTAGTGGTAAAATCATCCTTGAATTTAAAACTTGGGATCATCTACCTCTTAATACATCCTTCTCTCTTACCCTAGTAAAAAAAAACCCTAAGGCATCATAAATTTGGCTAAGTCCTAAATCTGTTTCAGGTTCCCTTTTTGGAACCCCTGGATTAAGCTACCCCTTGCCATCTAAGGCAATGCACTTGGTCCTAGACCTACCTTATAATGAGTACTTCCCAATCATGTGTTTTCCTTGAACCGGATCACTCTCTTACCCACTTGTCCTTGATGGTTTTGAGGGCAAGTCAAAACTCTGTTTTTGGCAGGCTTAAAATATTCAAACTTTGGTAGTTGATCTCTAAGCACCCTCAACTGTTATTGTTGACCTCAATGCATGGATCTCATCTATGCAACACCCTCTACGACTTCCACGTCTTGCATGAGCCATGCTACCCTCGCAATTCTTATTTTTCACTTGATCTTGCACCCTATCCTTTATTTCAGCACTAGATCAATTCTTCCTCTTTTACCCCTTGTTTTTATTTTAATCCATGTTTAATATCCACAAAACCAAGTGTGAAGATGGTAGCTACATTATGTAGCCACCCTCTACCCTTGAGATCACTTCTCCCAAAATATTGTATTTACCAAAAATCCTATTTAAAAGTCTCTTCTCTAATTTTCACTACAAAACTAATCCTAGTTTTATCAAAGCTTTTCAAAATCTCTAAAATAGGAAATGTGTGTGGTATCTCATATCACCTTAAGTCCACCCAAAAATATTTGTTATTACACTTGTTTTGTTTACTCACAAAATGCATGTTTTTGGTACTTATACCATTTCTTGTTTTTCTTCCTTGCTTTTAAACATGAGAAAATCTACCTTGCTTTATCAAGTAAATAGGACTTTTCGAACTCCTATTTTTTTTCACATAGTTTCTCTTAACATTTTTTTCAAATTACTTTTCATTCCAAAAATTGCCACAACCATAAAAGAATTCCCAACCTTATTTCTTGAGCCATATTTATATAGTAACCTTTGTGTACCGACTATACCTCTAAATTGACACCTAATAATGCTTATGCCTTAATGCATGTGATCATTCTCACACCTCCCCTTCTCTCTCTTTTTCAATAATTAAGTATCGCATATTGCAACTCTCCATTTTCCAAACTTATCACTACCCTTGCCATCATTAGTAACATCACCTAAAATATCTCCATAATCCATTTGGAAGATATGCATGACTAGCTTGGTTTGACACAAGATGTGGCCGGCCATGCCATGCCACCTCTACATGCACTACCTCTCCCTTATTCTCTCTCCCTCCCTCCTCTCTTGGTCAACTCTTTGGAACCATGACCTGCCCTTCTCCCCATAGTCAAACCCTACACCAGCCCCTCCCTTGTCTCTTTCCCTTCCCAATGCCATCAATGGCACTTGAGCATGGTTTTGGCTAGGATCTTGAAGAGATCTTGCTGCAGCCCTCTCCTCCATCCACCAGCACAAGCTTCAAGACCCTACACTAGCCCTGGACATCATAAAGGCAGCCCTAGACAGCCTCTAGCCCCTCCATCCCTCCTCTCTCTCTCTCTCTCGGTGGTCACCCAATTTCGGTCCGGACCACAACCAGCGCCCCAGCCCCCGAGACCACGCCAAGAAGACGTCCTGGCATCCCTCTCCCCAATGCGCATGCTCCCGAGGCCAGGACTGCCCCGCATAAGTCTCTCCCGTGCTCGCCATGGACGTGATCACCCCGTCCTGATCTTGCTCGCGCGTTCCCAGACCTGTAGGCCTCCTTTGGCCACTCCTAGCTGTAGCCTGCAATGGCACCGCACCAGGACCCTAACGCAATAATGACACGCAACGCTCCTTCACTCAAGACCGAGCACGCTTCATCGAACACCTTCGTGCACGCGCATAGACCACCTCGTATCGGGAGAACCAACACGCGTATCTCCGGGATTCTTACTGCACTAGATCCACCACTAGATGCCTTGCAAGATGCTACCATGCAGTTGTCCATTCACGCTCAAACCTTACGCGCCCCCGACCACGTACACTCCGTCCACCATACGCCGCGCGTGGACTATAAAAGCCATGCCCCGAGGCCCCTGACCCCTCCTCTCGCCACTCCCCTCTCCCAGGTCACTTATTCAGCACACACCACCTCTCCCACCTCCTCAGACTACCACAGAGAGCGCTGAGGCGCTCTGCCCTGCCGCTGCTCGCCGGCAAGCACGCCGCTGCCGTGGTCACCGCGAGATGGCGGGAGAAGAACACGCTCGCCGCGGCCTCCTTCTTCTTTTCCTTCTAACCCGTCTGCTCAACACTCTCTGCACGACCTAAACGCGCGCCTCCGTCTTCCCCAGGTCAGCCGGAGCTCGCCGCCGCCAAGTCCGCCCGTCGGGTGCTAAGAGGACGCCGCCGCCAGGACGAGCCGCCCCTGGACGCGCGCCCTGGACCGCCTTGATACGCCGCCGCCCCGCCACGACCCCGCCATCGGCCAGATCCCGCCAGCGACCATCGCAGGTAAGCCCCTGGCTGTCCGCTCTCTCCCCGCTCCGCCCGAACGCGAGCGTGCACGACGCAGGGAGACGACGTCTTCCCGTGCGCGTGCATGGCTCTGGGCCACGTCGCCCATGCACCTGGGCCCCGCCACGGGCCCCCTTCTTTTCTTTCTTTGTTTTTATTTCCACCACCACCTGGAAACGTACCTGGGCTGGCCCAACTCTGCACTCCCGCACGGCCCGGTAGTTTCCCGCCCGTTAAATTTCGTTTAAAATTTTGAAACAGCAAATAAAAATTGGAAATGTATCTGTGAACCATTTTGGAAATAACTAGAGTTTGGTAGATCCGATTGAGGTGATTCAAATTGCAGTAGAACCAGTATAAAAATATCTATCCAATGCCACTGGCCTTGTATTTTTACGAGTTTTGTACGATTTTTAGTGTATTAAACATGATCACTGGTTACTGTTTAGTATTTCTAATCCCTAAAATGGTAGGATTAATATTTTTGGATGAATCCAATTGTGTTAGTCTTGTTTTAGTACTGGCCATCTAGGAAAAATAATGTTAGTCTCTGTTCATGCATATTAGGTACTGTTAGTAATGTGTATGTGTGACATGGATTGTTGAACCAAAACTTTTTGGTTTGTTTTAAAAACTTTAACCACCTCTTTGTATTAAAAATTGGTCAACCAATGTTTTATTCTTGCAAAACAAAAATTCTGCAACTAAACGTTAGTTTTATTGTTTTGCTTAAGATTTCAAAATGGTGTGTCATATTGTTTACTTCCTAGTATTGGGTAGTGTTTTATAAGCAAGATAAAATAGGAAAAATGATTTGTGCTTTTCCAAAGAGGTTTGAAAATAAAATATGAGTGTTTTTGATACCAAACCAATTCACTTAACTTCTTTGTGGTCTTATCTACCAGAGGATATTCAATTTATGCCTTGGTAATAACCAAGGAGGCAATTGCTCATTTATGAGGCTCTCATACCTTTATTAGGTAAATAAAATGGGGTTTCTTCTAGATGCTTTGTAGTATCTATATGTCCTTAATATGTTAGCCTTAGTAGAGTGGTTAGTTTTTGATTGATGCTTGTTGCTTATTGTTTTGTTGGTGCAATGTGTTTGATTGTGTTCCTTTTATATTTTTCAGTGATAGATGCGAACAATTACGGAGAAGAAGAAGAAGAAGTGGATTGGACAAGGTTTTTATTTATATTGTTGGAATTCTTTTGATGGAGTTGAAGAAGTCCAGGGACAAATAAGCCAACCAAGGCAAGCCATCTCTTGATCTCTGATTGATGTGTCTCATATTTTTGTCACCTTATTATTACTCTTGTCTCTTGATCTTGTGTGTGTTAGTCTCTTTATCTTGTCGATGCATGCTTTGTCTTAAGCATGATGATCCTCTTGGTCATACTTCATGATCATCTTAGTAATTGTTGGTATACTTGTTGATCATGGCTATGCCATCCTACCTTGTTGAGTTACATGCTTACCTTAAGCATGTGACACTTCTTGTCGATTCACTCCTACACCCCTTGTGAGTGTAGTAGTAACAACATCATGATCTTGGTGTACTCTCATTTTGAGATGAGTATGCCTACCTACCTTAGGTATGTCAAATATCGTTGACCACCCTCACTTCTATTAGTGTTGGTTGGTTAACACCACAAATCTGAAAGTATTTTCCCTCTTATGTTGACAACATGCATGCTTACCCTAAGCATGTATGCCCCCCCCTTGACCACCTATATTAGCATCTTCTTAGTGGCATGATGATTAACATCATGACCCTTGTTTAATCATAATACTTATGTTGTCCCTATGCATGCTTATCCTAAGTATGTATGATCCCCTTGACACCTCATTTACCTCCTCCTTAGTGGTATGATGGTTGGCATCATGCCATTGTTGTCTCTTAGTTCTTACATGAAACCATAGGTTGGGAACCCCTTGAAAAAAAATACCTTGTTGAAAAGAATTTTTGGAAAACCTTAGGTAAGTTGGACTTACCTAAGTGTGTGTTTATGAAGGAAAAGGATCTTGGCAAAGATGGTTGGAAAGAGAATCTTGTTTATGAAAACTTTGGCGCCTAAGTACTCACCCATGACAATTAACTAGCGCAACCACACTATCCAAAGTGGGCACGGGCTTAGTCTGTAGTTTGTTGAAATTGACTTGAGACACCTTCACAACTCTCTAGGAGGGTCACGATGACCTCTGACACCGGGTTGCGCTCTGAAGGAGGCAATACACCGCATTAACTTGCAGCCGGACGATTGCGAGGGTCTTCGTCATGGCGCCGGAGATACGCTCAAAAGGAGGTATGCTGCCGGGGTGCCGGGAAGGGGTAAGCCCGCAGGGAAGGACTCATGACAAGGGAGACAGGCGAAAGGCTATGACTGATTATTCGAGACTCGCATACTTTAGTATGACGAACCGGGGATGATCTCGGCGGATTTATCGGTTCTTGTGGGGAAAGTGCGCACACTCTGCAGAGTAAAATCTATTCGAATAGCCGCGTCCGCGGTCATGGACGGTTGGAATGGCTGTTGCTTAGCCTGATGTGTTTTGATTTTACAAAAATGTTTTGAGCAAAGAAAGAAAAGCACTTTTTTTTGGAGTACCGGGATGGTACTGGGAAAGTTGTGGGAACCATATGGAGATGGTCGGAAAGGAAACAAAATGGGTTTACCCTTCCTAGTGTTTTATGTTGTAGTTCCTCTTTGAAGAATCTTCTTCAATAGAGATATAGAGATGTCTTAGATAAATTCTTGAAGTGTCCCCTTCGATCGAGAAGTTGGGATGCTATCTCCACCAAAAACATCTCTTCCCCTCTACATGCTATATCCACAAGAGAAACTACTTCTCTTCTACATTGCTATTTCCACAAGAGAAATTAGCTCTCCCCCCTTGTCAACTTAGTTTAGCACTTATCATCTTGCAATCTTGCAAAGTACATTTTTGATGGTTTGCGAGTACAATTCAAATGTACTCACGGCTTTGTCCCTGGCTATTTACTTGGCTAGACCTGGAGGACTTCGACAGATGAAGAAGGAGTTGACGACGTTTATGCGAGCTAGGAACGTCTTCCCAGTCAGTTGCATGTAGGGTTATGGCAGATGACTTGGGTACTGCGCTGCCGAAGTGATGATGCTACTCTGATGTTTAGTTAGGCCCTTCGAGGCTATTATGTAAGTATTGGTCATGTGACCATGTTGTAATTTTCTTATTCCGCTTTGTAATGGATGGTGTAATTTGATATCAGTTCGGTTATGTGTTCACGGCGCACTGATCATGGGATCGTGAACTGTATACATAACAGGGAATTTCGGACAGCTAGTCCGGGGTCTCCACAGAGCTGGTATCAGAGCTATCCTGACTGTAGGAGACCTTAGTTAGCATGGACGTTAGTTAGGAAACAAGTACTTGGGCAAAACTATTTACCAAACAAATTCTTTCTTTAGTCGGAAGCATAGCTTCTACTCCTCTTGTTTCTTCAAAACTTCTAAATTCTTATCTCTCCGCTTTATAGAAGTGTTTGAAAATTCTTACTCTATTGTCTCATCCACTTCAAACCTACATATTGGACGATGTCCCCAACTCAGACCGGAGACTCGAACTCAAAGATACATCAATCCCTCAGGAAGACTCATGAATCTCCAACGACGGCTATTGAAGATTGGAGGCCGACTTAGTGTGCACATAAAAGAATAATAAGATCATGTCTTTGGTTGTCACCAAAGTGTGTCAAGGAGCTGACCTTGTTTCTCCGTGGACTTGCACTTTTGCAGTTGCCAGGGATCGAGTCCTCAATTCTTGACTAGTAATTTTTAGGCCAGCCGCGAGAATATTTCGACTTCAGGAGCACCTCAACAGCTACTCCTTCGAAGACCTCACGTCCCTAGGATGTTGAGCAAGAAGACTACACAGTTTTATCCTCTACCTCAACATCGATGACTCAACACCAGGCCGCATCACCACCCTCTGCTTCGAGAAATCCTTGTTGAAGACGATGTCAACAAGCTGAAGACGCCAACATATGTGACCAGCCCCAAACCAATAGGATGGATAGGACAAACTCAATCGCTTTGATTGAGCTACCCCTGCGTATTAGGCATCCCTAGATGCTTAGAGTGCCTTGTCTGGTGTGATGATTGCTTGTAGTTCCCTCGTGTGCTGCCTTGAGTGTTTTTATCTGTTTGTTGTGTGTATGATTGTCTTGGTCTTTAGGCCTGAAAAACACTCTTAGTGTGACAACCCAACATAGGAAGCCTCCCAAAGATGTTTTCACCCCACCTACCTCACCAATAAAATGCTATTTTCTAGTTAATTGAATAAGTTAACAGATGGCTCTAACTTTAACCTTGTTAGCAGTTGATTTTTCAACCATGAGGAAAACTAACTCAAAGCCCTATCTGCGCTAACTACCTTCAAGATCAGCTGAAGCATCTCTACTACGCCAAGGAAGCAGAAGCCAGTACCTTCAAGATTGACCGCATCTCTGCGAGAAGCCATACTAACTTGGTCTAACCTTGGAGTATAATCGCGCTAGCTTCAAGTATAAATTTTGAAACTACCCTCTAACACACCGTCTAACAAGCTGAGAGGACAATAGCGTCAAAGCCAAGCTACATCACATGGTTCATCTGGTCATCATCAAGTGAAGCTCATGAAGATACCTCAAGACTCAAGATTAGGAGTAATTTACCCGCTCACTTCTTAACGGGGATAAGTCAGCACTAACCCTCAAGCTGAAGATTGTCTTCGACAACCCTTGTTGCTGTTTCAGATGGATACCAACCAGGAGTTCCATCGACTTACTAACTCACCGCGTGTCCCTTATGGTCTAGCAAACACAGTGAGTGCCACTTGAAGCCATGGTCTACACGTCTCCCCCAAAGAGCCTTCAACTGAATATGGAAGATCGATGACTTCTTCAGAAGCCCCAGACAGAACTACAAGGCAGAAGCTCTGAGTTTTTTTCCAAAAGCCTGATGAAAAATCTTAAGGGTGGAACTTCCACTAAAAAAAAATTGGAGCTAACCCTTACATTTTCAACCTTTCCAAAACACCGTTGTGAACTTGGGATGCACTAACTCCCCTTGAAGCTGGGGACTGCACCTCGCTCCCTAAAGATGCTTCAATTCAAGACGAGAGAAAGATCACTTCTTCGAAAGCACCGACAAGACCCGTGGCCGAAGCTTAGAGTTTTTAAACCCCCCTATGAACAATTTTAAGGGTGGAAGACTTCGTCTTCCACTAAAATTTAAAGTTAACTCTAAAAAGTTTTCAACCTTGCTAAAGCACCGCTGGAGTGCACTAACCCTCCCAGAGTCTTGAACCCCCTCTAGGATCGTTAGGAAGTTTCAGATCTAAAACATCCATGGAGTAGTCAACCTCTTCATAAGGCTCACCTCGGCAAGAATCCACCATGTCTCCCAGCAGTTGAAGCAACGACCTACTCGACAATAACACATCTACAGAAGAATGGAGTCTAACTTTAGTTAAACTTTACAACCTCCCTAGTCCTACGCTTAGTAATCTCGGGACGAGATTATTTTAAGGGTGGAAGATCTGTCACACCCTAACTTTTGCAACCTTGTTTAATTGTCCTTAGTGCAAAAATTAGGGGGAACAAAAACTTTTTATATAGACTAATTAGATGAATTGCCTTGATCTGTTTGTTATAATGGATGCTTTGATCTGCTGGTAGATGAATTGTCTTGTTTTGCTTGAGCTACCTCAAAGAACAACACCTCTAGTGGTAAAATCATCCTTGAATTTAAAACTTGGGATCATCTACCTCTTAATACATCCTTCTCTCTTACCCTAGTAAAAAAAAACCCTAAGGCATCATAAATTTGGCTAAGTCCTATATCTGTTTCAGGTTCCCTTTTTGGAACCCCTGGATTAAGCTACCCCTTGCCATCTAAGGCAATGCACTTGGTCCTAGACCTACCTTATAATGAGTACTTCCCAATCATGTCTTTTCCTTGAACCGGATCACTCTCTTACCCACTTGTCCTTGATGGTTTTGAGGGCAAGTCAAAACTCTGTTTTTGGCAGGCTTAAAATATTCAAACTTTGGTAGTTGATCTCTAAACACCCTCAACTGTTATTGTTGACCTCAATGCATGGATCTCATCTATGCAACACCCTCTACGACTTCCACGTCTTGCATGAGCCATGCTACCCTCGCAATTCTTATTTTTCACTTGATCTTGCACCCTATCCTTTATTTCAGCACTAGATCAATTCTTCCTCTTTTACCCCTTGTTTTTATTTTAATCCATGTTTAATCTCCACAAAACCAAGTGTGAAGATGGTAGCTACATTATGTAGCCACCCTCTACCCTTGAGATCACTTCTCCCAAAATATTGTATTTACCAAAAATCCTATTTAAAAGTCTCTTCTCTAATTTTCACTACAAAACTAATCCTAGTTTTATCAAAGCTTTTCAAAATCTCTAAAATAGGAAATGTGTGTGGTATCTCATATCACCTTAAGTCCACCCAAAAATATTTGTTATTACACTTGTTTTGTTTACTCACAAAATGCATGTTTTTGGTACTTATACCATTTCTTGTTTTTCTTCCTTGCTTTTAAACATGAGAAAATCTACCTTGCTTTATCAAGTAAATAGGACTTTTCGAACTCCTATTTTTTTCACATAGTTTCTCTTAACATTTTTTTCAAATTACTTTTCATTCCAAAAATTGCCACAACCATAAAAGAATTCCCAACCTTATTTCTTGAGCCATATTTATATAGTAACCTTTGTGTACCGACTATACCTCTAAATTGACACCTAATAATGCTTATGCCTTAATGCATGTGATCATTCTCACACCTCCCCTTCTCTCTCTTTTTCAATAATTAAGTATCGCATATTGCAACTCTCCATTTTCCAAACTTATCACTACCCTTGCCATCATTAGTAACATCACCTAAAATATCTCCATAATCCATTTGGAAGATATGCATGACTAGCTTGGTTTGACACAAGATGTGGCCGGCCATGCCATGCCACCTCTACATGCACTACCTCTCCCTTATTCTCTCTCCCTCCCTCCTCTCTTGGTCAACTCTTTGGAACCATGACCTGCCCTTCTCCCCATAGTCAAACCCTACACCAGCCCCTCCCTTGTCTCTTTCCCTTCCCAATGCCATCAATGGCACTTGAGCATGGTTTTGGCTAGGATCTTGAAGAGATCTTGCTGCAGCCCTCTCCTCCATCCACCAGCACAAGCTTCAAGACCCTACACTAGCCCTGGACATCATAAAGGCAGCCCTAGACAGCCTCTAGCCCCTCCATCCCTCCTCTCTCTCTCGGTGGTCACCCAATTTCGGTCCGGACCACAACCAGCGCCCCAGCCCCCGAGACCACGCCAAGAAGACGTCCTGGCATCCCTCTCCCCAATGCGCATGCTCCCGAGGCCAGGACTGCCCCGCATAAGTCTCTCCCGTGCTCGCCATGGACGTGATCACCCCGTCCTGATCTTGCTCGCGCGTTCCCAGACCTGTAGGCCTCCTTTGGCCACTCCTAGCTGTAGCCTGCAATGGCACCGCACCAGGACCCTAACGCAATAATGACACGCGACACTCCTTCACTCAAGACCGAGCACGCTTCATCGAACACCTTCGTGCACGCGCATAGACCACCTCGTATCGGGAGAACCAACACGCATATCTCCGGGATTCTTACTGCACTAGATCCACCACTGGATGCCTTGCAAGATGCTACCATGCAGTTGTCCATTCACGCTCAAACCTTACGCGCCCCCGACCACGTACACTCCGTCCACCGTACGACGCGCGTGGACTATAAAAGCCATGCCCCGAGGCCCCCGACCCCTCCTCTCGCCACTCCCCTCTCCCAGGTCACTTATTCAGCACACACCACCTCTCCCACCTCCTCAGACTACCACAGAGAGCTCTGAGGCGCTCTGCCCTGCCGCTTCTCGCCGGCAAGCACGCCGCTGCCGTGGTCACCGCGAGATGGCGGGAGAAGAACACGCTCGCCGCGGCCTCCTTCTTCTTTTCCTTCTAACCCGTCTGCTCAACACTCTCTGCACGACCTAAACGCGCGCCTCCGTCTTCCCCAGGTCAGCCGGAGCTCGCCGCCGCCAAGTCCGCCCGTCGGGTGCTAAGAGGACGCCGCCGCCAGGACGAGCCGCCCCTGGACGCGCACCCTGGACCGCCTTGATACGCCGCCGCCCCGCCACGACCCCGCCATCGGCCAGATCCCGCCAGCGACCATCGCAGGTAAGCCCCTGGCTGTCCGCTCTCTCCCCGCTCCGCCCGAACGCGAGCGTGCACGACACAGGGAGACGACGTCTTCCCGTGCGCGTGCATGGCTCTGGGCCACGTCGCCCATGCACCTGGGCCCCGCCACGGGCCCCCTTCTTTTCTTTCTTTGTTTTTATTTCCACCACCACCTGGAAACGTACCTGGGCTGGCCCAACTCTGCACTCCCGCACGGCCCAGTAGTTTCCCGCCCGTTAAATTTCGTTTAAAATTTTGAAACAGCAAATAAAAATTGGAAATGTATCTGTGAACCATTTTGGAAATAACTAGAGTTTGGTAGATCCGATTGAGGTGATTCAAATTGCAGTAGAACCAGTATAAAAATATCTATCCAATGCCACTGGCCTTGTATTTTTACGAGTTTTGTACGATTTTTGGTGTATTAAACATGATCACTGGTTACTGTTTAGTATTTCTAATCCCTAAAATGGTAGGATTAATATTTTTGGATGAATCCAATTGTGTTAGTCTTGTTTTAGTACTGGCCATCTAGGAAAAATAATGTTAGTCTCTGTTCATGCATATTAGGTACTGTTAGTAATGTGTATGTGTGACATGGATTGTTGAACCAAAACTTTTTGGTTTGTTTTAAAAACTTTAACCACCTCTTTGTATTAAAAATTGGTCAACCAATGTTTTATTCTTGCAAAACAAAAATTCTGCAACTAAACGTTAGTTTAATTGTTTTGCTTAAGATTTCAAAATGGTGTGTCATATTGTTTACTTCCTAGTATTGGGTAGTGTTTTATAAGCAAGATAAAATAGGAAAAATGATTTGTGCTTTTCCAAAGAGGTTTGAAAATAAAATATGAGTGTTTTTGATACCAAACCAATTCACTTAACTTCTTTGTGGTGTTATCTACCAGAGGATATTCAATTTATGCCTTGGTAATAACCAAGGAGGCAATTGCTCATTTATGAGGCTCTCATACCTTTATTAGGTAAATAAAATGGGGTTTCTTCTAGATGCTTTGTAGTATCTATATGTCCTTAATATGTTAGCCTTAGTAGAGTGGTTAGTTTTTGATTGATGCTTGTTGCTTATTGTTTTGTTGGTGCAATGTGTTTGATTGTGTTCCTTTTATATTTTTCGGCGATAGATGCGAACAATTACAGAGAAGAAGAAGAAGTGGATTGGACAAGGTTTTTATTTATATTGTTGGAATTCTTTTGATGGAGTTGAAGAAGTCCAGGGACAAATAAGCCAACCAAGGCAAGCCATCTCTTGATCTCTGATTGATGTGTCTCATATTTTTGTCACCTTATTATTACTCTTGTCTCTTGATCTTGTGTGTGTTAGTCTCTTTATCTTGTCGATGCATGCTTTGTCTTAAGCATGATGATCCTCTTGGTCATACTTCATGATCATCTTAGTAATTGTTGGTATACTTGTTGATCATGGCTATGCCATCCTACCTTGTTGAGTTACATGCTTACCTTAAGCATGTGACACTTCTTGTCGATTCACTCCTACACCCCTTGTGAGTGTAGTAGTAACAACATCATGATCTTGGTGTACTCTCATTTTGAGATGAGTATGCCTACCTACCTTAGGTATGTCAAATATCGTTGACCACCCTCACTTCTATTAGTGTTGGTTGGTTAACACCACAAATCTGAAAGTATTTTCCCTCTTATGTTGACAACATGCATGCTTACCCTAAGCATGTATGCCCCCCCTTGACCACCTATATTAGCATCTTCTTAGTGGCATGATGATTAACATCATGACCCTTGTTTAATCATACTACTTATGTTGTCCCTATGCATGCTTATCCTAAGTATGTATGATCCCCTTGACACCTCATTTATCTCCTCCTTAGTGGTATGATGGTTGGCATCATGCCATTGTTGTCTCTTAGTTCTTACATGAAACCATAGGTTGGGAACCCCTTGAAAAAAAATACCTTGTTGAAAAGAATTTTTGGAAAACCTTAGGTAAGTTGGACTTACCTAAGTGTGTGTTTATGAAGGAAAAGGATCTTGGCAAAGATGGTTGGAAAGAGAATCTTGTTTATGAAAACTTTGGCGCCTAAGTACTCACCCATGACAATTAACTAGCGCAACCACACTATCCAAAGTGGGCACGGGCTTAGTCTGTAGTTTGTTGAAATTGACTTGAGACACCTTCACAACTCTCTAGGAGGGTCACGATGACCTCTGACACCGGGTTGCGCTCTGAAGGAGGCAATACACTGCATTAACTTGCAGCCGGACGATTGCGAGGGTCTTCCGTCATGGCGCCGGAGATACGCTCAAAAGGACGTACGCTGCCGGGGTGCCGGGAAGGGGTAAGCCCGCGAGGGAAGGACTCATGACAAGGGAGACAGGCGAAAGGCTATGACTGATTATTCGAGACTCGCATACTTTAGTATGACGAACCGGGGATGATCTCGGCGGATTTATCGGTTCTTGTGGGGAAAGTGCGCACACTCGCAGAGTAAAATCTATTCGAATAGCCGCGTCCGCGGTCATGGACGGTTGGAATGGCTGTTGCTTAGCCTGATGTGTTTTGGTTTTACAAAAATGTTTTGAGCAAAGAAAGAAAAGCACTTTTTTTTGGAGTACCGGGATGGTACTGGAAAGTTGTGGGAACCATATGGAGATGGTCGGAAAGGAAACAAAATGGGTTTACCCTTCCTAGTGTTTTATGTTGTAGTTCCTCTTTGAAGAATCTTCTTCAATAGAGATATAGAGATGTCTTAGATAAATTCTTGAAGTGTCCCCTTCGATCGAGAAGTTGGGATGCTATCTCCACCAAAAACATCTCTTCCCCTCTACATGCTATATCCACAAGAGAAACTACTTCTCTTCTACATTGCTATTTCCACAAGAGAAATTAGCTCTCCCCCCCTTGTCAACTTAGTTTAGCACTTATCATCTTGCACTCTTGCAAAGTACCTTTTTGATGGTTTGCGAGTACAATTCAAATGTACTCACGGCTTTGTCCCTGGCTATTTACTTGGCCAGACCTGGAGGACTTCGACAGATGAGGAAGGAGTTGACGACGTCTATGCGAGCTAGGAACGTCTTCCCAGTCAGTTGCTCGTAGGGTTATGGCAGATGACTTGGGTACTGCTGCTGCCGAAGTGATGATGCTACTCGATGTTTAGTTAGGCCCTTCGAGGCTATTATGTAAGTATTGGTCATGTGACCATGTTGTAATTTTCTTATTCCGCTTTGTAATGGATGGTGTAATTTGATATCAGTTCGTTTATGTGTTCACGGCGCACTGATCATGGGATCGTGAACTGTATACATAACAGGGAATTTCGGACAGCTAGTCCGGGGTCTCCACAGCCAAGCTTCAAGTTCTTCTCCGAATGGCTCGGGGATGATATTTATGGACAATCCCATTCCTAGTGCCCCCGAGTCATCCGGCTCTCATGATGATGATGATGCCCACTTCAACAACAATGAGGGTCAAGGCGAGGACATAAACCGTGATGAAAGCCATGAGGACCCACAAGAATCTACTCCTATAGCCGATACTCGCCGTGAAGATCCTACTACAAGACACTTGCGCCTCAGGTCCCATTCCTTGCGTAATGTCATTGGTGATCTAAAGAGCAAAGTAACCACTCGGAGGCAACTAGCAAACTTTTGTGAGCACCACGCCTTTGTCTCTATGGTGGAACCTCTCAAGGTTAATGATGCTCTTGAAGATCCCGATTGGGTGATTGCAATGCATGAGGAACTCAACAACTTCAAGAGGAATGATGTATGGACTCTCATGAAGCGACCCGATCACTGCTGCAATGTTATCGGCACCAAATGGGTCTTCAAGAACAAGCAAGATGAACATGGCATCGTCATCCACAACAAAGCAAGATTGGTGGCACAAGGATATTCTCAAGTTGAAGGCGTGGACTTTGGTGAAACCTTTGCACCCGTTGCAAGGCTTGAGTCCATCCGTATCCTTTTGGCCTTTGCCTCTCATCATGGCTTCAAGTTGCAACAAATGGATGTTAAGAGTGCTTTTCTTAATGGTCCTCTACATGAGGAGGTGTATGTGAAACAACCCCCGGGATTCGAGGACCCCCATTTCCCGGACCATGTCTGCAAGCTCAAAAATGCCCTATATGGACTCAAACAAGCTCCTAGAGCTTGGTATGAGCATCTAAAGGAGTTGCTTGAAGATCGTGGTTTCGAAGTGGGGAAAATCGATCCCACTCTTTTTACTAAGAAAGTCAATGGGGAGATTTTCGTATGCCAACTCTATGTAGATGACATCATTTTTGGCTCGACTAACTCAAAGTTTAATGATGAGTTTGCTAAGTTGATGACTAATAGGTTTGAGATGTCAATGATGGGTGAACTCAAGTACTTCCATGGGTTTGAGATCAAGCAAATGGGACAAGGCACCTTCATCAATCAAGCAAAGTATCTCCAAGACATGCTCAAGCGCTTCGACATGAAGGACGCCAAGGGGATTGGAACTCCAATGCATCTCAAGTGTCAACTCTCTCTTGACGAGACCGGCAAGGCGGTGGATCCCAAGCTCTACCGTTCGATGATAGGTTCGCTTCTTTACCTTTGTGCCTCTCGCCCGGATATAATGTTAAGCGTTGGTATGTGTGCACGGTTTCAAGCAAGCCCGAAGGAAAGCCACGTTGTGGCGGTCAAAAGGATCTTTCGATATTTAGTTGATACCCCACACTTCGAACTATGGTACCCAAGGGACACGGACTTTGCTTTTGTTGGCTTCACCGACTCCGATTGGGCGGGCGACAAGGTTGATAGGAAGTCTACATCCGGAGCTTGTCACTTTCTTGGAAGATCCTTGGTGTGTTGGTCCTCGAAGAAGCAAAATTGTGTCTCCGTCTCCACCGCGGAAGCCGAGTATGTTGCCGCGGCAAGTAATTGTGCTCAAATCTTGTGGATGAGGCAAACCTTGCGGGATTATGGACTCGAGTATAGCAAGGTGCCTCTTTTGTATGACAATGAGAGTGCAATCAAGATCGCCTACAATCCGGTTCTTCATGGCAAGACGAAGCACATTGAGATAAGGAACCACTTCATCCGGGACCACATTGCACGCGGAGATATTGTTCTATCCTTGATTCGCACCAAGGAGCAATTGGCGGACATCTTCACGAAGCCCTTGGACGAGAAGCGTTTCATTGAGTTGAGGCATGAGCTAAATATCATTGATCCATCGAACTTTGCTTGACCGTCGTGCGCACATACCACTCTCAAACTATATATCTAGATTAAAGGCACGCATGAACATAGGGGGAGTGTGATTTAAACTTATTGAGCTATCCCTCCCCCAATAATGCATAAAGAAATCCAAAACATATGTTATTTTTCAAATAATTGACTAATGAGCTTCATTTTGAGTTGTATGTCGTGAGTCCTAGATACATCTACGCGACCTCATACTACTCTTACACGGTGGCTTCGGCCACCAACCTCCTCCATGAGGAGTTTTTCGGTTCTTTGTGTTTCTTTGTGACTTTCTTTTGTCCTTCTTTTTCCTTGTTATCTTTTTCTCCATGTTCTTGGAGAGTCTCACT
This sequence comes from Lolium rigidum, assembly GCF_022539505.1. NCBI lineage: Eukaryota > Viridiplantae > Streptophyta > Magnoliopsida > Poales > Poaceae > Lolium > Lolium rigidum. The sequence goes on from NC_061508.1 coordinate 136,985,207, forward strand.
CAAGCTTTGTTTCCCTTTGGTTTTTGCAAGCTTGGTTGTATGTTCTCTCTTACCATCCTTATAGTTTCCTTACCCTCCTTTTTGGTGTTCCGATTCCAAAGGGGGAGAAGTTCTTATTTGGATGGGTGTTTTGCATGGAGACCTTTGTTGTTTGTAGCCTTTTATTCTCGTTGTTTATCTTTTCTTGTGGCTACATCAACTCTTTGGAGGCATCTTACGGTGAGTTTTGGTATTCTCAAGGCAAAGGTATGATAACTTCACCCAAAACTCCTTGCATGATCTTGTGTTGCCTCCATATTGCGCATATGTTATTTGAACATGATCTTGTATCCTTGTTGCATATGTGCTTGGTTTGTAAAATCTAGGGGGAGTTATGCCTCTAGGACGTGTGTATTTGTATTCAAATACATATTCAAAATAGGCACATGTTTAGGGGGAGCTCCGTCGAGCTTTTGCAAATCTAACAATCCACAAGCTGTTGAAATATTGGGCCCATATTTGGTGGCCCATACTAGATTTCATATTTTCCCTATAAATCTCAAAGCCCACTTAGTGGCAGCCTTGTGAGTATGAGCCCAAGTTGCTGGCAGCTCACTAGGGAGTGGCAAGAGGTGGGAAGTTTAGTCCCACATGGAAAGTTGGGAGGAAGTTAGACCACCTTATAAGGTGGGTTGTTCCACCACTAGTAAGTGAGTGAGAATAGGAGTGCTACACGCGCGCTCCTCCTCGCTCGCTCGTCTCGACTCGACTGACTCGACACGACGCGCGCGCCGCGCTCGTGGTGAGTGGATTGAGCCTCGAGCCGAGACTTTCCTTACTTTTTGCAGCTCAAGAAAACGAACAGTTCGGGTCGCTCCCGGATCGTGGGCTATCTATAACCGACTCAAAACGTTCGTGCGACATGGCCACGTTGCCTAGGGTTTCCCGAGCCTATATAATCTCTTGCCCGGCTACTGCAGAAATATACTGAATACACGAGTTAGGGTTTCCACCTGCCATCGTAGCCTACTCCATCCCGCGCGCCGACGCGACTGCTCAAGCTCTTCATCACGGGTCACCTTCCGTCCAAGTCGGGCGGTGCTGCCTACCGTCATATTCAACGCCGTCTACTTCGACCCATCGTCCCCGTCGTCAACACCGTTGTCATCAACAACGTTACTGCTGCGACATCATCTGCTACACCTCCACCGCCACCTCCACCAGATCGGTACGTGCAACATATCTCGATCTGTTTAGTGATGGATGTTGTACTGTTTGCTCTGCTACAGTTCATGTTGATCACTGCATCTAGTATGTTTGAGTTTCACATGTTAGTAGTTATTGTCGTCATGCTTAATATTCTGGAATTAATTATGGAAATTGTGCCTAATTCTCCAACAATCCAAAAACCTAATTGTAGGCAATTTCCTGAGTTAACAATGGCTGGTTTTGCTGATGCACTGAGGCCGAATAAGTTCACCGGTGTGCACTTTAAGAGATGGCAGGTTAAGGCCACGCTCTGGCTTACTCATCTGAAAGTGTTCGAAGTTAGTGATGGTTTACCTGAAGGAACTATATCTGACCAAGATCAGAACAAGTTCAAGGAAAACAATACTCTCTTCGTCGGATGCGTTCTGAGTATTCTTGCTGATCGTCTGTGTGATGTGTACATGCACATAACAGATGGTAAAGAGCTCTGGGATGCACTGAATGCTAAATTCGGTGCAACCGATGCAGTTAGTGAACTGTACATCATGGAGAGCTTCCATGACATCAGGATGGTAAACAACCGTTCTGTCGTCGAACAAGCTCATGAGATACAGTGCATTGCGAAAGAGCTTGAACTCCTTAAGTGTGTCTTACCTGACAAGTTTGTGGCTGGATGCATCATTGCTAAGTTGCCCCATTCATGGAGGAACTTTGCCACAACTCTCAAACACAAGAGACAGGAGATATCAGTTGAAAATCTGATAGCGTCTCTTGATGTTGAGGAGAAAGCTCGAGCTAAGGATATTACTGAGAAAGGAGAGGGTCAGTCTAGCGCCAACATGGTGCACAAGAAACCCTACAACAAGAACAAAGGGAATAACAAGGCCTCCTTCAATAAGCCTATGAAGACTACAACCTTCAAGAAGAAGAAGATAAACAAAGCAGATCTGAGCTGCTTTACGTGTGGAGAGACTGGCCACTTTTCTAAGGACTGTCCAGAGAGGGCAGACCGCAAGAAAAAGGCGAGGCAAGTCAACACGGTGACCGCTAGCAATGCTGATGGGTACGGTAATCTCTTTACTATTCTTTCGGTATTTCAATCTCCATGTTGGTGGATTGATACAGGTGCTAATGTTCATGTGTGTGCTGACATATCCATGTTCACTTCTTACCAGGTCGCCCGGGATTGTTCCGTCTTGATGGGGAATGGGTCACATGCTTCTGTTCGTGGTGTTGGCACGGTAGATCTGAAGTTCACTTCGGGGAAGATCGTGCAGCTGAGGAACGTGCAGCATGTCCCGGCGTTGTACCCGGCGTTGATGATTTTCGCAAACATGGGCCAGCACTTGGTGAAAATCCATGATCTGTATGTGGAAACTCCTGGTACGGCTCAAACGGAGCCTATTTTATGGTAAAGTAAGCCGAACCTATGGTTTCCATGTACATATGTCCTAAACAAACCAAAGCAAATAAAAAAATCCATTGTTACACCGTCACACGGAGAAAGCTATAGGGGTAGATCTGCGGGGTCCCCGCCCTAGGGTTTCCGAAGATACAGATTACCGGAGCGTCGGAACCGCTCAAAAACTTGCATATGTCCCTAGCATATGTGCACAAGTGTGATGTATGGTTTGGCTAACCTTGCATGTACCCGGCGTTGATGATTTTCGCAGACATGGGCCAGCACTTGGTGAAAATCCAGGATCTGTATGTGGAAACTCCTGGTATGGCTCAAACGGATCCTATTTTATGGTAAAGTAAGCCCAACCTATGGTTTCCATGTACATATGTCCTAAACAAACCAAAGAAAATAAAAAAATCCATTGTTACAGCCTCACACGGAGAAAGCTATAGGGGTAGATCTGCGGGGTCCCCGCCCTAGGGTTTCCGAAGATACAGATCACCGGAGCGTCGGAACCGCTCAAAAACTTGCATATGTCCCTAGAATATGTGCACAACTGTGGTGTAGGGTTTGGATAACCTTGCATGTACCCGGCGTTGACGATTTTCGCAGACATGGGCCAGCACTTGGTGAAAATCCAGGATCTGTATGTGGAAACTCCTGGTACGGCTCAAACGGAGCCTATTTTATGGTAAAGTAAGCCCAACCTATGGTTTCCATGTACATATGTCCTAAAAAAACCAAAGCAAATAGAAAAATCCAATGTTACAACCTCACACGGAGAAAGCTATAGGGGTAGATCTGCTGTAAGTCCATTGTTCTATGGCTTTTAGGGGAAATGAGTAGGAAACGGCCCGTTGCACCACATAGTTTATCGGAACGAGGCCATATTTGGCACATGCGTGGGCCCTAGGATGGGAAGCAAGGCCCCGGTCGCGGATTTCCAATCCGACCCACGGGCGACGGCGTTTCCATTTTCGGGGTTCCCGAAGGCCTTTTTTGTGAAGTAGATACATGGTGCGCATTTTCAGTATTGCGCGAAACCTCCGCGCAGTGTTAGGATACCTCCTACGCACCACCTATCACATGCCATATCCGCGCGGTAGCCATCTGGGATCCCCCCGCTTCCTGCGGTGTCCCGCCGAATCCGCTGGAAACTGACCGGATTTGAACTAGGGCCACACTTTCCTTCGCTCAATAAATGCCGGGAAAAATGTTTTTAGGTCTATGACGCGTTATTTTATGTGCTAAATGTTTTCTGTTTAGCGCGTTGGCGGAAGGGTGCAACCGCGCGCCCGGTACGGCCATACCGCATGTCCCGGCAGCCCCGTTTTGCAAAGTTGGCGAAGTAAACGAAGTCATAAAATCGCGCGGAGCCGCGTGGCATCATTTTATGTGTCTTAGTAACCACTGCAAAAGACGAATTGGAATACGGCAATTATCTTGAAAAACCCTTCACGAACAGGGCTATCACGTCCATTGTTCTATGGCTTTTAGGTGAAATGAGTAGGAAACGGCCCGTTGCACCACCTAGTTTATCGGAACGAGGCCATATTTGGCACGTGCGTGGGCCCTAGGATGGGAAGCAAGGCCCCGGTCGCGGATTTCCAATCCGACCCACGGGCGACGGTGCTTTCATTTTCGGGGTTCCCGAAGGCCTTTTTTTGTGAAGCAGCTACATGGTGCGCATTTCAGTATTGCGCGAGACCTCGGCGCAGTGTTAGGATACCACCTACGCACCACCTATCGCATGCCATATGCGCGCGGTAGCCATCTGGGATCCCCCCGCTTCCTGCGGTGTCCCGCCGAATCCGCTGGAAACTGACCGGATTTGAACTGGGGCCACACTTTCCTTCGCTCAATAAATACCGGGAAAAATGTTTTTAGGTCTATGACGCATCATTTTATGTGCTAAATGTTTTCTGTTTAGCGCGTTGGCGGACGGGTGCAACCGCGCGCCCGGTACAGCCATACCGCATGTCCCGGCGGCCCTGTTTTGCACAGTTGGCGAAGTAAACAAATTCATAAAATCGCGTGAAGCCGCGTGGCGTCATTTTATGTGTCCTAGTAACCACTGCAAAAGACGGAATTGGGATACGACAATTATCTTGAAAAACCCTTCACGAACAGGGCTATCACGTGCGGAGTTCTATGGCTTTTAGGGGAAATGAGTAGGAAACGGCCCGTTGCACCACATAGTTTATCGGAACGAGGCCATATTTGGCACGTGCGTGGGCCCTAGGATGGGAAGCAAGGCCCCGGTCGCGGATTTCCAATCGACCGACGGGCGACGGCGTTTCCATTTTCGGGGTTCCCGAAGGCCTTTTTTTGTGAAGCAGCTACATGGTGCGCATTTCAGTATTGCGCGAGACCTCCGCGCAGTGTTAGGATACCTCCTACGCACCACCTATTGATGACGCGTGAAGCACACGTCCGTTGGGAACCCCAAGAGGAAGGTGTGATGCGTACAACAGCGAGTTTTCCCTCAGTAAGAAACCAAGGTGATCGAACCAGTAGGAGATGAAGGCCACATGAAGGTTGTTGGTGAAGGAGTGTAGTGCGGCGCAACAACAGGGATTCCGGCGCCAACGTGGAACCTGCAGAACACAATCAAATACTTGGCCCCAACTTAGCAGTGAGGTTGTCAATCTCACCGGCTTGCTTTAAACAAAGGATTAAACGTATGGTGTGGAGAATGATGTTTGCTTGCAAAGAACAACAGAGAACAATGATTGCAGTAGGTTGTATTTCAGATGTAAAAGAATGGACCTGGGTCCACAGTTCACTAGTGGTGTCTCTCCAATAAGATAAATAACATGTTGGGTGAACAAATTACAGTTGGGCAATTGACAAATAGAGAGGGCATAACAATGCACATACATATCATGATGACTACTATGAGATTTACTTATGCATTACGACAAAGAACATAGACCGCTATCTAGCATGCATCTATGCCTAAAATGTCCACCTTCGGGTTAGCATCCGCACCCCTTCCAGTATTAAGTTGCAAACAACAAACAATTGCATTAAGTACTATGCGTAATGTAAACAATACAAATATCCTTAGACAAAGCATTGATGTTTTATCCCTAGTGGCAACAGCACATTCACAACCTTAGAACTTTCTGTCACTATCCCAGATTCAATGGAGGCATGAACCCACTATCTAGCATAAATACCCCCTCTTGGAGTTACAAGTATCAACTTGGCCAGAGCCTCTACTAGCAACGGAGAGCATGCAAGATCATAAACAACAAATATATGATAGATCGATAATCAACTTGACATAGTATTCCATATTCATCGGATCCCAACAAACACAACATGTAGGATTACAAATAGATGATCTTGATCATGATAGGCAGCTCACAAGATCTAAACATGATGGCACAATAGGAGAAGACAACCATCTAGCTACTGCTATGGACCCATAGTCCAAGGATGAACTACTCACGCATCAGTCCGGAGGCGGGCATGGTGATGTAGAACCCTCCGGTGATGATTCCCCTCTCCGGCAGGGTGCCGGAGGTGATCTTCAGAACCCCCCGAGATGGGGATGACGGCGGCGGCGTCTCAGTAACTTTTCTCGTATCGTGGCTCTCGGTACTAGGGTTTCCCAATACGAAGGATTATATAGGCGAAGAGGCACCGTCGGGGGAGCCAGGGGGCTCCCTCCCCACACCTGGGCGCGCCAGGGGGGGTGGGCCGCTGAATGGATCGTAGCGAACAAGAGGGGGTGAATGGCGCTACGACAAGTTTTAATCTTTTTCAATTTTTAGTGCAACAGAAGGTAAAGGTGGTAACTTTAGCGATAGCGGTGATCCTACAATGATCCTAGGACCAGTGCAACAAGCAAAGGAATCAAGAAGATAGTAAGAGTAAGGAGCGGGACAACCGGGGGCGCGGAGACGAGGCGAGGTTTGTTCCCGCAGTTCCTTCCACAATAGGAAGTACG
>NC_061508.1:136991854-137057991 GCF_022539505.1 Lolium rigidum
GAACCCCATTGCCGTGCCTCTTTTTGCAAAATTATTGGATAAGCGGATGTGCCACTAGTCCATATGAGAGTCCGCCAAAAGTAAATGACAAGGTTGAAAGCTAAACACCACATACTTCCTCATGAGCTATGAAACATTAACACAAATTGAGAAGCATTTTGAATTATTTAAAGGTAGCACTCACAATTTACTTTGGAATGGCAGGAAATACCACATAGTAGTAGGTAGGTATGGTGGACACAAATGGCATAGGTTTTGGCTCAAGGTTTTTGGATGCACGAGAAGTATTTCCTCTCAGTACAAGGTTTAGGCTAGCAAGGTTATTTGAAGCAAACACAAGTATGAACCGGTACAGCAAAACTTACATAAGAACATATAGCAAGCATTATAATACTCTACATTGTCTTCCTTGTTGCTCAAACACTTTTACCGTAAAATATCTAGACCTTAAGAGAGATCAATTATGCAAACCAATTTTAACAAGCTTTACTGTAGTTCTCCACTAATAGGTTTAAACTACATGCAAAAACTTATGATCTACTTGAGAGCTCAAAACAATTGCCAAGTATCAAATTATCCAAGACATATGAGGCATTTTCTTTTCCCAACCAAATAAAGATAAATATTGTAGCTTCCAACTTTTATTCATTGAACATTAAAAGTAAAACGAAGAACAAGTGTTCATACGAAAAAGCGGAGCGTGTCTCTCTCCCAAACAAGGATTACTAGGATCCGAATTTATTCAAACACAAACAAAAATAAAAACACACAGACGCTCCAAGTAAAGCACATAAGATGTGACCGAATAAAAATATAGTTTCAGGGGAGGAACCTGATAAGTTGATGAAGAAGGGGATGCCTTGGGCATCCCCAAGCTTAGACGCTTGAGTCTTCTTGAAATATGCAGGGATGAACCACCGGGGCATCCCCAAGCTTAGACTTTTCACTCTTCTTGATCATATATCATCCTCCTCTCTTGACCCTTGAAAACTTCCTTCACACCAAACTTCTCATAAACTTCATTAGAGGGGTTAGTACTCAAAAAATTTGAATCCACCTTGGTCCTATAGTGGCACATTGCAAGAACTCAATAAAACATTAGCTACAGCTCTCCACGTCTAGAAAGCCTCACTTAAAGTCCACAGGAGATAATGCAAAAAACAGAGACAGAATCTGCCAAAACAGAACAGCTAGTAAACATGAATTTTTATGAGGTACTTCCGTTGCTCAAATCAGAAAACTCAAAACTAATGAAAGTTGCGTACATATCTGAGGATCACGCACGTAAATTGACAGATTTTTCTGAGTTTCCTACAGAGAAAACAGCCCAGATTCGTGACAGATAGAAATCTGTTTCTGCGCAGAAATCCAAATCTAGCATCAACCTTCGATTAGAGGCTTCACTTGGTACAACAAAACACAAAACTAAGATAAGTAGAGGTTGCTACAGTAGTAAACAACTTCCAAGACACAAATATAAAACAAAGTACTGTAGCAAAATAACACATGGGTTATCTCCCAAGAAGTTCTTTTCTTTATAGCCATTAAGATGGGCTCAGCAGTTTTAAATGATGCACTCGCAAGAAACAAGTAGTAGAGGTAAAAGAGAGCATCAAAAAGCAAATCCAAAACACATTTAAGTCTAACATGCTTCCTATGTAAAGGAATCTTGTAAATAAACAAGTTCATGAAAAGCAAAGTAACAAGCATAGGAAGATAAAACAAGTGTAACTTCAAAATTTTAAGCATATAGAGAGGTGTTTTAGTACCATGCAAATTTCTACAACCATATTTTCCTCTCATAATAATTTTCAGTAGCTTCATGAACAAACTCAACAATATAACTATCACATGCAGCATACTTTTCATGATTTCCAAACACATAATTTTTATCAATCTCAAGAATAGTGGAATTAAAACTTTCAAACTTACTTTTATCAATAATATAACAAGGTAGTTGATCAATCTCAAGAGATATGGGACACATAGATAATGTCAAGAACTCTCGAATCCCATTTTCATTAGTAGTACAATTAATATTATCAAGTAACATAGGACCATCATCTAAAGCTTTATCATAAACATTTGCTAAGCAAAATTCTTTAGTACCATGCATTTCGACATCAGGCACAAACAAAGCATTATCATAAGATTTATCAAAGTAGCATGGATTATCATATATAACAAGTAGCATAATTATTCTCACAAGTTTTACTTATAGGTACTATTTCAAGAGAATCCACAGGAACATAACATTCAACCTCTTCCGTAAGCATGGAGGACAATCAAATAGTGTAAGAGATAAAGAGTTACTCTCATTAGAAGGTTGGCATGGGTAGCTAATCCATTCTTTCCTTCTTTGTTCATCACTCTCTCTTCTTTTTCATCCAATGAGCTTTCAAGTTCATCAATTTCCTCCTCTTTTTCATCCAATGAGCTTTCGTGTTCATCAATTTCTTCTTCCACCGGTTCCCGCAAATTGTGAGTGCATTCTTGTGCATTAATGTGTCTCTCTTTATAATCAAGGATATAAGGATTCCTACTGTAGCATTCTATGCAAGAATTAAGGATAGTAGAGACATAATCTTTAAGGTCCTTACAAATAGCACAAGTTTCATAATTCTCAACCATGAAGGATTGTTCTACCTCTTCGAACCCATAATGAATATAGCAATTCCGATTATAGTTCTTAATTAAAAATTCCTCACTAAAGCCACATTGAAATTTAAGATGTTTAGTATCATGTTGAGAGCAACAGTTTATATCATGGCGTCTAAGCAAGATTTCAGCAATTGTATTCAATTTTTCTATCATAGCACTCATTATTTTACCAGTTCTTGATTCTCTATAATTATTATAACATTCTATAAGCTCCAAGTAGGTTGTTGGTTCTCCCATAACAGCAGTTTTTAATTTTTAGATTTTTCAAATTTTTATGGATTTTTGGGTATATGAGGAAAATAAAACAAGACAAAAAGTAACTAGGCAAAAGTAAACTAAGCAAAGTAAAACTAGACAGAAATAAACTAAGCACAAATAAACTAGACAGAAATAAACTAGCAAGACAAAATAAAATAAAAGCAGAGAGAGATGTAGAGTGTACTCCCCAGGTGAACTTATGAGTAGAGCTATGCCTCCCCGGCAACGGCGCCAGAAAATAGTCTTGATAACCCACAAGTATAGGGGATCGCAACAGCTCTTCGAGGGAAGTAAAACCCAAATTTATTGATTCGACACAAGGGGAGGTAAAGAATACTTATAAGCCTTAACAACCGAGTTGTCAATTCAGCTGCACCTAGAAAAGCACTAGTAACAGGGGTGATGTGAAAGTAGCAAGAATATGAGAGCAAGTAGTAACAAGAATACGCAGCAGATAGAATAGCAATATGAGAGCAATGGTACCAGAAAATAGTTGACATGTAGAACGAGTATATGATGATGAAAGATGGACCGGGTTCCAAGCTATCTACACTAGTGGTAACTCTCCAATAACAAGTGTTGGGTGAACAAATTACAATTGGGCAATTGATAGGATTGATAAGGCATTAAGAAAGAACATCAATTCATTAATCATGTAGGCATGTTTTCCATATTTAGTCGTACGTGCTCGCAATGAGAAACTTGCACAACATCTTTTGTCCTACCAACCTGTGCAGGCCGGCCTCAAGGGAATCTATCGGATATTAAGGTACTCCTTTTAATAGAGCACCGGAGCAAAGCATTAACACTCCGTGAAAACATGTGTTCCTCACATCACCGCCATCCCTCCGGTTGTCCCGATTTCGTCACTTCGGGCCTTTGGTTCCGGACAATGACATGTGCATACAACTTGTAGATACAATCTAAGCAATAATTATAGAGCTCAAATCTAAGATCATGCCACTCGGGCCCTAGTGACAAGCATTAAGCATAACAAGATTGCAGCAACAATAACTTCACAAACTTTATAGATAGACTAATCATAATGTATCATCCATCGGATCCCAACAAACACAACACCGATTACATCGATGAATCTCAATCATGTAAGGCAGCTCATGAGATCATTGTATTGAAGTACATGGGGGAGAGAATACCAACTAGCTACAGCCTAGAACCCGTAGTCCATGGGGGAACTACTCACTGAGCATGATGGAGGCGATGGCGTTGATGGAGATGGCTTCCGGGCACTTCCCCGTCCCGCAGGGTGCCGGACGAGACTTCCGTCCCCGAATTGGAGTTTCGCGATGGTGGCGGCGCCCGGAGTCTTTCCGGAGTTTCGTCAAGTGGTACGGTGTTTTTAGGTCGAAAGGGGTTAAATAGGCGAAGAGGCGGCGCCGAGGGCCGACAGGTGGCCTCCTCATAGGCCGGCGCGGCCTGGGCCAGCCCGCGCGGCCCACGCTCCTGGTGGCCCCTCGGCTCTCCTCCGACTCTTCTTCGTGTTCGGATGCTTCCGGGAAAAATAAGATCTTTGGCGTTGATTTCGTCCAATTCCGAGAATATTGCCCGAACAGCCTTTCCGGAACCAAAAACAGCAGGAAAAGTGAACTCGGCACTGTGGCATCTTGTTAATAGGTTAGTTCCGGAAAACGCATAAAAACATTATAAAGTGCAAGCAAAACATGTAAGTATTGTCATAAAACAAGCATGGAACGACAGAAATTATGGATACGTCCACGACTATCATATATGGATTGAGCGGCTGATGTCGGTGATGGTTCGAGGGTATCTCCCCGAGCATGTCTGGCGAGTGCTTGCGGAGTTGAGCCATTTCTTCCGCACGGTCTGTGCTAAGCAGATATGTGAGTCGGTGATTGAGAAGCTGCATGATCAAGTGTCGGAGTTGTTATGCAAGTTAGAGATGATCTTTCCACCAGGTTTCTTTACTCCGATGTTACATCTCATTGTGCATCTTGCGAACGAGGCACTCTTGGGTGGACCGGTGCAGTATCGTTGGTAGTTTTGTATTGAGAGAGAGTTCAAGTATATTCGAAACAAAGGTGGCAACAAAAATAAGATTGAAGCATGCATAGCTGAGGCAACTGTCCTCCGGGAGATGGCAGACGCCACGACAACGTACTATGCAGATGATGTTCCCACTATGCATAACCCGATATCTCGGTACAATATCGATGAGCCCAAGCATGACCCCAAGCTCCTCCTCTTCAAATGTCAAGGTGGCAAGGCTGGTGCCTCTAAAAAGGGCATCTTGACAAAGGAAGAGAAAGATTGCATAATGTTTTATGTGGTTACGAACATGCAAGAAGTGCTCAAATTCATAAGGTAAAATGGTGAACAAATTACTTTGCAATTAGTAACTCGATTTTGGTCTAATACGTATTTTCTCCCTTTTAGCCAATACAAGGATGGATATTGGACGAGATCGACGGATCCCTCTGATGCGGAGATGGAGATTCTTCTGAAAGAGAGTCGTCCCGGAAAGAAAAATTTCCTGGCTTGGTTCTACAAAATAGCCAATACTTTTGCAATCTGTGACTTGTCCCTCTTATTACACGTAACTAATGCAAAAAAACAATTTGAACTGAATTTGTAGGGAGGTGATCCCAACGTTGAGATGACGGATGAGCTGAGATGTGTTTCCCAGGGTTGTAACCGTAGAATCTCAATGTATGAGAAGTACGATGTGAATGGGTATCGCTTCCATACGAGTATCACCGGAAGAATCGGCCTAACCCAAAAACTATAAATACTGGGGTCTTCACCAAAGGATCCGATGACATAGAATACTACGGAAGGTTAGAGAATGTATACGAGCTGACATTCAATAGGACAAACATACAACTCAATCTCGTTGGGTTCAAATGCCACCGGTTCGACCCACAAGTTGGACGAGAGAAGCACTCCTTCCATTGGGTTAGTTGAAGTTAGGTCTTCAACCTGCTATAGCGGAGCCGATGTCTTTGTTGTGGCTCACCAAGCCAAGCAAGTTTATTATTTGTCCTACTCATGTCAAAAGGAGTACCTGAAAGGCTGGGAAGTCGTGTTCAAGGTATCACCACATGGTAAGCTACCCATGCCCTCCGACGAGGATTACAACAACATTGACCCTGTAACATACGAGGGATTTTTTATCAAGAGCAAGAGAACTTTGGGGATTTCGAAATACAAATTGGTCTTGAGGACCTCGAGAACGAGGCACATCTTCATGGTGAAACAGTGGTGGACCTAAAGGACATACAAATGCTCACCAAGTTACATGAGGGCAATGGCTTCAATGATGAGCCTCCATCGGACATTCCCACCCAACTTCATTACTCACATGATACTGATAGTGATAGCGAAAATGAGAACCCAATGCCTCGTTATGAGAACCCAATGCCTCATTATGATAGTGATGATTCGAGGTGAGGGTCCTTTATGTCTTTATGCTTAGTATCTATTTTTCAATATGCTTCTTATACTTAGTATTTATTTTTCAATATGCTTCTTATACTTAGTATCTATTTTTCAACATGCTTTGCCATATGTTTTTTTTGCTTAGTGTCTACATTTTATTAAGACATGAATGCTTACTTGTTTACTCTTTGTCAATGCAGGTGATTGATCAAGATGAGCGGAAGCAAGGAATCCATGAACTCCATTCTGAAGAGCATGAGCCAACAGAAGTTCACCGGGACCACTAGAAGTGGAAGACCAACGCGTGCCAGCTCGCATTACGCGGACGACGACACGGGTGGAGTTGGAGGTGGAGGTGTAGGTGGAGGTGGAGGTGGAGGACGAGGTGGAGGTGGAGGATGTGGTGGAGGTGGAGGACGAGGTGGAGGTGGAGGACGAGGTGGAGGTGGAGGTGGAGGACGAGGACGAGGTGGAGGTGGAACTTTCCTTGGTGACATACCCTCTGCTTCTGGCGACGTGGCTTCCATGTCCGCTCACACACAGTCTACTGAGGGGGAGATGGAGGTGGAGATGGAGGTGGAGATGGAGGTGGAGGGGCAGGACAAGGAGGCGGAGAGGGAGATGGCGCCGAAGAAGTTGCGCATTCGTGGTGAAGCGCAAGTCCCTGATGAGAGGAGGGAGCCTACTAGCCATGAAGCGAAAGCCCTCATCATCCCGAACGACAAAGAGTAAGTTTAATTTTGAACATGTAGATTCATTTTGCTATGTACTAATGTTTTCATTATTGTGCAATTGGCATACTAATGTTTTGATTATTGTGCAACAATTGGACATATGACAAGGGGGTTCGCCAGCCGTCGAGCATGCTTGGAGGTCTTATTAGGCAGTACTGGCCGGGCTTTTACACTCCGGTCCCCGGCGGCGAGAAGAAGCTAGCCGAGACTTGGGCGGACTATGAGGCAGCTCCTTGCCCGGGCTTTGAGAAAGCTTCTGACGCCGTGTACACCAAGTTTTGGGTAAAGCATGCTTCTCGAGTTTACTTCATAGTTGATGACCACACTATGCTAACTCATGTCTCTCTCACAATTATTCTTATGCATGATTGCAGACCCATTATAAGGTGCCTGATGATATGGTTGAGCAAGGGAAGGCGGTATCGACTAGGGCTTGTCAGAGGTTGACAAGGAAACAGTGGTACAATCAGAAGCATACCTGCATCGGGCACTTCAAGGCTGAGCAGGGCACGAGGGTCAAGAAAGCTGACAATATCAGGGACGATACTCAGCTGACGAAGGAAGATTACTTGAAGGTAAGTAAATATTCAATGAGACTCTATGTTGCTGCATAGTTGGGATCGCATTATGTGTTCTTCAAATGAGTTTTGGTTTTTCAGGTTATGCCCCTATGGTGCGAGAATAAGGAAGACGCATTTGAGGCCTTGGTAGCGAGGTGGGTTGGCGAAGACGCCGACTTCAACGCCAAGAGCGCGCGCAACAAGGCAAACCGGGGCACCGGAGGAACACACAGTGCGGGAAGCCACAACACTGAGCGCTACAGGAAGCACAAGGTACATATATACATGGAACAACTTGCATTTATTTCCCCTCATATTACTACTTGATACACATAACATTTCTTTTGCTGTGCAGGAGGCGGAACTCGGGGAGCCTCTCACCGAGGTGGGAGGGTGGCAGAAGATGAAGCTGAAGCAGCCCGATCTGAGCCAGCCTCAGCCCTCGCTGCCCGAGTACTTCGGCTATGCCGAAGAGGAGTTGGAGAAGTACTGCTCGGTGTTCAAGGGTCTTCATCCGGAGGTGGATGATCCTATTCAGCAGGAGACCGACTTGACGGCGATTATGGTGGCGGGGAGCGGCGCGGAGCATGGCCACGCGAAGCTTCTTAGTGGGGGTGATCAAGCCGCATAGGACCCTCGCGCAGATTAGGTCTACCCTCACCACCGGCGACCCACCGATCGCGCCTCCACGACACCGTCGTACAGATGTAAGTTTTCTCATTTCCATCTTCTTTCCAACATTCATTCCTGAATGGCTAAATTGACATGACTCCTTTTCTTGGAAATTTTAGGCTAACTTTGAGGTCGCCTACGCGGCCACTTATAAGAAGTATTTGACGGTTGTAGCAGACTGGGACCTCAAGAGAGCGGCTTGGGAAGAGTACCAGGAGGCGATGAGTCGTGTAAGTTCCAATATTTTATGGTTCAAAGACATGACAAGTCCCACCTCCCCTTCATTTTATTTCTGCAACACTTGACATCTAAACTATCTTGCAGGCGCTCAGGACGTTCTTCCAGACTGGAGAGAGGATCGCACTTCCGGAAGAGGAGCCACCTAGGCCGGGGCCGACTCCAGTGTGCCCATCGAGGGAAGCTTTCGCGGCCACATACTACGCACGGACTCCGGTAAGTCCTGTGCCTAACCAGTTGTCACCGCTTTCCTTTCCCATGTATAAGATGCTAACTCTTGTCAAACATGTAGGGCACGTGTCAACACCCGGATTTTTAAGTCCGAATGCCTATTATGTCATACATCGCAATCCCAGGAATATTGTTGTTGCGAGGCATAATAGTTAAGTATCACAGTCATCATTCATTACAAACCATAATGTCTTACAATTTGGAATCACATGATCCATATTACACGAATAGTTGATCTATTGATCAACGAACAAACACAAGTTCATAGCGGAAGCGTAAGATACAAGGACTCTCTAGTCCACAGGCCAACGCTTGACGTTAGAAGCTCCTAGTTGTGGTAGACGTCCTGCTGATCGTCCTCCTCGTACTGCTGCTCGGCTTCATAGTCTGGCCATTTGAATAGCCAGGGACAAAGCCGTGAGTACTTTAAGTACTCGCAATCTAATACTAATGTAAGTACTAATATTGCTATTGAAGTGTTCGAAGCTCTAGGGTTATTTGCAAAAAGCCAATTTTAGTTTAGAAACATTTTAGTAAACAACTCCTCATGTGCTAACTAACTCAAGTGGGAACATTAGTGTCATTCCCACAACTCTGTTGTGATTCAAATTCAAAGTCACCGTTCAAGTTCAAAAAGATGTAAATTCGATGACGGAAACGGTATGGCCTTTCCAATCGTCCATGACCGCGGACGCGGCTATTCGAATAGGTTTACACTCTGCAGAGGTTGCACACTTGTGCCACAACATTTGATTACATCCGTCAGGGATAAAACCCTGAATAATCGTAAATCAGTACGCGGATCATCAACCGTTAACCTTTCACTTACACACCCTAGTATGGGCACCTCTCCCCATGAGCTTGGCCTCCCGGTGAAAACCAACTGTTAACCCGGGAACTGCACAGGGCTTGGCCGTACAATTCACCTCAATTCACATCATTTCTCAACAACGGAGGCCGCCTCAAGCATAACCCCTATGATGTGTGTTCAGAGGGAACCCATACTAAGACACATAAATTTGCAGCTAAGCCTTACCCATAATCAGGTAATGTGGGGGTACTCAAAAATTGGAATGGTATCGCATCCAACTCAATCATCAGTTTTTTTTTTGCCAAATTCACCAAGTCAAATTCATGTCATATTCACCTTCAAAATCTTTCAATGGAAATGACTCATCATTCCAAGGTTTTCACCATCATCATTTCATAAACACATGTTCCCATCTAGAGTAGTCATTTTTAAATTTAGCACTAGCATCTAAGTATGAGGGGTGCTAAGTAACTTGCTTTGCTTCTAGGCTAAGTTTGATATTCTTGTACTAACTCAATACTAACCAAGTGAATCATGAATCAAAAAGTACTTTGATAAAACAAAGGTAAATGACGTGGGCATTACCCTTCGGGTAACCAGTATTGCCCTATCTGATATTGACAAGTTGGAGGCCCATAAAGCTACCAGAAGGCGAGATGGGCCACTGGGCCGGTGCGTCAGAAGATTCCTTGGCGGACAAGATCAGGAAACGGGCAAACAAGGAAAGATTAGATCTAATCTACTGTAAACCTAGTCGTCCTCGGGTAGGACCCTTGAGACCTGGCCTCCTATATAAAGGCCAGGAGAGGGCCTGCCGAGGGACACAATCAATCTTAGCCAACAGAAGCTTAGAACTAGGTTACCCTAGCAACTAGCATCTCGACGAGATCACAGCCGAACTATTCGGCACCCCATTGTAACCTGTTTTCATCATAATCAAAGAACAGACAGGCAGGACGTAAGGGTTTTACCTCATCGAGGGCCCCGAACTCGGGTAAATCGCTCTCCCCGCTTGTCTGTGTACCGATGTCTCGTGTCATCTTGCAGGATTCCATCAACCCTAAGCCCCTATCGGAGGGCATTGCCGAGGAGCACCCTCGACAATTGGCGCCGTCTGTGGGAAACCTGTCGGCACAAGGCAGAGCATCGGCAGTACCAGTCACATCTGCAGCGTTCGTGCTTGAGTCACCAACACCCCCAAACCCGAAGGATTCGATCCGCTGCGGATCTGTCGAGTTCGTACCTCACCTCAAAACGTCGCACTCAGTTCCTACGGAATCGTGTGACAACATGACCACTACCTTTGGAGGCGTCCACTTTATCATCGACCCCAAGGGCTTTCTTCGTCTTCCAACGACGGATACGTCTGATTTCGGGCCCTCGGTTTCGGCAGAGGATACCTTGGCAGCAACTTCGGGAATTCCGCCCAGGAGCATGCATGGAAATAGCCGAGGAAGTTTTGACCTCGCGACAGCAAGGAAGAAAAGGCGAAGGGAATTATGCTATGGAGAAGAAGAACGTGCGGCGCCTCATCCTCGCCGGTCCGAACGGGAACGAGGAGGGCATGCAATCGATCCATGGCCGCGCTCGTTCGCCGCACCTAACGGCCACGGAGCAACTCGATGCACCATGCTATCTCCACTCCTATTTCGACCCAAAGGACGGTCGAGAGAAATCCAGTCACCTGTTAAGGAACTGCCGACACTTCTTGGAGATCCGTCAGTTCTGCGATGACCTCGGGAGTGAAGCTATATCAAGAGTCCACATGATGGAGAAGAGAGCGAGATCCTACAGCTATCGGGCAGAGCCGTACGTACCAGAGCCATACGTGCAGAAGCCATATGAACCAATGGAGAAGGACGAGTATGTACAAGCCGAGGTATTCCCAGAGCCGCATGGGCAGGTCAGCATGATTCATAAAACCAGCTTTTCAAAAAGAGAAATCAAGAAATTCTCGCGGGAAGTGAAGTATGCAGAAGTCGCTATGGTCGACACACCCGAATTCATCGACTGGTCGGAACAAAGCATCTCCTTCGACAGAACGGATCACCCGAAAGCCGTTCCTAGACCCGGCCATGCAGCTCTAGTCCTTGAGGCACAGATCGGAGGGTACAACATGAGCAAAGTATTCATGGACGGGGGAAGCGGCCTAAATTTACTATTTGCCAACACAATGAAAGCAATGGGTTTAACAGTCGATATGCTGAAGGAGTCCGATACAGGATTCCATGGCATTATACCGACTCGACCCGCTTATTCTCTTGGGAAAACATCATTGGATGTAGTCTTCGGCACACCCACCAACTTTAGGAAAGAAAAGATCGAGTTTGAAGTCGTCGACTGGGAGTCCCAGTACCATGCCATCCTCGGCAGGCCAGCGTTTGCCAAGTTTATGGCCGTACCTCATTATGCGTACCTAAAGCTAAAGATGCCAGGCAACAACGGGACCCCAATAACCGTTCACGGGAGTTTTGCTCGGTCAGACACCTGTGATAGGGAGTTTCAGAAGATCGCTTCGAAATTCGGCGCCAAGGAGGAACTCAACGCAATCGACGCAGCAGTAGATCATACGCAACCACCAGCCGACAACCGAAACGTAAGATCCGACGAGTTCGACGCTACAAAGGAAGCCAAGAAACTGCAGGTGCACCCCAATGACCCGAAGAAAACGGTCAATATATCGGCTGACCTTGCGATCGCATAGGAAGGCGCGCTCATCGAGTTCCTCCGTGAGCGCTGGGAGATATTTGCATGGGAACCATCCGACATGCCAGGTATCCCCAGGGAACTCGCTGAGCACGCCCTTAATGTTGACCCAACAGCCAAACCAGTGCAACAGTCGATGCGTCGATTCTCTGAACCCAAGCGGAGAGCAATTGGCGAAGAGATCAATCGACTTCGCAAAGCAGGATTCATCCGAGAGCTCAAGGAATCAGAATGGGTGGCTAATCCTGTCATGGTACCCAAGAAGGACACCACCGCTCTGCGCATGTGTATCGACTACACCGGCCTTAACAAGCACTGTCCGAAAGATCACTTCCCGTTGCCTCGGATTGATCAGATAGTTGATTCCACAGCTGGATGCGATCGCCTCTCCTTCCTCGATGCCTACTCTGGGTATAATCAGATCAAATTGAAGAAAGAAGATCAGGAGCTAACCGCGTTCATCACCCCACACGGCGTTTTTTGTTACAACGTCATGACCTTCGGGCTGAAAAATGCGGGAGCAACTTACCAACGTTGCATGCAAGCTTGCCTTGGTGAGCAGATCGGGCGTAACATCGAAGTTTACATCGACGATATCGTGGTAAAAACGAAGCACGCTACCACCCTCGTCGACGATCTGCGGGAAACCTTCGATAACCTGAATAGGTACAAGATCAAGTTAAACCCCAAAAAATGCTTCTTTGGAGTACCAGGGGGGCAAGTACTAGGGTACTTCATCTCGGCCAGGGGAACTGAAGCCAATCCTTTGAAAATCAAAGCTATTCTCGACATGGAGCCGCCAAAGAATCTGCACCAAGTGCAGCAATTGGCAGGACGTTTGGCAGCACTCAGCAGGTTTATTGCCAAGCTAGGAGAAAAAGCTTTGCCTTTCTACAATTTGATGAAAAAATCGGAAAAGTTCGAGTGGACGAAGGAGGCACAGGAATCCTTCGATAATCTAAAGAGGATCATGTCGACGTCTCCAGTCCTTGTAACCCCCCGCGAGAAGGAAACGCTGCTCATGTACATCGCTGCGACAGTTCAAGTCTTCAGCAGCGTCTTGGTCGTCGAACGAGAAGAGGCAGGAAGAGTACACGGCGTACAAAGGCCCGTTTACTATCTCAGTGAAGTACTCACACCCGCAAGACAGAGGTACCCTCATCATCAGAAGCTGGCATATGCAGTTTGGAGGTCAGCCCGCAAACTACGGCATTACTTCACAGAGCATCCAATCGTCGTCGTGAGTGAAGCTCCGTTGAAAAACATAATGACCAATCCAGAGGCCACCGGTCGAGTGTCTCAATGGGCCATCGAGATATCACCTCACGACATAACTTACGTTAACCGGACGGCCATAAAATCTCAAATCCTCCCAGACTTTGTGGCACACTGGATCCAGTCCCAGACACCGGCAGCACCCGACATGTCGGGATCATGGGTAATGTATTTCGACGGGTCAAAGCGAAGCACAGGCGCTGCAGCAGGAGTGGTGCTGATATCACCACAAGGAGATAAGATGAAATATATACTACGTATGAACTTTTCTCTGCCGACAAACAATGAAGCAGAATACGAAGCACTGCTGCACGGAATGAAGATGGCAAAGGCGTGCGGAGCGACTCGCCTGGAAATCTACGGGGACTCCAACTTGGTAGTACAACAGTCGATGAATCTGTGCGACGCAGTTAGTGACAACATGGTCGCCTATCGGCAGCTGTATCAAAATATGGAAGCCAAGTTCGAGGGATGTGAGCTCAAGCATATCGGCAGAGCCAGCAACGAGGAAGCCGACACCTTAGCGAACATCGGCTCTATGTGCTCTCCCATCCCGAACGGAGTATTTTACGAAGTAATTACCAAGCGATCGATAAAAGAGAAGGCGCTGACGCCCTTGAAACCATTGACTGAGGATGCAGAACCAAACCCGCAACAAGTTACCAACGAAACGCCAGCCGCACAAGTCCTCCTCCTCGAACCACTATGGACTAAGCCATTCCTGGCGTATCTTACAAGACAGGAACTGCCGGCGGATCCATTAGAAGCAAAACGAATCGTCAGGCGATCGAAAGCTTTCACCATAGTAGATGGTGAACTCTACAAGCGTAGCATATCTGGTATCTTCCAAAGGTGCATCGCCATGGACGACGAAAGGGCATTGCTGCGCGAGATACACGAGGGGACTTGCGGGCATCATGCAGGAAGTAGGGCTCTTGTAGCAAAAGCCTTCAGGGCAGGATTTTACTGGCCAACGGCGGCAGCAGACGCTCGGGATCTGGTCATGAAGTGCGACCCCTGCCAATGGTTCTCCCCAAAACCACACGCTCCTGCAACGGATCTAATGCCGATACCCTTGGCGTGGCCGTTCGCCCAATGGGGACTCGATCAAGTTGGGCCACTGCCGAGGTCATCGCCTGGGGGACACACGTACTTACTAGTCGCAGTTGATAAATTCACAAAGTGGATCGAAGCAGTGCCAGTACGAAACCAGAAGGCAACAACAGCAGTCCAATTCTTCAAGGAAATAACATGTCGATTTGGAATACCTCACAGTATCGTCACAGATAATGGGACTAACTTCGACTCCAAAGAGTTCCGAGAATTTTGTGACGACAGAGGAATAAAGTTGAAATTTGCATCAGTGGCTCACCCGCAAACAAACGGGCAGGTGGAGAGGATCAACGGTCTAATAGGAGACGGCCTCAAGAAACGCCTTACAGGCGCAGCAGAAGCTTGGGTCGAAGAGTTGCCATCGGTACTTTGGAGTTTGCGTACTACACCGAATAGGTCGACTCAGTACACTCCTTTCTTTCTGGTACATGGGGCCGAGGCAGTCCTACCAGCTGATGTTCGATTCGAAGCACCTCGAGTGACGGCATACACAGAACCTTCCTCCAACATTGCATTGTAAGATGCTGTTGACCTACTGGATGAAGCCAGAGACATTGCTTTAGCCCGAACCACGGTATACCGGCAGGCGCTGAGGAATTACCACAGCCGACGCATACGCAACCGATGCTTTAACGTTGGAGATATGGTACTTCGGCTAAAGCAAAAAAGACCCTCGAAACTCGAGTCTCCATGGGAGGGACCCTACATCATCACCGAAGTGATACCAGGAGGAGCATATAGGATCAAAAATCCAACTTCAGGAAAAGATGTCGACAATCCATGGAATGTTGCGCACCTGC
Organism: Lolium rigidum; assembly: GCF_022539505.1. NCBI lineage: Eukaryota > Viridiplantae > Streptophyta > Magnoliopsida > Poales > Poaceae > Lolium > Lolium rigidum. Next base: position 137,007,330 of record NC_061508.1, read on the forward strand.
GACGATTTTATACATAGGGCGCGATTGTTTCTCGTTTTTTACAGCCCTTAAGGTTGCTTTACTTTATAAATAAAGTCTTAATCAGGTTTTCCGCCTCTTTTCTTAAAATTCAGGCCCCGCCACCCGAACAGGTCGACTGAGGCCCCTACCATCGGCTCTTACTCCCATCGGGAGCGTTGGACCAAGAAACACGCAGTGTCATTAATTAAATACTCTCAGCGAGAGCTAAGATTAGTGGCACACAAAAAGAAAAAACAACCAACCCAAGCCTCGAGAAAATATACGAGTGCTGTAGTCGATGGTTACATTATCATAAAACAAGGCTCAAACCGGTGCACTGCGTGACGAAGCCAAGCGTCTAATTCCCTCGACTAAGTCGATGGGTCTCGCTCTTGCAAAAACTTACGCAAAGGCTTCGCAATAACGTTGCATAATCCAACAAAGTCGTCAGGGGAGCAGGCTGAACTGATCACTCAGCCGCCCCCGACAAACAAAATATCAATCGAATTAATATAGCATACAACGTATGCAATAAATTTACACAAAATCATTTCATGCAGGAAATAAGGCTATTACATTCATGGTCGAACTCCCCGCTCCCAATGTGACTTCAGGTCCTTCTCAAGGCATGACTCCATCCGAGAAACGATGGTGAAAGCAGGACCCCTAGCAGCATCATAATACTGGCCTAAGCTCCTCTCAGTATTCGCCACGGCTCCCAAATCTAAAGATGGATGGCATGCCAGTATTGAAGCAAAAGCAAGCTCTGCACCAGCCAGGAGTTCCTTCCGTACCAACAGCCGAATCCTTTCGGGAGACTTGAATCGGGTGAACAAGGCAGATAAGTTTGCGGGTGCCTGGTCTAGAGGAAACAAGGTGTTCCAAACCATTATAAGATGAGCATGGAACTTATCAAAGTAATAATGCGCCTTTTCCACCCGATATTTAAACTTCGCCATGACGACAGCCTTCGGACGATGCAACCACAAACCATGATTCGGATGCGCAACGTCAGTCATGGCTTCAACCTCTTCATGGATCTTTTTGTTTTCCTCAGCTGCATCCGAAGCCACGACTGGAAAAGGAACGAATGTTAGAACATTCAAGCTATACCTAGAAACAGGAGGCGGGCTAACACTCACAGTTCAAGCTTTCGGTAGCAACATGAAGACCATCAAGAGCGTATTGTTCAATGGCAGTCGCTATCTCTCCCTTCTTCTTCACCAAGGCAGCCATCGCACGAAGAGAAGTAATGTCTTTAGTTAGACTAGACACCTGGTCGCGTAACTGACGAACAAGGCCTGATTCATCATTATCCGAAGGATTCGGAAAAAGCTCGGCACGGGAAGAAGACGAGGGAATCTGCAACACGTCCTTACTTCAGACCGAAGCATTCATATACAAAAGAAACTCCCATCGGGAGCATTAAGTGCACATCATACAGGCAAAAGGATGTTTGGCAACAGAGCCGAATTTAAACAATTGTTATGTACAACAAATCAAATAACAGTTCAAGGATCAGCCGACATTGAAATAGGGGCTGACTCAGGAGCAGGCTCGGCTCGTGCTTCATCCACCAACTTCAGAAGCCGGTTGGCGCAGGTAATTGCCGATCTTTTGAAAGGCTCAAGGTCGACTCGATGATTTTCATCATCAACAGGCAATGCCTTAGAGAACTCTTCCAATTCCGACCCCATCCCGTGCCCCATAAGCAACTGGAAAGTAAGAACTGCACCAATCAAGCGGCTGCGACGTTTCAGTACCTCTATAGGTTCGGAGGGATCGACAAGGAAGGCTTCAGCCATCTCGTCAAGAGTCTTGTCCAGCTTCGCCTTAGGGAAGATCATCGAGTATAACTTCGACAGTGCTCCCTTGGACTTCTGCAGTAATCTGAGGATCTGGACATTTGACTCAGCAGCCAGTGACAAGGCGTCGGCCGTAGAATCCTCCCGAAGCTGATGGCGTCGGCTGACAGTTAAATTGGCGGCCTCTGGAAAAGAGAGTATTAGTAATCAACGGAGAAAGCATCAAGAAAGGGACGGAGCACCGTAAGGATTTCTACCCAATAAATTCTTGATAGATTCACGGAGGACACCCTCCTTCTCATCAATCACAGCCGCCGCCGCACGCCTGGCATCTTGGTCATCCTTCATTTGACGCTTCAGCCGACTTACTTCTTCCTTCAACAAGGAATTTTCACTTCTGGCATCGGCAGCAAGCCTGTTGGCTTCAACCACCTGATCAGCCGAAGATTTGATGGCCTTTCGAAGTTGGGAGTTTTCGGCTTCGAGGCGGGTAAATTGTTCCGCAAAATCCGCTACAGCATCGACTGTGGCGTAGATTGGCTGCAGCCAGGAAAAAGTCAAGAGGAGTCAGGTGATGGAAATTCAGCAAAGCTTGACAGATTAAAATATTTACGTGATCACGGCCAGCCGGCGGGGTGGGAGCATCATCGGAAGGAATAACTCTCGACACTGGAACCTTCTCTACACCCGTTCGGGATGGAGGTGTCGACTTGGCAGGAGAAGGGTTCGATTCCTTAGCCGATGCTACTCTTTCAGAGGCTAGTTTAGCCCTCTTTGCGAGAGGAACATCGTCATCGGCAGAGCTGTTCAAGTATGGCGAGCAGTTAGTATACAATGTGACAAGAAATAAAAGTAACAAAGAGTATAAATGCTCACAGGTCCAGATCATCTTCGTGCACGAAGAAACTTGTTGAACCCTTCTTAGCAGGAGGAGGCGAAGCAGCTTCGTCGGCATCATTATCTCCTCCTGAAGAACTTGATTCAGCCGAAGCGATAAGATCATCATGTACCTGCTTGCGACGTTTGCTCTTGAAGAAGGCGTCATCTTCAGCAGTTTCCTCCTCTTGGACATCGCTGTCCTCAAGGGCATGCTGAGCATCCTCGGTTCCCTCAGAGTCGTCATCATCATCTTCTAATACCACTCCGCTCTCGGGTGAGGGAGGATAACATAGGGCGACAGCGAGAGCCTGCGAAAGGATAAAAAACACATAAGGCGCAAGCAGAAAAAAGAATTAATGACAGTAAACGAAGAATGACAAGGTTACCTCGGACGGAAGGTGCTTCAAATCATAAGGAGGGCGTGCTGATGTCAAGACAATAGTGTCCCTGGTGCTGAGGCATGTTAGCCGACGAACTTCGTTCTGGAGCTCCTCTGCCGATAGATCGGCAGAATTAACCGTCGACTTGTCGTTCTTACCGGTAAAAAGCCACAGCTGATGAGGGCGGGACATCAACGGCTGCACTCGACGTTGTAGGAAAACTAAAACTACTTCAGTACCGCACATCGTCATGCCTCCTGAATTCTTCAAAATGACAATTTGCTTGAAAAGCTCGTCGGCTGTTGCCTTTTCTTCGGGAGAAAGGGCGTTGTTCCAAGATTTCTTCTTGTGAGCTACCAAGACATCGTCAAAAGGGGGGAGGTTTGACCGCCGCCCAGGAACAGCGGGGTCTCGCAGGTAGAACCACTTGTTGCACCAGCCTTGGACGGATTCCTTCATCGGGTAGTCGAAGTAGTCGACCTCCTTCCTGACGACGAAACCAACGCCACCAACGACAGGGGTGCCATTGCTGTCATTGTGACGTTTCACATAAAAGATCTTCCTCCAAAGGCCCCAGTGAGGCTCAATGCCGAGGAAAGCCTCGCAGACAGTAATAAATATGGAAAGATGAAGGATGGAATTTGGGGTCAGCTGCCAGAGCTGAATCCCATGGAAGAAAAGGAGGGAGCGAAGAAACTCGTGTGCCGGAAGAGAGAGACCACGAAACAGGAAAGCAGCAAACATAATGGTGAAACCCTTCGGAGGTTTTGGGCGAGTAACTGGACCTGGGAGACGAATGTCTTCCTCAGATGCGGAGATGAAGCCGAGGGCGCAAAGCTTGTTGATGTCGCGGCTGGAAATGGCGGAGGCGCTCCAATCGCGGCTGACTTTGACCGCCTCCGAGGTGCTGCCACTCTTCTTCTTGCCCATGGTGAACGGAGCTCCTGCTGAAGAGGTGGAGGAACAAGGGGGCTTGAGGAAGAAGATGAGCAGTAAGCGAGGTAAAAGATAAAAAAGAGGAGAGACTCCCTATTTATCCCGTAAGAATTTGTGCCCAATCGTGGCCATAACTCCCCAAAGAGTCGTGGGAAGTGGGGCAGATCTGGCTGTACACGTGGCGCCTGAATAAGGAGTAAAACCGGCGGCCCATTATTCCCACGTCGTGCGAAAATCGAGGAGGCGCCTCAATCGCCACGCGTGCATTGATCAAGCCCTAAAAACTGCCTGCGCAGAACTAGGGTGGGCCCGTCAGGTCAAGTCTTGTCAATCAGGTCACAGACGACACACGTCAACAATGACGTCATAAAGAAAAATTTGAAAGCATTCGAAGGAAACATGAAAAGTTATCGGATGAAGGACTTGAGTCTAAGCACGGATTGCGAGCATCCGTACCTAGACTCGGGGGCTACTCCCATCGGGAGCGCTGACGCGCACCCGATAAATGAGGACTCGACAAAACGCTCGCATCCAGATACTCGGGGCCTGTTACTCCCATCGGGAGTTCGTAATGCACACCCGATAGAAATTTTTGCACTCCAGGATCATGCCCGGGGACTTGATTCTGTGTAGGGTAACGGTGTTTTGCCATCGGCAGTTAACTAAACAACAGTTGGGCACGTTACTCATTATCATTTGCATAAAAAAAATATCAGATGATTTATGAAGACCTCGGCAGAGGAAAGTATTCGAGTGGTACAACTTGAGTCTACGCACGGATTGCAAGCATCCGTACCTAGACTTGGGGGCTACTCCCATCGGGAGCGCTGACGCGCACCCGATAAGAAGAAGATGAAGAACAATTAAGATGAGCAAGAACAGTGAAGGAGAAGAAAGCATGCATCAGTCTCTACCCGAATTATTTTCGGGTAGACACTCGGGGGCTACTGACGTGGGCATTACCCTTCGGGTAACCAGTATTGCCCTATCTGATATTGACAAGTTGGAGGCCCATAAAGCTACCAGAAGGCGAGATGGGCCACTAGGCCGGTGCGTCAGAAGATTCCTTGGCGGACAAGATCAGGAAACGGGCAAACAAGGAAAGATTAGATCTAATCTATTGTAAACCTAGTCGTCCTCGGGTAGGACCCTTGAGACCTGGCCTCCTATATAAAGGCCATGAGAGGGCCTTCCGAGGGACACAATCAATCTTAGCGAACAGAAGCTTAGAACTAGGTTACCCTAGCAACTAGCATCTCGACGAGATCACAGCCGAACTATTCGGCACCCCATTGTAACCTGTTTTCATCATAATCAAAGAACAGACAGGCAGGACGTAAGGGTTTTACCTCATCGAGGGCCCCGAACCTGGGTAAATCGCTCTCCCCGCTTGTCTGTGTACCGATGTCTCGTGTCAGCTTGCAGGATTCCATCAACCCTAAGCCCCTATCGGAGGGCATTGCCGAGGAGCACCCTCGACAGTAAATAAAGCTTGTAACGTAAAACTGGGAAATAGGATCATAAGCATAAAATAAATGGGGTAATGCCTTGCTCATGGTGAGCTTTGCACTTTGCAAGAGTATTATCTTGCCTTGGTTGGGGAATTGGTCAAAGTGGTCTTCTTCTCCTTGGAAGTAGACCTCCTCCTCCTCCTGGTACTCCTCGGTACTAGCGTCTAAAAAACGAATACGGAGTACACAATCATCACACCAAACTTATTTAATTTAACTAAGCACAAACATGGTTCACACACTTAAACTAGCATCACACATTACTATTAAGTTGGTGGATGTGTTCTTCTTATTATTTAAGAAAAATAATTTCCTCTCATACTAACTTAGATGTTATTTTCAATTACTTAGAGAAATAATTTCCTCTCATTATCTTCTTAAGATTTAATTTCTCTCATGAATATGTGACCTAGGTTGACCAAAGTCAACCTCTTCACACTTCTCATTTAAGAAAAGGATTTAAATGAGGTGAACACCTCATACCATTTAATCCTAACATGTTAAGATTTAAGATCATCAACAATTCATATGAGACCTAAATGACCAGAGTCTCTACCTCATTTTGAATTGTTCATGACAAGATTTAAATGAGAGAAACACTCCCATAAGATTTCTTAATAGTTTTGGACAATATCTTTGACTAGAAATAGCCATAAAGTCCTTTAATTAAACTAGGCCATGATCATTCAAAGTAAGCATGGCATATTTTTGCAGAAACAATTAGTATAAGTGAAATGTGAATTATAGGAGTTGGAATCAACTCAAAAGCATTTTTGGTTGATTTTTAAGAATTAATCTAAGGAAGAAAAGGCCCTGCCTTGTTTATTTTCTCACTTTAATTCCACAATAGATCTAGGGTTCAACCCAGTGGCATTGTGTAGAGAAAATCCTAAGCTTTCCAGAGATATAAAATTTGTAAAGTTTGGCTGAGTAGATTTGTTCCTATTAAATTTAAAAGTTAGCATCAGATTGCATATTTCATCTATTCTGGAAAATTTGAATTCAAACTAGTGGGCTCGCGCGGGAAACTATCTGGGCTGTAGAGAGAAAAAGGATTTGGGCCGGCCCACTTCGCGTCCAGCGCGAGCAGGCCGTCTGACGGCAGGTCCCACGCGTCAGCGGGTCATAACGACCGAAGCGGTACGCTGAATGGGAGCCGTGCGATTAGAAGAGGATCGCACGGTCGGGGAGCGTCGTCGTCGACGACGAGAAGGGGACTCACTGGCGGCGGAGGTAGGGGGTCGGAGCGGTCGTCGGAGCTCCGGCGAGCGTCGGAGTGGTGCGCCGCGTCGTTGTCGAGGACGAGGATCTCCCTGGTAGCGGCGGCGTGTCCTGGGGTGGCCTCCTGCTCCGGCTTGCTCCATGTACTGGCGGCGGCGGCGAGCTTGCGATTGGAGGTCTCCGGCGGCTAATCGAGCAGGGGTGGTGGTCGAGGCGAGTCTTTGGGAGGAGGGAAGGTGAGTGGAGTGCTCAATTTGAGAGGCCGGGGGCTCCTTTTATAGCGGCCCTGAGCAAGGGCGGAGGGTCATAGTGATGGTGGCTCTGGCGCTCTCCCGCAGATCAACGGCATGGGCGAGGGTACGGCTTGGCTCAGAAGGGCTCAGGGAATGTCACTGCGAGCTCGGAACAGCGTTCGGTGGTCAAGCATAGTGGCGAGGGTCACGCGTCGACGCGGTACTGTGGCGGACGTCGTCCTCCTCCTCGACGGCGACAGGGCAGGGGAGAGCTCGTGGCAGCGTCTGGCGGGGTCCTGGTGCTGAGGTGAGTCATCCTGCTGGAGCTGGTGGCGAGGGTCATACTGAGGCGACGAGGCGCAGCGCGCTCTGGCGTGTCCAGGGCGCTCGCCGTGCACGCACTGGCGCGTGCATGGGCATGCCTGGGCGCGTCTGGGCGTGTTGAATTCTCTATGCTGCGAGGCGATTTTTCAACGTGGCAAAGTCTGGTCGTGCTCAACTGAGTGAGAGGGAGAGAAGGGACATGGCAGTGCAGGTTGGAGTGGAGGGGTGAGTGAGATGGCACAAGTTGGCCATGCCATGCCACGGCATGGCATGCTCTGGTCAATGTGGTCAAGCACAGGTGCTGGCAAGTGGATGAGAGGGTGCAGGGAGGTGAGAGGAGGGTCCAGAGCATCAGAGGAGGGCAGGCTTGGACTTGGTCTTCCTCCAAAATCCAGCATGGGCACTTGTTTAATCCCCGCCTGCAAGGTGTTTGTTAAAATGGCCGAAAGAAAAATATTTTGGAATTTTGCAAATATTTTTGGTGGGTTGTAATCATATATTCAAAGGAGTAGAATGGTGGTGGTTTGGTTCAATTTGGAGTTGGTTTGCAAAATCTCAAAATGCATATGATCTTGCATATGCAACTTTGTTCCAACTTTGCTTGCTTGTCATTTGCATTTGAGAAGGAATTTGGGTAGGTGGTTTTGGGCAAAGTTGAAGTCCTTGATGTTGTCTTGGATGAGGTGCAAGGAGTTGTCACAGTGTAGAAGTGAAAATTCAAAAACCAGGGGCTCAAAGTGGGTATCCTGCTGAAATTGTCACATATGACCATAATCACATGTGATTACAAATTTGATTCAATATTGATTTGAATTGAGTTTGATTGTTTCCAAAAGTGTTAATAAGTGTTTAGTATCCATTTACAACTAATGGTGCAAACCAAAGTGGCCTAGATCAAAGATTTGTAAAAATGGCCTAGGCCATATGTGAGTGTGAAGTTGATTTTTAGAATTTCTTTTCTATTTTATTTTTATTTGACTTGGGAAGATCAAGTGATCATGGCTAGGGTTTTAGAGTGAGAGTAACATATAAACAAGCATCATGGCAAAAGCACACTCAAATAAATTAATAAGGTGAGCTGTATGCATAGTCCTATATGATGAGAAAAAGTTTTTGTTGGCTCTGATTTTTGGATTCTTGAATTCTCTCTCTGGTTTCCTTTTATTGAAACTTGGGATGTTACAAACCCTTCCCCCTTACAAAAGATCTCGTCCCGAGATCTAGAGAAAACTAGGTACTAAAGAGATCTGGGTATTCCTTCTTCATGTCTTCCTCGCGTTCCGAAGTTGCTTCTTCTTCGGTGTGATTACTCCATTGTATCTTCAGGAACTTGATACTTCTGGTACGGGTGGTCCTGAAAGTTTCTTCAAGGATGCGAATAGGCACTTCGCGGTAGGTTAGATCTTGGTTGATATCAATGGCTCTATGGTCGATGTTCTTGAATACTTCGGTCTTCTCCGGTACTTCTAGGCACTTTCGAAGCAGTGAGATGTGAAACACATTGTGCACTGCGGACATCTCTTCCGGTAGTTCAAGCTGATATGAAACTTCTCCTCGGCGACTCAGAACTTTGAAGGGTCCGACATATCTGGGGGCGAGCTTTCCTTTGAGTTGAAATCTCTGCATTCCTTTGAGGGGTGAGACTTTGAGATACACAAAATCTCCAATCTCGAATGTCATCTCTCGGCGTCTCTTGTCGGCGTAGCTCTTCTGTCTTGACTGGGCGGTCTTGAGGTACTCGCGGATCTTGTGCACCTTCTCTTCGGCTTCGCGGAGAATATCGGGGCCGAAGACTTGACTATCTCCGACTTCTGACCAGTTCAGAGGGGTACGGCATTTCCTTCCGTACAGGGCTTCAAAGGGGGCCATCTGTAAGCCGGCTTGATAATCGTTGTTGTAGGAGAATTCTGCATAAGGTAGGCAGTCTTCCCATTTGGATCCATACTCTATCACACAGGCTCTCAACATATCTTCAAGTATCCGGTTGACTCTCTCGGTCCGTCCGTCGGTCCGCGGGTGATAGGCTCGTGCTGAAATTCAGACGGGTTCCTAGTCCTTCATGTACTTTATGCCAGAATCTTGAGGTGAATTGCGATCCTCTATCTGACACAATTGACTTGGGGGTTCCGTGCAGGCTGACTATTCTGGAGATGTATAACTCAGCTAGCTTTGGGCCTTGGTATGTGGTCTTGACAGGGATGAAGTGTGCAACCTTGGTCAATCTATCACTAACTACCCAAATGGAGTCATTTCCTCTGCTAGATTTGGGCAATCCTGTGATAAAATCCATACCGACAGAATCCCATTTCCACTCAGGAATCTGTAAGGGTTGCAACAGTCCTGTGGGTCGTTGATGTTCTGCTTTGACTCGTTGACATATATCACACTTGGCGATGTAGCTTCCTATCTCTCGCTTCATTCCGTGCCACCAGAATTGCTCTTTCAGGTCTTGGTACATCTTGGTTCCTCCGGGGTGAATGGAATACAGTGTATCGTGAGCTTCCTTCAGAATGACTTGCTTCAACTCTGAATCTGACGGTACACACAGGCGTCCGTTGTACCAAAGAACTTCTTCTTCATCTATGGTGAATCCTGGTGCCTTTCCTGCAGCTATCTGACTCTTGATTCCGTCAATGCTGGCATTTCCCTTCTGGGCTTCTTTTATCTGGTTCATCAAGGTGGGTTGCAGTTCAATGCTGGCTAAAAATCCTTCACTAACTAGCTCTAGTCTGAACTGTTCAAATTCTTGATACAGGCTGGGCTGCTCTATTGCGATCATGGAGTTCAACTGACACGGCAGTCTGCTCAAGGCATCCGCTACCACATTGGCCTTGCCGGGGTGGTAGTGAATTTCCATGTCGTAATCCTTGATTAATTCAATCCATCTGCGCTGTCTCGTGTTCAGCTCCTTCTGGGTGAAAATGTACTTCAGGCTCTTGTGATCTGAATATATCTCGCATTGAGTACCCATGAGGTAATGACGCCAAACCTTCAGCGCTAAAACTACGGCTGCTAACTCCAAGTCATGAGTTGGATAGTTCTGTTCATGTTGCTTCAGTTGCCTTGATAGGTATGATATCACCTTTCCTTCTTGCATCAACACACATCCAAGACCAATCTTGGAGGCATCACAATAGACCTCGAAAGGCTTGGTGACATCGGGCATGATCAGAATTGGGGCTGTGGTTAATCTGAGCTTGAGTTGTTGAAAGCTTTCTTCACATTTGTCATTCCAGTCAAACTTCTTGTCCTTCTTCAGCAGTTGAGTCATTGGTCTTGCGATGCTGGAAAATCCTTCAACGAATCTGCGGTAATATCCCGCTAATCCCAGAAATGCCCGGACTTCAGTCTGGGTGGTTGGGGCTTTCCATTCCTCAACGGTTTTGATATTAGCGGGATCTACGGCAATTCCTCCTGCAGACAAGATGTGTCCAAGGAATCCTACTTCCTTCAACCAAAACTCGCATTTGCTAAACTTGGCGTACAACTGATGCTGCCTAAGGGTTTCTAGAACCACTTCCAAATGTTGCTCATGTTCTTCTTCTGATTTGGAGTAGATAAGGATGTCGTCGATGAAGACAACGACAAACGTATCCAGAAAGTCCATAAAGATCTTATTCATGAGATTCATGAAGTAAGCGGGGGCATTGGTCAGTCCGAAGGACATGACATTGTACTCATACAGTCCATATCTGGTGGTAAAAGCAGTCTTTGGAATATCTGTTGCACGGATCTTCAGTTGATGGTAACCTGTCCTCAGATCAATCTTCGAGAATACTTGGGCACCGGTCAGCTGGTCAAACAGGTCTTCTATCTTTGGCAAGGGGTATTTGTTCTTGATGGTGACATCGTTAAGCTTACGATAATCCGTAACCAAACGAGTGGCACCGTCTTTCTTATCCACAAACAAAACTGGTGATCTCCAAGGCGACGCACTTGGTCGAATCAGACCTTTGTACAGCATATCATCTAGTTGCTTCTTTAGTTCCACTAGTTCTGCGGGGTTCATGCTGTAGGCTCTCTGGGCTATAGGTCCTGTTCCAGGGATTAACTCGATGATGAACTCGATATCCCGATCTGGGGGCATACCGGGTAGATCATCCGGAAACACATCAGGGTATCGACAGACTACCCTGATTTGATCCAGAGTTGGCTTGGCTACACTTTGGTTACAGGTGAAATTTCTGGGTAGTCTTTCAGACACATGTTCTATTATTATTCCGGTGCTACTAGTCATGATGATGGCCTTCTTGGCGCAGTCTATCAATCCATGATGTTTCGCCATCCAATCCATACCCAGTACTACTTCCAATCCTTTTGTTCCCAGAACAATCAAGTTTGCATAAAAGTCTATTTCATGAATTCTGATGGGTACAACTTTGCAAAATTTTCTAGCTTTAGTTGTTGATCCAGGTATTTGAACTATCATGACATGTTTCAAGCTGATTGGTTGAATCTTACTAGTGCACACAAAATCTTCTGTGACAAAAGAATGCGATGCTCCTGAATCAAACAACACTCTTGCTGGTATTGAGTTAACAGAGAACATACCCAGCACCACGTCTGGTGCTTCCTGGGCTTCCTCGACGTTCATGTGGTAGAGGCGACCTCCACGGTTGTTCGGGTTGTTGGGGGCGAACTTCTTGCCGGTGGAGACACGGCGTTGCTGCTGAGCAGGTGCAGCGGTGTTGCCGGCAAGCTTGGCCAGCCTTTTGGGGCACTCATTGGAGTAGTGTCCCACAACTCCACATTCATAGCAGGTGATGGTTGACTTGTCCTTGGTTGCAACGGGGATGGCGTTGCTCCCAGTCCTTGGTGCGGTGTTGGTGTTGTTGGTGTTGTTGTTGGGGGCTCTCGGCGGAGCGCGGTTGAAGTCGTTGTTGTGGTTGTTGTTGTAGTTGTTGTTGTTGTTGTGGCCTCCTGGCCTGGGGTTTCCTCCACTCCGGTTCTGATAAACCGAATGTGACATCTGTGCATTGGGCTTGTTGGTCCTGAAGCCTCCGCCTGAGTTGGGGCGATACCTTGGGGCATTGCTAGGCCCACTCTGGTTCATCATGCGGCGCTTGCGGTTCTCGCTGGCTTGGTGCAGTTTTGTAACATCCCAACCTTGTGTTTATAAATAAATGAGTGTTCATGAGCATTGCATGCATATAGTTTGAATTTGAGCCAAATTTGCATCTCCATTTTCTATTATGCAAATCCTTCTCTACTTATTTGTCTCAAATTCCTCTCAAGATTTTATAAAGTGAGTCACATGGTTTTGTTGTTTTCAATAAAACCCATGTGTGTGTTTTATTGTTCTCTGGAAAATTGAGTTTAAACAAAGTTCAAAATAGTTTGAATTTGCTATTTTGAAAAGAGAAATAAAACCAGAAATCAAAAAAAAGGGGAGAAACCCTGTCTCCCTCTCCCTGGGCTCAGCCCATCTCTCCCTCCCTCTCTTTTCTCTCTGGCCGCATCCAACCTGGCCCAGTGGCCCAGCAAGCCAGCAAACCCAGCCCAGCAATCTTTGCAGGGGGTTTTCGGCAAATTTGCCTTCGTCCCCGCGCCTCCAAGCTGCTCGGTGGCCGCAGCGCGGCCGCCCGATGGCGCCGGCGGCCACGATGAGCCCCGCCGCCCCCGACGGCTACAAGTAGCTCGCCGCCGCGCCCTGGAACCCTAGCCCCCATTCTCCCCCTTCCCCGTGCTCTCCCGCGCCCCCTAGAGCAAACCCTAGCCGAGCATCTGCGGACCGGCCGCCGTCGATTCACCGCCGGCGAGGCTCCCCGGCCGTCGCCGACGCCTCCACTGCAACCGCGGTGAGCTGCTGCACCTGCTGGTGCCCTCGCCTCGCTCCCTCTCCCCCTCTAGCTCCGCCCCCACGCGCCACCTTCCCCGGCCTCCGCCTCTCCTCGCCGCCGGCCGCGCTCCGGCGACCAATCCGAGGCGGCGCCGCCACCATTCGGCTCGCCTCGTCGAGCTGCCCATTTCCCCCACCCGCGCGCCTCCGATTGCGTCCCGAATCGGGGAATTGCAACCCGGCCGAGCTCTCGGAGAGCAATGGCGCCGCTGACGTCAGCATGACGTCAACGTGACGTCATTAATCATTTTCTATTTTCTGTTTTTCCAGTAATTAATTTCTGTAATTTCTGTAAATAGAAAAATAATGACATGTGGGTCCCCTGGTCAGAATTTTAATAATTTAGGAAATATTTAGAAAATAATAAAATTATGACATGTGGGTCCAACTTTTATTATTTTTGTAGAATTTTTAGAAATTGATTTAAAATGAATTAAACTTTGGAAATTCATAAGTAATTCATTTTAAATCAGAAAAATATAAAATTATATATCAAAATGATCAGAAAAACAAATCCTAGTTGTTTATCCATGTTTCATACATTTTTGAACCAATTAAATATGAGCCTTAGTAGAAACCCTATTTTGATGCCTCTCATATGTCGAGGTTCGAAGCCGAACCCCTTTAATTTCCATCGATGCACCTAGGGTTACTCGAACCCCTTTAATATGACATGTCATCATATTGTATGTGCATTGCATTGTACCTTGTCTTGATTGTGCTCTTCCTTTCCGGTATTTGGTTCTTCTCGATAGGGACCGAACGCGAGCCTGAGATCAACGCCACCGAAGAGCAGCACCAGAACAACGAGGGACAAGGCAAGCCCTAACCTGGTTCATATATGGTTTCGAAATGCTTTACTTCTGGTTCTTACATATTGCATCTGCTTCAAATATGTTTTATCGGCAGTTGTAGATATCCTATGTGTGCATAATTCCATTCTTGTAGCCCAGAGTTACTGATCCACCGCTCCCAGCAAAACTAGGTCTGAGCTTGTTCGCATCGCTTGAGCCGTATATGTGTTATTCTTAGCCATGCTTAGCTGTTAAAGTCTGATGCATCCGGTTGATGAATCAAAACTACGAATGAACCTAGTTTGACAGGATGATGTGGTAAGATCAGTGATGATGTTAATAAACATGCTAAAGGCTTGGATGGGCCGCCACATGGGGATGTGGTGATTTGACTCATTCTCGCCGATACTAGGACCTGAGTTCTCGCCTTCGGAACCAAGACTGAGCGTACAGCCACACGGGGCCCATGGGAACCCCTTGGCCCGAACTTACCTAGCTTACCCATGAGTCAATTAGTTTGCGAGTTCCATTTGCCATACGCATGGGGGAAAGGTGGAAAAGGTATTCAAAGTGCATCATACAGGGCGTGGCTAGGGTGAAGGATGTCGAAGGCATTGAACTGGATCCCTCGCGCATAATGACCGGGACCGCCTCGGAGAGTGGCTACCTACGATGACGGAGTTCCCCAGTTAGTTTGCCTCATGGAATAAGCGAAGTAAGGGAAAGGTTTTGGTCGACCACCCTCTGCCAGCACACCAAGGAAGTGTGTTATACTAGTGGCGCTAAGAGTCGGTCGGCGCGTGTGGGTAAAGTTGTACACCCCTGCAGGGTAAATCTTTTCGAAAAGCCGTGTCCACGGTTATGGACGACTTGGTGATGGGTTCTGTGATCATAGACAACTTGAACTTAATCGTAAAACTTGATGTCAATGTGTGATAAGGATCCCCTCTCAGGGTGTCGAGGGGGTGATCCTAGGTGATAGGTTCAGGTAATTATGAAGTTTCGGTGGATTCAACATGATGATCTTAGAGCTAGAGTTGATATCGCTCTCTTATCCTTTTTGAAAAAGGTCTGAATAGACGAGCTTCTGCTCCCTCCCGTTTACAAAGGAAAACTGGCTTTCCGCAAAATAAGCTCCACATAAAGCCTCGCATACCCGCTTTGCTAAAAGGTTGTACTAAGTCTTGCTGAGTCCCTGTACTCAGCCTTGCATGCTTTGTTTCAGACGAAGTCCTTCCAAATGATGGTGGTTTCTACCTCGACGTCGACGAGTAGTTCGGAGTTCCTCAGGCGGCAGCCTGAGACTTATGGGCTGGGACGTCGCCTTATGTTATGGCCTCTTAGGCCCTTTGCATCTTGTTATATAGATAACATAATTTGCTTTCCGTTGCTTGTTGATTTGTGGTCAGTGACCTCTGCGTGTAATAAATTTGGATCTTAACTCTGCTAAGAGTTGTAATAAATTTGCTTTCAGTCGTAGAGTCACTGTTGTGTTACCGATTCTCACCCTGTAGGCCCTAGAGATCTAGGTTAGGCTTATGCCAGATGTGATACTGGGTTTGTCTAGCCTTGACCTCCGGGGTCGCGACAAGTTTCCCCTTCATTTGGATGGCGGAGTCAACAAGGGCTTCGAGGTCGGCGAAGGGGATGTTGATCAACACAGTCTGCATCTCATCATGTAGTCTGTTCAGAAACCTTTCCTTCCTCTTCTCAGTGGTATCAGTCTCATCCGGGGCGTACCTTGACAAAGTTAGGAACTTGTCGCGGTATTCCACCACGGACATCCGGCCTTGCTTCAGTTCACGGAATTCATCTCTCATCTTCTTTATCAGACCCGGGGGCACATGGTACTTGCTGAATTTAAGCTTGAAATCTGCCCAAGTCATGAACTGTCCCACGTTCATGGCACGGGTGCTTGTCCACCAAGCTCTTGCGGGTCCTGCTAAGTAGTGTGTGGCAAACAGCACTTTCTCATTTTCTTCAACTCCAGCTACTTCTAGATTGTTCTCCATAGTTTGGAGCCAATCATCTGCATCCAGGGGTTCCTCAGTCTTGCTGAAAACTGGCGGGTTGGTATTCTGGAAGTTCTTGAGCTTTGATCCTGGGTGATCATGATGGCCTTGATTGTTGTTGGCAAGCTGTTGAAGTGCTGCAATGTTGGCTTGCCTTTCAGCTCTTTCTGCTTCTCTATCTTCCAGCATAACTTGCAACATCTGCATCATAGCGTCTTGATTCGCGTTGCGAGTTGGAGGGGCCATCTGAGCATTGAGAGAGATCATGAGATAAGAGGGAATTTTCTATGGCTTGTTTTGTGTTCAAGTTCAAAAGCTTAAAACTTGAAGTCTTTTTATGATGACACAAACATACATTCATTCATAACAAACAACACACATTACAAGCTAACACACTAAGGGTTTTAAGAACCCTTCTTCTTCAAGCTACGATACATTGGGGCGGGATACAACTCACACCTACGATAGTGCACAAGTGAACTACTCCTCATCCTCATCAACATCGATGGGGGTGAGGTCATCATCTCCGTCGTCCAGGAAATCGTAGTCTTCCCCCTCGGTGTTCTCATCCTCCTCGAAGTCGTCGTCGTCACTCAGGAAGTTGCTTCCTCCCTGAATGTCCTCTCCATCTTCCTCCATCTTCTTCATCTGCTCTTCCTGGGCCTTGACAGTGGCCTCGAGTGCTGCTATCTTCGCGCGGAGGCGAGTAATGGTGGCATCCTTCTTCGTCCTCTGCAGGCGGAGAGTCCTGCGGTCATTGGCGAGCATCTTGATGGCGTCGCCTTGCTCGATGATGCGGGCGTGAGTCTGGTTGGCGTACTCACGGGAGTGGTCGAGATCCTGCTGCGTGTGGTACAGCATGAAGTCGAGATGCTCCACATGGTGCTTCAGCTCCGGCTGGGACGACATGTCCATGGGCTCTCCAGCAGAGTTACGCCTCGTGAGGTGAGAAAATCGAGGGTGCTTGAGTGCCTCCCCGCTCATCCCGCACAAGCGTGCGAGTCCCTCCTGAAGGGCGCGGGCAAGTCCGTCCAGCCAGTTTCTCTCCATGAAGGAGAAGAGGATCCTCTCAGAAGTGGGAGGCTCCATCTTGCCCCTCAAATCCGCAGTGATGATCCACTGCAGTTCACCTCCTGGCTGGTCAGAGATCTGGGCTCCGTGGAACTCCGGGTGCGGGCGACCAAGGTGGTCGGACAGGGCGTTGAGGTCGTTCTTGAAGATCAAGCTTCCCCCATTCCCGAGCTGGTAGAACTTCGTGTTCACGGGCTCCATCTGAAAGTGAAGTGAAGGATTAAGTTAGAGAAGTGAACAAGTGTGGCAAAATTTTAGGTATATTTCTAAGGAAGAGCATGACATCTTATTTTCCAAAGAACTTAAAGAGAAGACAAAGACTTAAATTTTCAGAAATACTTCATTCATGTTTGTAATTTAATTTTCAGAACGTCCATTTCTAACTAGGGTCTCCTAAGGTCAAACAATGGCTCGATACCAACTTGTCAACACCCGGATTTTTAAGTCCGAATGCCTATTATGTCATACATCGCAATCCCGGGAATATTGTTGTTGCGAGGCATAATAGTTAAGTATCACAGATCATCATTCATTACAAACCATAATGTCTTACAATTTGGAATCACATGATCCATATTACACGAATAGTTGATCTATTGATCAACGAACAAACACAAGTTCATAGCGGAAGCGTAAGATACAAGGACTCTCTAGTCCACAGGCCAACGCTTGACGTTAGAAGCTCCTAGTTGTGGTAGACGTCCTACTGATCGTCCTCCTCGTCATCGCTGCTCGGCTTCATAGTCTGGCCATTTGAATAGCCAGGGACAAAGCCGTGAGTACTTTAAGTACTCGCAATCTAATACTAATGTAAGTACTAATATTGCTATTGAAGTGTTCGAAGCTCTAGGGTTATTTGCATAAAGCCAATTTTAGTTTAGAAACATTTTAGTAAACAACTCCTCATGTGCTAACTAACTCAAGTGGGAACATTAGTGTCATTCCCACAACTCTGTTGTGATTCAAATTCAAAGTCACCGTTCAAGTTCAAAAAGATGTAAATTCTGATAACGGAAACAGTATGGCCTTTCGAACTGTCCATGACCGCGGACGCGGCTATTCGAATAGGTTTACATTCTGCAGAGGTTGCACACTTGTGCCACAACATTTGATTACATCCGTCAGGGATAAAACCCTGAATAATCGTAACTCAGTACGCGGATCATCAACCGTTAACCTTTCACTTACACACCGTAGTATGGGCACCTCTCCCCATGAGCTTGGCCTCCCGGTGAAAACCAACTGTTAACCCGGAACCGCACGAGGCTTGGCCGTACAATTCACCTCAATTCACATCATTTCTCAACAACGGAGGTAGCCTCAAGCATAACCCCTATGATGTGTGTTCAGAGGGAACCCATACTAAGACACATAAATTTCCAGCTAAGCCTTACCCATAATCAGGTATTGTGGGGGTACTCAAAAATTGGAATGGTATCGCATCCAACTCAATAATCAGTTTTTTTTTTTTGCCAAATTCACCAAGTCAAATTCATGTCATATTCACATTCAAAATCTTTCAATGGAAATGACTCATCATTCCAAGGTTTTCACCATCATCATTTCATAAACACATGTTCCCATCTTGAGTAGTCATTTTTAAATTTAGCACTAGCATCTAAGTATGAGGGGTGCTAAGTAACTTGCTTTGCTTCTAGGCTAAGTTTGATATTCTTGTACTAACTCAATACTAACCAAGTGAATCATGAATCAAAAAGTACTTTGATAAAACAAAGGTAAATAAAGCTTGTAAAGTAAAACTGGGAAATATGATCATAAGCATAAAATAAATGGGGTAATGCCTTGCTCATGGTGAGCTTTGCACTTTGCAAGAGTATTATCTTGACTTGGTTGGGGAATTGGTCAAAGTGGTCTTCTTCTCCTTGGAAGTAGACCTCCTCCTCCTCCTGGTACTCCTCGGTACTAGCGTCTAAAAAACGAATACGGAGTACACAATCATCACACCAAACTTATTTAATTTAACTAAGCACAAACATGGTTCACACACTTAAACTAGCATCACACATTACTATTAAGTTGGTGGATGTGTTCTTCTTATTATTTAAGCAAAATAATTTCCTCTCATACTAACTTAGATGTTATTTTCAATTACTTAGAGAAATAATTTCCTCTCATTATCTTCTTAATATTTAATTTCTCTCATGAATAATATGTGACCTAGGTTGACCAAAGTCAACCTCTTCACACTTCTCATTTAAGAAAAGGATTTAAATGAGGTGAACACCTCATACCATTTAATCCTAACATGTTAAGATTTAAGATCATCAGCAATTCATATGAGACCTAAATGACCAGAGTCTCTACCTCATTTTGAATTGTTCATGACAAGATTTAAATGAGAGAAACACTCCCATAAGATTTCTTAATAGTTTTGGACAATATCTTTGACTAGAAATAGCCATAAAGTCCTTTAATTAAACTAGGCCATGATCATTCAAAGTAAGCATGGCATATTTTTGCAGAAACAATTAGTATAAGTGAAATGTGAATTATAGGAGTTGGAATCAACTCAAAAGCATTTTTGGTTGATTTTTAAGAATTAATCTAAGGCAGAAAAGTCCCTGCCTTGTTTATTTTCCCACTTTAATTCTACAATAGATCTAGGGTTCAACCCAGTGGCATTGTGTAGAGAAAATCCTAAGCTTTCCAGAGATATAAAATTTGTAAAGTTTGGCCGAGTAGATTTATCCCAAAAAAATTCAAAGTTAGCATCAGATTGCATATTTCATCTATTCTGGAAAATTTGAATTCAAACTAGTGGGCTCGCGCGGGAAACTAGCTGGGCTGTAGAGAGAAAAAGGATTTGGGCCGGCCCACTTCGCGTCCAGCACGAGCAGGCCGTCTGACGGCAGGTCCCACGCGTCAGCGGGTCATAACGACCGAAGCGGTACGCTGAATGGGAGCCGTGCGATTAGAAGAGGATCGCACGGTCGGGGAGCGTCGTCGTCGACGACGAGAAGGGGACTCACTGGCGGTGGAGGTAGGGGGTCGGAGCGGTCGTCGGAGCTCCGGCGAGCGTCGGAGTGGTGCGCCGCGTCGTTGTCGAGGACGAGGATCTCCCTGGTAGCGGCGGCGTGTCCTAGGGTGGCCTCCTGCTCCGGCTTGCTCCGTGTACTGGCGGCGGCGGCGAGCTTGCGATTGGAGGTCTCCGGCGGCTAATCGAGCAGGGGTGGTGGTCGAGGCGAGTCTGTGGGAGGAGGGAAGGTGAGTGGAGTGCTCAATTTGAGAGGGCGGGGGCTCCTTTTATAGCGGCTCCGAGCAAGGGCGGAGGGTCATAGTGACGGTGGCTCTGGCGCTCTCCCTTCGATCAACGGCATGGGTGAGGGTACGGCTTGGCTCAGAAGGGCTCAGGGAACGTCACTGCGAGCTCGGAACAGCGTTCGGTGGTCAAGCATAGTGGCGAGGGTCACGCGTCGACGCGGTACTGTGGCGGACGTCGTCGTCCTCCTCGACGGCGACAGGGCAGGGGAGAGCTCGTGGCAGCGTCTGGCGGGGTCCTGGTGCTGAGGTGAGTCATCCTGCAGGAGCTGGTGGCGAGGGTCATGCTGAGGCGACGAGGCGCAGCGCGCTCTGGCGCGTCCAGGGCGCTCGCCGTGCACGCACTGGCGCGTGCATGGGCATGCCTGGGCACGTCTGGGCGTGTTGAATTCTCTATGCTGCGAGGCGATTTTTCAACGTGGCAAAGTCCGGGTCGTGCTCAACCGAGTGAGAGGGAGAGAAGGGACATGGCAGTGCAAGTTGGAGTGGAGGGGTGAGTGAGATGGCACAAGTTGGCCATGCCATGCCACGGCATGGCATGCTCTGGTCAATGTGGTCAAGCACAGGTGCTGGCAAGTGGATGAGAGGGTGCAGGGAGGTGAGAGGAGGGTCCAGAGCATCAGAGGAGGGCAGGCTTGGACTTGGTCTTCCTCCAAAATCGAGCATGGGCACTTGTTTAATCCCTGCCTGCAAGGTGTTTGTTAAAATGGCCGAAAGAAAAATATTTTGGAATTTTGCAAATATTTTTGGTGGGTTGTAATCATATATTCAAAGGAGTAGAATGGTGGTGGTTTGGTTCAATTTGGAGTTGGTTTGCAAAATCTCAAAATGCATATGATCTTGCATATGCAACTTTGTTCCAACTTTGCTTGCTTGTCATTTGCATTTGAGAAGGAATTTGGGTAGGTGGTTTTGGGCAAAGTTGAAGTCCTTGATGTTGTCTTGGATGAGGTGCAAGGAGTTGTCAAAGTGTAGAAGTGAAAAGTCAAAAACCAGGGGCTCAAAGTGGGTATCCTGCTGAAATTGTCACATATGACCATAATCACATGTGATTACAAATTTGATTCAATCTTGATTTGAATTGAGTTTGATTGTTTCCAAAAGTGTTAATAAGTGTTTAGTATCCATTTACAACTAATGGTGCAAACCAAAGTGGCCTAGATCAAAGATTTGTAAAAATGGCCTAGGCCATATGTGAGTGTGAAGTTGATTTTTAGAATTTCTTTTCTATTTTATTTTTATTTGACTTGGGATGATCAAGTGATCATGGCTAGGGTTTTAGAGTGAGAGTAACATATAAACAAGCATCATGGCAAAAGCACACTCAAATAAATTAATAAGGTGAGCTATATGCATAGTCCTATATGATGAGAAAAAGTTTTTGTTGGCTCTGATTTTTGGATTCTTGAATTCTCTCTCTGGTTTCCTTTTATTGAAACTTGGGATGTTACAGCACGGGAAGTTCGCGGAACCGACCCTCTCCTGATTCGTCGCCCGAGGGCGCACCGATGCACCCCGGTCGCCATTCTCCCGGTGCTTCAGCGTTTTCACCTACTGGCAATGGTTCAGGCCATGGTTCTACCTCGGTCCACCTCGAAAAAAGCCGGACGCATGAATGGACGAGTACAGAACTTGGTTGGTTCCCCTGATCTTAGTTTTCCTTAGCTAGGTGTCTAGCGGGTGTGCGTTGATCGTGTGTGCCATGTGTCGACGATGTATGATGATCGTGTGTGCTACATGCCACATATTTGTATCACGATGATGTTGTTGCTACATTTGATATGATGACGATGATGTTGTTGCTACATTTGATATGATGACGATGATGATTATGTGTTGTGCAACATTTGTGATGCATTTCAATGTATATTACTGCTATTTTTGTTGTGCTTGTTGTGTTGTGCCAGAAAATAATGCAGAAAACCAAATGGCATAGCCGTCGGCACAGCACCCTGGACGTGCCAAATGGCGGGTGCGGCACAGAAAGGTGGTGCCCAACAGTCGGGCGGAGCAGGTGGCGACGCGTCTGGGACGACGGATCTAGCAACAGGGACGTGGACGTGTGGCAGCCTCTGGGCGCCCGGGCACAGCTTCTGGGCCAACGGCTTGGCCGTCGGCACAGCGCCCTTCCTGGCCTAACGGCCATTAGCCGCTCCGCGGGCCCCATGCGGACTGTGCTGACGTCTACTCTGCCGACGACGTCGTCTGACCGTCGGGCTGGCATCTGTGCCGACGGCAAAGGCTGTGCCGACGGCGCCAGGATCTGTGCCGAGATAATATTGTGCCGACGTCGTTGTGCCGACGGCTGCCGTCGGCACAGTCGTGGGCCGATGGCAGTGGATCTTGTGCCGACGGCTGCCGGCCGTCGACCCCTTAGCTGGTTCCTGTAGTGAAAATATCAGGAAGGTGACGACTGTGTGGCCTGTAGTCTCAAAGCTTTCATTACAAGAGTTCATGTCAGAAATCAACAGTCTAGTGTAAACGGTGCAGTACAATCATGTAACGTTTGGAAGGTTGTATAATGGTGCGTCCATTTAAACATGGATTTCTGATTTAAAAAAAGGGTCTTCTATGCGTTCACAAATTCCAGTCAACATCAGATGGACACGTTTCACGAACAACGTTGCATGGATTGTTTACGCTCACCAAAGCTAGGCTGCCAGACCAAGACTTGATTAGTTGGATCGGGCGCTCGCCAGTCGTGAGACAGTCCACCTACTAGAACACCAACAGCCAACAACTAACTCGATCTTTATCAACAAAAAACAACAACTAACTCGATGTATCGATCAGCCGGCGCCTAAAGTAAAACCAATCATGGAAACATTCTCCTCCCCACGGAGGGGCAGAGCACCGCGACCTTCTGATTCTGCTCGAAAAGCTGAACCAGGACCAACAAATTGGATCATAAACTAAGCAGTGATAACCTCCCGTTTCGGTTACGCTTCAACGCAAGCTAAGAAGCATAGCGTACGGTGGTCCGATTCTATAATCTGCGGCTGGCGAAGACTGTTCCCAGTCGTGCATGCCACCATTTCGGACGGAGCTGCACTCGCCCCAGTTGTCGATACTGAAGGCTTACCTTCTGTCGTCACCAAGAAAGGAAGACTGCATGAACACTCACACCGGTGGCCGTGGGTCCTGAGGACAGGGTTAAGTCCCCGAGCAAGTGTGTGTTGATCGGATTATAGCTTGCCGTGCTTGAGCCGGCGGCCGGCATGCCTGTACCGATCATTGCAACGCTTCACTATGAGCTGCTAACTAAGTCGAGTCTTTGAGCATCTTTGGCTGGCCGATGCAAATGTATCATATAGATCTGATCGTGTCCATGCCGGATAGGAGGCATGGACCATCGAAGTGATCCCAATGGAGTGATGTGGCACGGACCAGTCCTTAACGACTCATTTTCAGTCTAAATTTGGATTACAAATATGGTCATGCGGACATCATTCGTGCACGGTCTCACTGATCATCCCCCCTCCCACCCCCACCCACACACACACGCACGCACACACACTCCACATTCCACCTCTTTTGCCATTACTCCACACGAAACCCACCAGCGTAGCCGCCCAAGCCCAAATGAACCATGGATAATGCCCCCGTCGTCTATCGGCACGACATTGATCAAGCTAAAGAAAGAGCACGAGGTAGAGCAGCAAGCTCTTGAGACCAAGAAACGCGCCCGCTGGAGAGACAATGCCAATGCAAGTGGCCGAAGATCAAGCCACCGTGGCCCGAAAAAAGGAGGCCGAAGTCTTCATTGCCATTCAGGCCAAGGCCAACCCCAACGCAATGACCGCCGCGCACGCGTCGCTCATGAACAAGCATAAGGCGCTCACCGCCGCCACGACCCACACCGGTGTCGGCGACGATGCCTCTTTCAAAAGCTAGGACTCATCCATCAGCGCACGACCGATTCTTTGGCCTCAGTCGCTAGCTCATTTGACGGAGCCACCTTGCGGGGTCCAGCACATAACTCGCCCCATCTTGGATCAGTTGCTCCCATTCCACATCGTTGGTGATCTCGTCCATGCCGGACTGCCTGATAATGCCTACACGTGACCTCGATCGCACTCATCTGGTAACGACGCCGTCAACATTCCCAAGCTTCGTGAATTGTTCGTTGAAATGCCAATCCCGGCATCATCCAACCCGGTATGATTGCATACTCTAATTTTGTCTTTCCATTGTTTGCGGATGAGCTGGACCAAGTGGTCGCAGCACACACACACAGACACACTCTCTCTCACTCACTCAAAAGGAAAAGCAAGAGGACTGGAGAATACACGGCCGGGGAGAACAATATGCTTTTTGATGCTTGGATGAAAATTGGACAAGATCCAATTCGTGGCACCGAGCAAAAAGGAGGGGCATATTGGAGGAGTGTCGGCAAGTACTTTCATGAGGGTAGGAAATTCGCACCCTAAAATTTGGAGAGTGATCGGACCGACCTCTCTCTTCAAAGGAGGTGGTCATTTATCTAAACGGAGTGCTAGTGCTTACGGACATGTGAAGGAGCGCCCCGTGAGTGGGATCGGCGTGTAAGACTTGGTAAAACCTCATCTAATCTAAAATGTGAATGCACCTTGCATATGAGATTAATATATTTTCATCCATATATGTAGATCCTCGGTGTTTCGGACTAGTTCATGGAGATGCACAGGAATGAACCGTTCATGTTGAGCCATTTTTGGAACATGATCAAAGTCAAAGCATGTCTCAAGTGAAGTCATGCGCTTGAAACAAAAAAAAAGAGTCAAGAATGCTGAAAGAAGCGTCGCGTTGATTCATCGGTCATCGATCTTGGGGACGATGGCTCAAGCACGAGCGGTCGTGTGGTTTGGCCAAGCGGTCACAACTCCACCATGCAAGATCTAAATTGTGAGGCTTCATCTCTTACATCGCACGAGGCATTGAACGGTTGATCGAGGACAAGGAGGTGGCAGATGCCACGATGGATGAGAGGAGACGCTTGTAGAAAGAGGAACAAATGCAAAGCTTTATTGGGATAGACCTGTGACCAAACTGATCTCCGGGGATAAGGCGATGCTGATGATGATCGGCTTGAGCATCATGGATCCGGTTCAAAAGGCTCGGTGCGAGAGGAAGCAAATGCTCATTCGGCGCGAGCTCGTATGTTTATATCACTTTGTGGGCTATCTATGGTGTCCGTGCGATTTGAAATTTTGGTATGGTACCATGGCAATGAACTCGGTGAGTACGTAATTAGCGATAATTTAGCGTTAAATTTGAGTGGTTGGTGCTATTTGGATTTAAGCTAGGTATAAAGCATATAGTAAGCTGAAATTCTACTCCAGCTGCTGCGGCCTGCGGGGGAGCCCTCTGCGTTGCACTCTACACCACCCATCGGCTCGACTCTGTTCCAGCCGCGCGTCCTAGCTTGGGAGGGACCAAACGCTTTTCCTTCCCTAACACGCGCGCGCCAGCTGTTCGTCCTGGCCCGCGGGGGCTGCGAAGAGATGTCATCATCATCCAGTCAACCGAGGTGTTTAAAAGCGCAGATGATGATTAGCCTCTGCAGGCCCTCCTCAACTTATAATCAAGCAGCATCAGATTAGGCGCCTGCCAGCCTGCCACCACTCGCGATCCCACGCCAAAGCCGCGTGCCGGCGCTCTGCGTGTCCCGCAAACCCTCCGTGTCTGTCGAGGGTTTTGATATTCGCTGATGTGATGGAGTACCAAGAACGGGCTCGCTTCGCCGGCGGCGTGACTGCCTATCGTGTCCGGCCAGCTTCATGGTTGCAGAGTGTGTTGCAGGAGTAGCAAGCACCGACGGATCAGATAACTTGCATGGAAATGAAGGAGAAGAAAGCGAACGATTTATACATTTATATATTGATGAACTGTGCATGGATGCACCTGCTCCCGGACCTTATGGGTAATAAATTGAAGTAAATGAAAAAGGTTCCGAACCATTAGGTTGAGAATGAATTAACAGCGCACGGTAGTAACAATGGTGGTGGCGGCAAGCTGGCAATTCCCAGCTTAGCTTAGCACCGACGGACAGACAGACAACAGACACCGGTGTTAAGATCGAGCAAATCGAAGTGCCCATGCTGCTCTCTCGCTCCGCCCATGGCGCCCGCTCGGCGTTTTATCACGATTCTACCCCCTACGGAACACAAATTGGCGATTGCGCCCCGGCGCGGACTGAATCGGGGCGGGCCTCGGTCGGTCAGCAGGCGTAGTACTCGACGAGCTCGTCGAGCGACTCGGGCTGCGGGTCCGCGTTCTCCAGCATCCACAGGAGGTGCTCGAACAGCACCACCTCGCAGCCCACCACCGTGCATCCGCCGGAGTCCCCGCCGCCGGTGCGGTGGACGAGGTTCTGGAAGAGCGGGTGGCCCACCAGCTCCTCCGCGATGAGGTACCGGCGCCGCGACTTGCCCACGTACACCGGGTGGAGCCCCTTGGGCACCTCGTCCGCGCCGTGGAACGACGCGCCGCCGCCGTTTCCTCCGCCTCCCCCGGCGTGGCGGTGGCCGATGGCGTCGTCGTCGGCGGCCGGCGATGGTGACCGGGCGATGATGCGGCTGGAGGAGTGCCACCTCCGGATCATGCACCGCAGCTTGCTCATCCCGCCCTTCGCCATCGATCGGCTCGTCCTCGGATGAAGAGGTTTTAGCTGGCGAGCGAGGGAGAGAAATGGAGGATGGAGGGATGCGTGCGCGCGGTGATGATTGCGAAGTCAGGCCAGGCAGGGTTATATAGGAGGCGATGGAATTCGTGGGGGGCGACGAAGGTGGGGCCCGCGTGTCGGCGAGCGGCGAAGCAAGAACTGGCACCAGTGCGGAGGCAACTGGAGCGGCTTGTCCGGAGCGGGTGGGCTGTACTCTCTTCTCTTGTGCTCCCTTCCGGTGGGCTGCTGCAGCATCGACCACAGAGGAAGGTAAAAGCTGGCGGCCGCCCGCCCGCCTGCCTGCTGCTTCTGTGACTGTGGGGCCACATAATTGTTGCCAAATATAACTTTTTTTTAGGAAACTGCTGGGCGTCCCCCGGGGATCTGATTCCCCAGCCCCCGGATCCCCAACCGTCGGATCAACCATTTTGACGGTTAGATTTGCATGTAGCAAAAAAACATCTCCGGCAGCAAAAAATCACCCCCGGCAGCAAATGACTGAAGCGAAAAACGTTTCGTTCAGAAAAGAAAAAAAAAAAGGCCGAGCTCGCCGAAGACCACGTAGCAAACATATTATGCAGATGTAGCAAAATCGCAAATAAATTGTAGCAATTTTTTTTATTCATATGCTGCAAATCCTCTAAGACATCAAAGGAGACATCAAAAATGCGTAACGCCGGTAGCAAATTAGTAGCTTCAGCATGCAGAGACAATGAAGGAGACCTCGCCTGCAGCAGTGATGCGTGTAATTGACACGTCCGTTGGGAACCCCAAGAGGAAGGTGTGATGCGCACAGCGACAAGTTTCCCTCAGTAAGAAACCAATGTTTAATCGAACCAGTAGGAGTAAAGAAGCACGTTGAAGGTTGATGGCGGCGGGATGTAGTGCGGCGCAACACCAGAGATTCCGGCGCCAACGTGGAACCCGCACAACACAACCAAAGTACTTTACCCCAACGAAACAGGTGAGGTTGTCAATCTCACCGGCTTGCCGTAACAAAGGATTAACCGTATTGTGTGGAAGATGATTGTTTGCAAGAAAACAAGAAAAACAAGTATTGCAAGCAGATTTGTATTTCAAGATAAAAGAATGGACCGGGATCCACAGCTCACTAGAGGTGTCTCTCCCATAAGATAAAAGCATGTTGGGTGAACAAATTACAATCGGGCAATTGACAAATAGAGAGGGCATAACAATGCACATACATATCATGATAAGTACAAGTGAGATTTAATTGGGCATTACGACAAAGTACATAGACCGCCATCCAACCGCATCTATGCCTAAAAAGTCCACCTTCGAGGTTATCATCCGAACCCCTCCAGTATTAAGTTGCAAAGCAACAGTACAATTGCATTAAGTATGCCGCGTAATGTAATCAACAACTACATCCTTAGACATAGCATCAATGTTTTATCCCTAGTGGCAACAAGCACAACACAACCTTAGAACTTTCCGTCACCGTCCTAGTATCAATGTAGGCATGAACCCACTATCGAGCATAAATACTCCCTCTGGAGTTAAGAGCAAAAACTTGGCCGAGCCTCTACTAATAACGGAGAGCATGCAAGATCATAAACAACACATAGGTAATAACTTGATAATTAACATAACATGGTATTCTCTATCCATCGGATCCCGACAAACACAACATATAGTATTACGTATAGATGATCTTGATCATGTTAGGCAGCTCACAAGATCCAACAATGAAGCACAATGAGGAGAAGACAACCATCTAGCTACTGCTATGGACCCATAGTCCAGGGGTGAACTACTCACTCATCACTCCGGAGGCGACCACGGCGGTGAAGAGTCCTCCGGGAGATCAATCCCCTCTCCGGCAGGGTGCCGGAGGAGATCTCCAGAATCCCCCGAGATGGGATTGGCGGCGGCGTCTCTGGAAGGTTTTCCGTATCGTGGCTCTTCGTATTGGGGTTTTCGCGACGGAGGCTATAAGTAGGCGGAAGGGCAGAGTCGGAGGGCTGACGAGGGGCCCACACCATAGGGTGGCGCGGGCCCCCCTCTGGCCGCGCGGCCCTATGGTGGCGGCGCCTCGTCGCCCCACTTCGTATCCCTTTCGGTCTTCTGGAAGCTTCGTGGCAAAATAGGACCCTGGGCGTTGATTTCGTCCAATTCCGAGAATATTTCGTTACTAGGATTTCTGAAACCAAAAATGCAGTAGAAACAAAGAATCGGCTCTTCGGCATCTTGTTAATAGGTTAGTTCCAGAAAATGCACGAATATGACATAATAAAGTGTGCATAAAACATGTAGATATCATCAATAATGTGGCATGGAACATAAGAAATTATCGATACGTCGGAGACGTATCAAGCAGTGTCGCCAAAAAAGGTTGCAGCAACTCCGTGTACCTAAGGTAGCAACACCCAGAACCGCCGGTAGCAACGTCGAACAACTAAGATAGCAAACCACGCGCACCGCAGGCAGCACCTCCGCCATCGACGCGCGTAAACGGCGCTCAACGGTGGTAGCAACACCGGAGGCCGTAGGTAGCAAACGCTGCCTTTGCCGGTAGCAACAATGGAGGCCCAAGACAGCAAACTCATGCAGCCATGGCGGGCGCTTGTCGCCGACATTAAGAGGGAGTCGGGCTGGCTGGAGTTGCGCCATGACGAGACGAACGGACTCGCGGCGTGCGGCGCCATGGCCGCACCACGCGGCAGCGTGCAGTAGCGCCTGGCTGGGGCACGGCATCGACCTCGCGCGGGAGGCTCCCTGGCCGGCCTCCTCCGCTCGGCTGCGCGGCTGCCGCCTAGAGCGTGGCTGGAGCAAGGCGGCTCGGGCACGACGGCTTGAGTTCCACCATGGCCGCACCACGCGGCAGCGTGCAGTAGCGCCTGGCTGGGGCACGGCATCGACCTCGCGCGGGAGGCTCCCTGGCCGGCCTCCTCCGCTCGGCTGCGCGGCTGCCGCCTAGAGCGTGGCTGGAGCAAGGCGGCTCGGGCACGACGGCTTGAGTTCCACCATGGCCGCACTTCGCGGCGGTGGGCGTGGCTGTGGCGCGGCGGCGGGTGGTGGAAGCCGGCGGAGGCCCCCGGGAAAACAAGGCGGCGCTGTGGTGGCCGGGACCGGCGGCCGGCGAAGTGGAGCTAGGACGCGGCTCCCGGAGAGGTGGAATCGGAGGTCGCCGGCGGGCGGCGGCGGCGCCATGGCTACACCTCGCGGCGGCGCGCGGAGTCCGGGACGGAGAGCGAGCGAGGGACGAGCTCAGGAGCTTCGTCTCCGTCGCCATCTCCGGCCGACGGAGCACCAGCGGCAGCCCCGCGTCCAGTTGGCCTCCTCCGGCGGTCTCCTCAGCCTCGGCCGCTCCATGGCTTGCAAAAAAAAGTGAGAGAGGATGGGGACTTTTTTACAACGAGAAAGAGAGGATGAGGATAGGAACGCGTGGCCAGGAAAGGTAGGGAATCCCTGCGGTGTGGTGGGTCCGGCGAACACGCGTCACGCGAGGAAGGAGGAGGTTGCGGGACGGTCCGTCCCCCGGGGGAACACAATCATTTTCCTTTTTTTATTGCGGTTTACGAAAATGTATTAACCTTCCGCACACGGCTCCGGCTCCTCGGACAACAGCTCACTGAGTTCAACGAATAGGGAAGAAGAACGCTTCGCTCTCGCGCGATGTCGGCGGCGGCGGGCCCACGGTCCGGACGGCGTACACCTTAGGTGGCGGGTGCGCATCCCGTCCCCTAGGCTGTCATGTGCCCTGACGGCTGGTGTCTATGGTGCCATCATACCCTGTCCAACTCGTGTTGCGGTGTGCTGATCAAGTAAAGGCTCGAGTTCGTGGGGATGCCGGGGCGGCGGCCTCTGATGGTGGATTGTGCGGATGGCTCTATGGCGGGCAACGTGGCGGCGGCGGTGGTCTCCTTCTTCGGTCGTGGGGATGGCGAGGAGCAGATGGTTGGGGATCCTAGTGTTGGCGGCGCTCCGGCTTTGGCAATTTCCATATCATATTTCGGAGGACTAATTTGGGGACAACATGCGGCTGATTTCTCGGGTGTGGTGTGCGGATGTTTCTGGGTGAAAGCTTAGCGCCTTGGTGCCAACGGTGGCGATGCATGCGGGTGTCGTAACCCTCTTGGAAGCGTCGTTGTGGGTATCCCACCGTGGTACAACTTCGGGTGGCAACCCTAGACCTCGCGGTCTCAACGATGGTGGTGCAGTGTGTCGTTACCCTCTTGGAGGCGTCATCGTGGAGTCCCGGTTGGACTCGGTTTCGTGCCAATGTCCTAGATGGCAAGTTTGTATTTCTGTGATCTTTTTATATTTTCTTTGATCTGCTTTGGCAAGTCCCAGATCGTGTTTCGGAGGACTAACTTGGGGGCAACTGCAGGCGGCTGATTTCTCGGGTGTGGTGTGTGGATGTTTCTGGATGAAAGCTTAACGGCTTGGTGCCAACAGTGGCAATGCATGCGGGTGCGGTATTGTTATCACCAGATTTTGGACAAATCCAGAGGAGGGCCGGGCTTGGAAGGTTACACGGGGAAGATCTCTGAAGCGGCCTTGCACGGAGAATTTGGGCTATTTTGCCCATGTATCTTTAGTTTTAGTAGATTATATCTTAGTTTAGAAAGTAGAATCTTACTCGTGCACGGTTTGGTGCACGCCCACATTAGAAAGTCCCCCGGACTATAAATATGTATCTAGGGTTTATGGAATAAACAACAACTCACGTTCAACCCCAAACAAACCAATCTCGGCGCATCGCCAACTCCTTCGTCTCGAGGGTTTCTATCAGGTAAGCGACATGCTGCCTAGATCGTATCTTGCGATCTAGGCAGCACAAGCCCCACGTTGTTCATGCGTTGCTCGTACTGGGCGCTTTTGATGGCGAGCAACGTAGTTATCATAGATGTGTTAGGGTTAGCATTGTTCTTCGTTTAAGCATGCTACGTAGTGCAACCCTTGCATATCTAGCCGCCCTCACACCTATCTCGGGTGTGGGGGCGGCACCCCCGCTGATCATTATTCGGTAGATCTGGATCCGTTACGATTGCTCCTTGTTCTACAAGGATTAGTTTAATATCTCGCAATAGTTAGGCCTTACAAAGGGGGAGGATCCGGTAGGCACGTAAGGGTGGCGTTCGCAAGTCCTAAACGGGATGTTCCGAGGATCAACTTCATGTTGGTTTTTAGGCCTTGTTTAGGATCGGCTTACGAGCACCGTGCGTGGCCGCGAGGCTCAACTCGGAGTAGGATGATCCGATTATGCGGTGAAAACCCTAAATCGTCGTAGATCTCATTAGCTTTATCTTGATCAAGCGGAGACCACCAAGTATTCGTGCACCCCGTACGAATCATGGGTGGATCGGCTCTTTGAGCCGATTCACAGATAACTCGAGAGCCGATCGAGGCTCGTATTTAATGTTTACATGTATGCCCTGCAGAAACCAAGCGAGGCATCCGCATCCCCATCACCTTCCCCGACCAGGTATAGGTCAGGTGGCACGCCCTTGCACTTCGCATCGCCGCGTGTGACCGGAAGAGCATTGCGGGCCGTCGCTCGAAGGGGTCTCGCCGCCCGCATGCTCTAGGCTCTTCCCGGCTCTACGGTGTTGACAAGGCCGCCGCCCGCCCGGTGGGTTTTGGCAGTCAACACATTCTCGGCACGCCCGGTGGGACAATCGTCTACATCAACCACATCGCCATCTACATCCGAGATGGCGGACCCGCACGCCGGGTCACCTACGAGGGAGCTGCTCGACGAGCTCAAGAAACAATACAACGAGATCAAGGCCACCCTCGCAGCCGACCTCATCGGCTCCTTTCAGCAGAACCCGTTCCCATGGCATCGGATGGAAGGGATTCTCACCTCAGGTGCACTCGATGGGATAGATCTCTCTGCCCCGTCGGGAGGAACGCACTCGGGGCCTGCGCGCGGGGAGATCAACTACTTGGTGGCTCACTCGCTACACCGCCACTCCGAGAACTTGGTCAACGTGTTGGAGCGTGTCGCTTCTGCGCGTGATCCGGAGGATCATGGAGCCACCAGCACTCGCCGTCGTGGACCAGCTCTCGGGACTCATCAAGGAGAGTTGCCATTCCGGCCCCGTCCACCGCTGCCATATGCGTTGGCGGCCTGCCGCCGAAGTGCCGACTACACCGGCATTCGTCGTCTACAAGATTGGTGGTGACCCTAGTGACTACCGGCTCTTGATCGAGGCGCCTAAGGAGATCCCACAAGGATACGCGTGCACGTATGTGCCGATTGTGGTAATCCGGGCACTCACAAACCAGGCCACAACATCGGGGACTCCGGCGAAGGCAGGGGGAACGTCGACAATGTAGCTTGAGAAGCGTACGTGGCTAACTAAGTACGCCACACCGACGAAACTCCCGAGCCCGGCTCCCGCAGCTTGGCTCGCAGCCGGAAAAGCAAACATGGTCAAGCAGTCGCCACCCCGGCGAATCTTTCGCAGTGCAACTCCTACGGCCAGAGCACAAACGGATCGAATCGATACCACTCGAGAGACCGGTTCCGGCATGGTGCTGAAAGAAGGGCACGTCGGCTATTCCAAGCCGTACCCCAGCGATTACGAGATGATCCCGCTACTACCTAAATATCGGCTCCCCGACTTCTCCAAATTCGAGTGGATCAGATGGCTCCGGCTCCATCGAGCACGTCGGCCGATATTTGGCTCAACTAGGACCGGCTTCGTTGTCGGATCAGCTACGCGTGAGGCTCTTCTCGCAGTCCCTCACGGGATCGGCTTTCGGATGGTAGTACCTCTTTGCAGCCAAACTCCATCCAGATCTTGGAAGCAATTGGAAGAACAGTTCCATATGCAATACCATTCGGAAGCTTCCGAGTCTAGCATTGCCGATCTAGCACAACTACGTCGAAGCGCGGAGAAACGGTGACGGAGTATATCCAGCACTTCAGGAATCTTAGGAACCGATGTTATTCGGTTCGTATAAACCGAAAAGGAAGCTGATCGAGTTGGCAGTAGGCTGGCCTTGCAACACAGCTCAAGGACATGGCCTCCCGGCAGATTATCCCTCGCCCGGCGCACATGGTTCGAAACTATCGGCATATGAACAGCGCCACCCGGACCTGTACCAAGACAAGTTCAAGCGTGCGATAGTCATGGTCGATGCAGAGGAAGATGAAGTGCTCGCGGGAGACCAAGAAGTAGCAGTGGCTGAGTGGACTCGGGGAGGAACCCCGTGTCCCGCAAATGGGTAAAGCCACCGTGGCCGCCCGAGAGGATTTGATTTTGACGTAACCAAGAGCCGAACAAATCTTCGACCTCCTGCTCAAGGAGAAACAGCTTGACGATTCCTGAAGGTCTCAAGTTCCCCACGGCGAAAGAGCTAAACGGAAAGCCGTCTCGCAAATTCCACAACTCGCTCTCCCATGCCACCAACGATCGCAGGTGTGGCGTCGGCACATCCAAGCGGCGATAGAGAAGGGCGGCTAATTTTCAAATCCGCATGCGCCATGAAGGTCGACACCCAACCCTTCCCCGCCGTTAACATGGTGGAAGTCACCTACCCCGAGGGCTGCCAGCCGGGTCCCTCGTTCAGCATCAACATGGTAGGACCCGGGAACCACTCCGGCAAAGATGGAGATGAGGCAGTGCTCTCATAGCAAGGATAGCTGGAGGAGGCCGCTCCACGCGATCGGCTCCGTCCATGCGATGGCAAGCGCTACGTCACAGAGGGAGAGGTGAAGAACATAAGATATCAATGGCCTCTCTCGATCACCTCCTCAACAAATATGTGAGTCGGCATGACCAACGCCGACGGTCCAATTATGATGATAGAGGAGATCGTCCGGCTAGAGAAGCCGGAAGACATCGTCGGCGGATCGCGATGAGGAGGAGCACGAGCGGCCGTGCCACGAGAAGCATCAAGGGAGCAAGATGACAGCGCCCGACATCGGGACGCGCCCTTCTTCGTACACTCGCCGGGATTCAGGAATGAGCCGATTGCCCACAATCGGCAATTGCCTGAGAATGCAACAAGAAGAAGAAGGAGCCGGCCAACGTGTCCGTGTTCGAGCGCCTAGGGCCTCTCCCGCCACAAAGCAAACGCTGCAGTCACCTCGTTGGGCAGATCTTGAGGATTCGGAAGACGAGGGAGAAGTAGAAGAAGACAGTACCACCGGCCAAGGTGGTGCTCCGACGGACTCAGCCGTTCCCAAAGCGCGAGGGTTCAGCGATTGCGCGGCCTGGAGGAAGCCGAAAGGTTATACCTGCATACGCTAAGGAAGGCACGACCTGATCACGGCTGCAAGGTTCGGCGAACCTCGGATGAAGAGGGTCGTCCACGGAAAATGGAGTGGCGCCCAAACAAAGGAAAGCCGATGATGAGACATCGGTCGGCACAAACATGGTACTCGTCTTGCCGACTGAGCTTAGTGCTCCACGACTCTACGGTGCACTTAAGGTGGACGACAGCAAGCGCATCAAGTCAGAGGTTGGGTTGGTTTTATCCAGCCTAACCGAATAGCAAGATCAAACCAATGAGCAAATCGGGCAAGGCTGATCCTTGTGATCGGCCCCAAAATTATGGAGGGACATTACAAATCCTTCATCGAACAAGCAATGTGGAGGCCGATTCCGGCAATCGGCCAAAATTACCTTCACCACATGATTCTGCTTACGTTCAACGCCGATCTACGAGCAGGTTGCCGCGTCGGCGGCCCTCGACAACACGAATATCCGCGAAGCCGACGTGCAAGTGCGGTGCCTGGCAAGTAACCATACAAGCCGATATCTGCAGTCATCCAGCAGGTATCGGCTCGGGGGGCAATATAGTCAGATGAACATGTGCAGATAAACATGCGTGCAGTGAAACATTGGGGGCCGATTAAGAAAAATCGGCCAAATAAAAAAAAAACATTTGTGGAGCAGCCGATGCATGGCCATCGACTCGAGAGGAATAACTATTACGGTCAGAGGGTCGATGGGGCACGAGGCCACGCTCGGGGGGCAGCTCACCTTGAAGGTTCTCTGCTTTGAGAAGCCGATTTATGTTCAGATCGGCTGGCTCTGTATAAGAGGCTCCCTCAGACATGATCAAGCCCAGGTCCATACAGCTAATTGGCGTATCCTCGTCTCTGTCTTGTCTTGGCTGAGACTCGGGGGGCAACAAACCTGGTAGATGCCCTGTTTTTAAGAGCCGATTGGTGTTACCTCGGCCGCGACTGCATCATGATCGTCCCAGGGTGGAAATGGGAAGGAAAAGTCGTCGTCTGGTACAAGGCTTGGACCGTGCTGGTGCTGCAAGAGAAGGAAAGGGACTGGATTCTCAAAAATAGCCGATGAGTTGTCGTCAGCGAGGAATTGCGAAGAATTTTAGTCGATATCAAATCGCAGCCTAAAAATTGAGAAGTTCTTGGCCTTCGAGCTAGTTAGAATCCGGCTTCATCGGCGTCCAAAAGAAAAGGGGTCCGAGGCGTTGCTATCGGTCTTAGCATGACGAGGCGGAAGGAATGAAATTGGAGTAATTAAAGGATGAATGGGAAGAACAATTTCATTAATTCCAAGGAGCGGCTTTACAAGAAAGAGCCGATGGCTCTCAAAAAGAGGGATCCGGTGCCTAGTGCCATCTGCTACTACTAGTCCTATACTACTAGTCGTCGCTGTCCTCGTCATCGCCGCCGTCGACGTCATCGGCGCTACTCCCGAGGAGCTCCTCGTCGCTGCTGCCCCAGCCCTTGGCCGGAGCCTCTTCCTCCTCGTCATCATCATCATCCTCGCTGTCCGCCCGGGAGCGGAAGCGCTTGGTCGGCGGATACCCGATGGAGGAAGAGGATTCATCCTCCTCCTCTTCTTCTTCTTCGTCATCATCTTCGTCCTCGCTGTCCGCCCACATGCGGGGGCGCTTCTTCGGCGGGAGCTTGGCGGAGGGAGGCCTTGGCCTTCGGCCGCTTCTCCTTCTTTCTCCTCCTTGTCGGAGGAGAGGGGTTCACTGCGGGGTGAAGGCTGTCCTCGTTCTTCTTCTTCGGCAAAGATTGGGGGAAGAGGCTTGAGAAGGAGGAGGAAGAGGAAGACATTGCTACGAGGAGGAGAGGGTTTTTGGGTGCCGATGGCCGGGACAGAACAGAGGATAAAGAGAGCTAATCAGTCGGCACGGTTAAATAATGAGAAATCTGGTGAAGGTGTAATGCCCTTGCAGTTTCCAAGGAGTCAATGCCAAAGCTATCAGAATTTGCAGAGAAGCTGAGAAGACTGGGCATAATGATGACGGATGCTGCAACGGCTCCGCTCTCGCCACGACATGACCCTTCGAAAGGAAAGCATAATGATTTTGGAAATGTTATTTCCAAAACCAGGGGGGCATGTGTTATCACCAGATTTTGGACAAATCCAGAGGAGGGCCGGGCTTGGAAGGTTACACGGGGAAGATCTCTGAAGCGGCCTTGCACGGAGAATTTGGGCTATTTTGCCCATGTATCTTTAGTTTTAGTAGATTATATCTTAGTTTAGAAAGTAGAATCTTACTCGTGCACGGTTTGGTGCACGCCCACATTAGAAAGTCCCCTGGACTATAAATATGTATCTAGGGTTTATGGAATAAACAACAACTCACGTTCAACCCCAAACAAACCAATCTCGGCACATCGCCAACTCCTTCGTCTCGAGGGTTTCTATCGAGTAGCGACATGCTGCCTAGATCGCATCTTGCGATCTAGGCAGCACAAGCCTCACGTTGTTCATGCGTTGCTCGTATTGAAGCGCTTTTGATGGCGAGCAACGTAGTTATCATAGATGTGTTAGGGTTAGCATTGTTCTTCGTTTAAGCATGCTTACGTAGTGCAACCCTTGCATATCTAGCCGCCCTCACACCTATCTCGGGTGTGGGGGCGGCACCCAGCTTGATCATTATTCAGTAGATCTGATCCGTTACGATTGCTCCTTGTTCTACAAGGATTAGTTTAATATCTGCAATAGTTAGGCCTTACAAAGGGGAGGATCCGAGTGGCACGTAGGGTGGCGTTCGCAAGTCCTAAACGGGATGTTCCGAGGATCAACTTCATGTTGGTTTTTAGGCCTTGTTTAGGATCGGAAACTTACGAGCACCGTGCGTGGCCGCGAGGCCCAACTGGAGTAGGATGATCCGATTATGCGGTGAAAACCCTAAATCGTCGTAGATCTCATTAGCTTTATCTTGATCAAGCAGGACCACCAAGTATTCATGCACCCCGTACGAATCATGGGTGGATCGGCTCTTTGAGCCGATTCACGGGATAACTCGAGAGCCGATCGAGGCTCGTATTTAATGTTTACATGTATGCCCTGCGAGAAACTAAGCGAGGCATCCCCATCACCTTCACGACCGGGTATAGGTCGGGTGGCACGCCCTGCACTTCGCATCGCCGCGTGTGACCGAGAAGAGCATTGCGGGCCGTCGCTCGGAGGGTCTCGGCCAGCCGCAGCTCTAGGCTCTTCCCGGCTCTACGGTGTTGACAAGGCCGCTGCCCGCCGGTGGGTTTTGGCAGTCAACAGGTATCCCTCTTGGGGGCGTCATTGTGGGTATCCCACCGCGCTACAACTCCAGGTGGAAACCCTAGAGCTCGCGGTCTCAACGATGGTGGTGCAGTGTGTCGTTACCCTTTTGGAGGCGTCGTCGTGGAGTCCCGGTTGGACTCAGTTTGGTGCCAATGTCCTAGATGGCAAGTTTGTATTTCTATGATCTTTTTATCTTTTTTATCTGTTTTGTAAAGAGGTTCTCCTCTTCACCTTGTATCGGATGAATCGATTCAGCCATTTCAGCTTTATTTATAAAACAGGATGACAACTTATTTGGAGGAGAACAGCTCACTCGTAAACCTTGGTACTCCAGTAGCAACGCAACAAACGTGAGTGACTTGCATAGTGGCCAGCAACTTGGCAATAAGCGGCATAGCTGTACCCACAAATTGGACGTACTCTAGTACGCCCATAGGTTTGCAGGTTCGGAGTATAGTAATTAATACCACCATTTATGTTCATAATGAAATACAGCTGCACAGAGTTACGTACGGGGGATGAATTTGGCTGCCAATTGGAAGTGGAAGGTTGATGGTCCATCGTTACGTTCTGCATCAGTAGATCAAATTTGTATTTGAACCGGAAATCATATGCGCGCGCAATTCTGGTCCGAAAAGGCGGACGCCGTTTCTATCAGCGCAGTTCTCTGGATTTAAAATAAGTTAGGTTTTCATTCATATTTGAGGTTCATGGTTATCTGGCATTCATGAAAATTATATCGAGATCAGGCTTTGTCTTAAGCAAGTTTAAAAAAATCCCATTACTAATGCTTAATATGTTGTGTGTATTCTTAGTTGGTGCTGATGTCGTGGCAGTCAAAGTTTGCGCCAATATTTTAGGCTAGGTGATACGCCAAACTCTCAACAATATTCATCATTATATAACATTATGCAAAGAAATAATGGTACCATTGCTAATGGTTTATCACAAGTTGTGCTGAATATTGGTTTCAGAAGGGCTTTAATAAGTCTGCACTTGTGCCAAAATTAATGGTGGTACAAATATGTTTAAAAATTGGTTGAATGGAATCAAAAACGAAAGTGGGACTAGAATCTACATAGGTATTTCAGCGTTATATTGATCGTTATGAAATTCCATAGATAACATTGTTTTCAACAAGACTAGAGCCTTGCATACTTTTTTGCAGGTACCCATATGGTTGCACACTCGACGCAGCTATGGTCGTACTATTCCTGCCAGAGCAGCTACGGCTTCTAGATGTTTACAGGATTATTATATGCTCTTTATTTTCCATTAGTCAATTCATGTATCAACCATATATGACGTGTGATTTGTAATAATCTTGAATGATAATTCTTTTTGCAGGGTTTGAATGATAAACTTATTAATAAAGTGTTGTGTGCATCGGTTGCTGCCGAGACCGGGGTCTTATTCCCCTTATAAAAATGCAAGTTTGGGTAGAACAGATCGCAGCAATTTCTGACTTTTCGTTTCACCAACGTGGAGGTTGCGGTTGCATTGGCCCTTAACAATTATATGATACTTCACAATTCGCAACAGTTTCCAGAGTTGCTAGTTAGTGGAGCAATTCCCGTCTTGACATACAGGCGTATTCAGGAGCACTAGGCATAATACTGAACTAGTAACATGTGTTGATGAAAGAAAATTCGATATCTTTCTGGAATTTTATATACACAGTATTGAGGTGACATATCTGATCAACACCATGTTCGTCGAAGCTGTGATCCTTACGTAAATCAGGAGACCATAAGGTTTTCATTTTTACAGAATTCTAATTCTGTACAATTAACCACTGAAGCTTAGAACACTAGTAGGATGATTTTCCTTCAGACGTTTAATTAGGAAAAAAATGGCATACTATATTCAAGCCTAACTGCAAGTTGGTTGTGATCGATTGAGTAGAACAGAAGTAGATTAACAACTCGCATCGATACATACAGGCATGCGACACACACAACACCATCGGTCAGTTGAAAGTCTAGTTGCTGTTGAGCGATGCGGACAAAAGTCCACATCAAAGGCGAAACGTGATTTGCGCACCATTTCGCAATTCCTCAAGTCAATCCTATTCTATCGTGTGTACCAACCGTACAAACGGAGCATCTAGGCCTGCGGAATTTACAACAAATCGCAGTCAGTCCATCCCCGCTATCTCTGATTGGATTGAAGAAATGATAAGAAAGATTACTGAAAGCGATAGACATGTGCAGGGAAGTTCAGAGACGGGCCGTCCCTGTGGACTGACTCAATTCAGCTAGATATATATGGGGAGGGTTGCGAAGCATGACCTACTCGATCGGCGCCGGCGCGGCGCTCGGATGCGATCTTCCTTGTAATGTTGCTAATGTAGATTGATGTGAGATGATCAGGGGATTCGATCGCTTGGCCGCTTGGGGATATCTGCCTTGCGGCGCAGCATGTGTTATCATTGTTCCGCTCGTAAGATTCGGCATGTTCTATGATTGAGTCGTAAGCAGGTGAATAACATGGAGTAAGCTGAATTGTTACCCGGTTTCCGGGATATTTTGAATCTTGTACCTCCAACCAGTGAAATAAGGAAAGATTTAGCGGGACATTGACTGGATAACTTGGAAAAGACAGAAACTCCTTTTTCATATAACAAATTTCGGATTGGTTCCGTGCGGAACAAAACCAGCACTTGCTGGTACTACCTCTGTTTTAAAATAAGTGTCAGAACAGTAGAACACTTATTCTAAAATATAGAAAATACTAATATAGATATTACAGCTTTACTTAAAATAGTGAACAATTTCGTGAACATATTAAAAAAGCTATGAGGTAGTGGAAGGTTAAGAGCCACAAAGAAAACTTTCAATACAAGTAAATACCATACCAAGCGAGGAAAGGAAAATAGATGAAAAATCTTGTGATATCTTCATAGTCTCACAGCCGTCTATCAAGTACCAAACAATCATATCATGATAATGTCACTTTGATTTATCAACTGATGTTCGTGAACTCAGCTACTATCTGAGGCATTACTATGTGCCCTCCTTCCCTTGATACCGCAACACTAGTGACCCGGGTGTCTGCCCATGCTACCGGCTCTGCCAATGTCTTTGTCCCTATCTATTTGTCATGACTTGCATCGTGTGACACCCCGATGTTATTTGTAGGAGGACAATGTCTGCAACCTGGTTAAATCTGGTAGATAAACAACTTCAAGAATCCTAGTCGAGTGGGCGGAATGTGTTTTAACTTGGCCTATAAGGAAATGTTGTAATGACAATGTTTTTAACAAGTTCATAGTTTTCAACCTTTTGAAGACGATTTTCTAGGCTACACATTCCTTGCGTATGGGATGAAGATGTGAATTATAGGTTAAGATCTTTTGGATCATCTCACTCTGGATCTTTTTGTATTGATATAGATATATAGATCGATCGGTACACCATAAATGCGCATTACACGAACAATCGCCGCCGATCAAAATTGGCATTTTGGCCCAACGGGTTGGCCATCTTGACTTATAATCATATATACGGATCAAGTATTACTTAAAAAAATTGTAAGTGAACTAACCCAATAATAGAAATGGCTTCATGCGGAGGCCCATATAATCTCCTCTTCTAGACATGCATGTATACGAAGTTAGCTACATATAATAAGTTGTGCCATTTATAGTTTTCAGACCATAATATGTAAGTAACATAGTAGAATATTTTGGCAAAACGTTTA
Organism: Lolium rigidum; assembly: GCF_022539505.1. Classification (NCBI taxonomy): domain Eukaryota; kingdom Viridiplantae; phylum Streptophyta; class Magnoliopsida; order Poales; family Poaceae; genus Lolium; species Lolium rigidum. The sequence continues at coordinate 137,049,439 of NC_061508.1, forward strand.
CATTATTGAACAGAGGTAACAGTTAGTATGCTATTTTTATTTTGAAATGAAGAAGAGATAACGTACATTTGCACCTGGGAGCTGAACTAAATTTTCCTAGTTAGTACTACTATATCACTTAGTAGCCTGCGGTTAAATACAATTTCGTTGAATGGCAAAAAAAAAAAAAACATTTATGCTCGTTTAGTCGTGTTTGTCAACTGCGAGCTAGTACGATTTGATTCCACACGGGAAGACATCCGCCAACCTTCCAATCATGAGAGAACCCAAAACAATGCTTAAACATCGCACACCTGTAAGCAAAGGGGCGTACTGCAGACAACAGAATAGCAAGAGTACGTAGTTTATTGGGTGTTCTATGTTCCATGTTAAACCTATCGGTGATTATGAAATGTTCAGGGCAGTTTGATTATCACGAGAGGAATCGTGGACCGACCCCCAGGCGTCTCTGACACGAAAAGAGGACGAGAGACCGACGACAAAGCTATGCTGCATGCTCCCATGTCGTGTTCCATGTCGTTAACTGGCACCCAACACCTTCTTTAAAAATCTAAGCACGGATTAGCTGGTGCTAATCATCAGGGATGTAGGGAAGATAGAGACAGCCGATATAGAAGATCATATCGGAAGTATTTAGTGAAACCCTGGCTTGACAGCAACGTATATGCGCCAGGTTTCTGCGACGTGCACTTCTCAACCGGCTCCTAGCTGCAGGTCACTTTTCACATTGAACAAGCAGTTCAGTTTAGGGTGTTAAGTGGGGTCTTATCTGAATCTTACTACATATTTTTCTTTTTTTAGTGTAAATTTTCATACTAAAATTTGAACTGAAAAGATAAAATACACTATATGTCGGTGGAATCCCACCTTGATACCTTAGTGTAGTTTAGGGCATCTCCATCTCCAGCAGGACGACCTAAACCAGATCCGATTTTATCCGTTTGGGTGGCCTGGGGAGAGATTGTGGGTGGTGGTCCTGTTGAAATATTGGGTCCACATTTGGTGGCCCATACTAGATTTCAGATTTTCCCTATAAATCTCAAAGCCCACTTAGTGGCAGCACTTGTGAGTTTGAGCCCAAGTTGGTGGCAGCTCACTAGGGAGTGAGCAAGAGGTGGGAAGTTTAGTCCCACATGGAAAGTTGGGAGGAAGTAAGACCACCTTATAAGGTGGGTTGTTCCACCACTAGTAAGTGAGTGAGAATAGGAGTGCTACACGCGTGCGCTCCTCCTCCTCCTCCTCGACTCGACACGACGCGCGCGCCGCACTCGTGGTGAGTGGATTGAGCCTCGAGCCGAGACTTTCCTTACTTTTTGCAGCTCAGGAAAACGAACAGAGTCCTAGACGGACGCGTCGCAGTTAGTCGGTTCGGGTCGCTCCCGGATCGTGGGCTATCTGCAGAACCGACTCGAAACGTTCGTGCGACGTGGGCGTGGCCCACGTTGCCTAGGGTTTCCCGAGCCTATATAACCTCTTGCCCGGCTACCGCGTAAACATACCGAATACACGAGTTAGGGTTTCCACCTCTCTCGCTGCTGCGCCGCCATCGTAGCCTACTCCATCCCGCGCGCCGACGTGCATCGGCGAACGGGAGAGCAGGTCTCCGGAACCGCTCGTCCTTGTGATCCTGTACGGGAGAGGGCGAATTAGGTTTTTGGGAAGCGCTCTGCGCGACTGCTCAAGCTCTTCATCACGGGTCGTCTTCCGTCCAAGTCGGGCGGTGCTGCCTACCGTTGTCTTCAACGCCGTCTACTTCGACCCGTCGTCCCTGTCGTCCACAACGTTGTCATCAACAACGTTACTGCTGCGACATCATCTGCTACACCTTCACCGCCACCTCCACCCGGATCGGTACGTGCGACATATCTCGATCTCGTTTAGCGATGGATGCTTTACCGTTTGCGCTCGCTTGCTACTCATGTTGATTAATGCATCTAGTATGTTCGAGTTTCACATGTTAGTAGCTGCTGTCGTTATGTTTTATATTCTGGAATTAATCATGGAAATCGTGCCTAATTATCCAACAATCCAAAAACCTAATTGTAGGCAATTTCCTGAGTTAACAATGGCTGGTTTTGCTGATGCACTGAGGCCGGATAAGTTTACCGGTGTGCACTTTAAGAGGTGGCAGGTTAAGGCCACGCTCTCGGCTTACTCATCCGAAAGTGTTCGAAGTTAGTGATGGTTTACCCGAAGGAACTATATCTCGACCAAGATCGAACAAGTTCAAGGAAAACAATACTCTCTTCGGTCGGATGCGTTCTTAGTATTCTTGCCGATCGTCTGCGTGATGTGTACATGCACATAACGGATGGTAAAGAGCTCCGGGATGCACTCGAATGCTAAATCGGTGCAACCGATGCGAAGCAGATGAACTCGCACATCATGGAGAGCTTCCATGACATCGGGATGGTAAACAACCGTTCCGTAGTCGAACAAGCTCATGAGATACAGTGCATTGCGAAAGAGCTTGAACTTCTTAAGTGTGCCTTACCTGACAAGTTTGTGGCTAGATGCATCATCGCTAAGTTGCCCCCTTCATGGAGGAACTTTGCCACAACTCTCAAACACAAGAGACATGAGATATCAGTTGAAAATCTGATAGCGTCTCTTGATGTTGAGGAGAAATCTCGGGCTAAGGATAATACCGAGAAAGGAGAGGGTCAGTCTAGCGCCAACATGGTGCAGAAGAAACCCTACAACAAGAACAAAGGGAATAACAAGCCCTCTTTCAATAAGCCTATGAAGACTACAACCTTCAAGAAGAAGATGATGATAAACAAAGCAGATCTGAGCTGCTTTACTGGTGGAGAAGGTCGGCCACTTTTCTAAGGACTGTCCAGAGAGGGCAGACCGCAAGAAAAAGGCAAGGCAAGTCAACATGGTGACCGCTAGTAATGCTGATGGGTACGGTAATCTCTGTACTGTTCTTTCGGTATTTCAATCTCCATGTTGGTGGATTGATACAGGTGCTAATGTTCATGTGTGTGCTGACATCTCCATGTTCACTTCTTACCAGGTCGCCCGGATTATTCCGTCTTGATGGGGAATGGGTCACATGCTTCGTTCGTGGTGTTGGCACGGTAGATCTGAAGTTCACTTCGTGGAAGATCGTGCAAGGCATATCCCTACTATGAACAAGAATCTCGTTAGAGGCTCCCTTCTATGCGAGAGATGGGTTTAAGGTTGTTTTAGAGTCGAATAAAGTAGTTGTTTCCAAGTTTGCACAATTTATTGGTAAAGGCTATGAGTGCGGAGGCTTGTTCCGCTTTTCGCTTTCGATTTCGGTAATAAGTTCTGTGAACCATATTTGTGGCAATGTTAGTGATGATACCAGACGTTTGGCATTCTCGTTTATGTCACATTAATTTTGGTTTAATATCTCGGCTATCCAGTTTAAATTTAATTCCGAATTTCACCATTGCCAAAGGTTCTAAGTGCCATAGTTGTGTGCAATCAAAGCAACCTCGGAAGCCTCACAAGGCGGCCGAGGAGAGAAACTTGGCACCTCTAGAACTCATACATTCCCGATCTATGCGAGATGAATGGTGTGTTGACAAAAGGTGGAAAGAGATATTTCATGACATTGATTGATGATGCGACTAGATTTTGCTATGTTTATTTGTTGTGAACTAAAGATGAAGCTTTAGACTACTTTAAAATTTATAAGGCCGAAGTTGAAAATCAACTAGAGAGAAAGATCAAGCGTCTTAGGTCGGATCGTGGTGGTGAATATTTTTCTAAAATCTTTGATGAATTCTGTGAGGAACATGGCATTATTCATGAGAGGACGCCTCCCTATTCGCCCCAATCAAACGGGGTTGCCGAGAGGAAAAACCGCACGCTGACTGACTTGGTGAATTCCATGTTAGCCACTGCTGGTTTATCAAAGGCATGGTGGGGGGGGGGGGAGGCTTTATTGACTTCATGTCATGTCCTGAATAGAGTTCCTAACAAGAATAAAGATAAAACCCCTTACGAGGAGTGGGCTGGGAGAAAACCATCACTTTCGTATTTGCGCACATGGGGATGTTTGGCGAAAGTCAATATTCCAATTACTAAGAAGCGCAAACTTGGACCAAAGACGAGTGGATTGTATCTTTCTAGGTTATGCTCCTCGGAGTGTAGGATATAGATTTTTAGTAGTTCAATCCGAGGTACCTGATATGCATGTTGATACTATTATGGAATCTCGTGATGCAACATTTTTTGAGAATATGTTTCCTATGAAAGATATGCATAGCATTGCTAGAATTTCTACTTGAGATAATTCGTGAGTCTAGTACATCTAATGAGTATTTTGAACAATCACATGAGAATGTTGTCGAGAAGGATGACAATGAAGCTCATAAACGGAGCAAGAGACGAAGGATTGAAAAATCCTTTGGTGATGATTTCATTGTGTACCTTGTGGATGATACTCCCACGTCCATTGCGGAGGCATATGCATCTCCGGATGCAGATGATCGGAAAGAAGCTGTCCATAATGAGATGGACTCGATTCTTTCTAATGGAACTTGGGAGCTATCGGAACGACCCCATGGATGCAAGCTTGTGGGCTGCAAATGGGTGTTCAAGAAGAAGCTAAGACCTGATGGTACTATTGAGAAGTACAAGGCGCGGCTTGTAGCTAAAGGCTACACACGAGAGAAGGCAAAGATTACTTCGACACCTATTCACCTGTCGCTAGACTTACCACCATTCGAGTACCTATCGTCCATGGCTGCCTCCTATGGTCTCATCGTTCATCAAATAGACGTAAAGACAGCTTTTCTTAATGGAGAGTTGGAAGAGGAAATCTATATGGATCAGCCTGATGGGTTCGTAGTAAAAGGTGAAGAAAGAAAGGTGTGCAAGTTGCTGAAATCTTTATATGGCCTCGAAACAAGCACCTAAGCAATGGCATGAGAAGTTTGACTGAACGTTGACTTCTATAGGCTTTGTTGTCAATGAGGTCGACAAGTGCGTTTACTATCGCCATGATGGGGGCGAAGGTGTTATCTTGTGTTTGTATGTGGATGATATTCTGATATTTGGTATAAACATGAAAGTAATACACGAGGTCAAGTCTTTCTTTTCAAAGTGTTTTGATATGAAAGATCTGGGAGAAGCTGATGTGATTCTGAACATCAAGCTTATTAAGAACGAGAGTGGGATTACTCTAACACAATCCCATTATGTTGAGAAGATCTTGAGCCGGTTCGGCTATATTGATAGCAAGTCTTCTCCAACACCTTATGATCCCGAGTGTGACATTACGCAAGAACCGGAGGATTGCCGTAGATCAAGCGAGATACTTTCGGATTGTTGGCTCACTCATGTACTTAGCGAGCGCGACTAGGCCAGGACATCTCTTTTGTTGTTAGCAAGTTGAGTAGGTTCATGTCAAACCCGGAGTGCCGATCATTGGCATGCACTTGATAGGGTCATGCGCTACCTATGTGGTACAATGAGTTATGGGATTCACTATTCGGGGCACCCAGTTTGTGCTTGCGGGATATAGTGATTCAAATTGGATCTACGATGTAGCTGATCTCTACGCCACTAGCGGGTATGTATTTACCTTTGGAGGTGGCGCAGTTTCATGGAGATCTTGCAAGCAAACCATATTGACGAGGTCAACTATGGAAGTAGAACTTACTTGCTTTGGACACAACCGGTATGTTCGAGTTTCACATGTTAGTAGCTGCTGTCGTTATGTTTTATATTCTGGAATTAATCATGGAAATTGTGCCTAATTATCCAACAGGTCCGACCTGCCAGGCCAGTGCGTCTAGTGGCGCGACCCATTGTACCCGCGCTGGCTATTTTTGCCAGGCATGGCCAGTTGGCCATTTCTTTTCACAATTGCAACACAAAATATAACAATTGACAACTAAATAATGTGGCAAATATATGATATTGCTCTCCAGGTAGCGCCAACTAGTGGCAAGTTCCTCCCAAATGTATAAAATAAGATAATATCTTTCAATTTGTTCACAAAGTGGCAAGTTTCGCCCAAAAATTGGTCACTTTCAACCAAATGACCCAAATGGCAATCATCTATGCCATTTCCTTCAAACATCGGGAGCAAGGATGATCTTTTGCTTCTTCTCTATCAAAACCATTTGCATGGGGTTAGAGATGGTGGCCAAGTCGTTAGCATGACCTGGTTTTCCTTAGCCATGACCATGCTTCGGCCTATAAGATCTGGACTTGGCATCGGCATCTATGAGCCTAGCCTTGGCTTAGGCCTCGACGAGCCTAGACTTGGCAAGGGCCACTTCCACCTCAAGAGCTCTCATTTGGAGATCAACAAATCTCTTCGTGATAGCCTCTTCTTTTGTGTCGTCTCTCTCTTCTCTCTCGTCAATGGGCTCTTCCTTCGGACCATCAACTCCATCAAGGTGTCTTGGAACGCCAATGAGGAAATTTTACAGTTCATGTTGGTCTTCGTTGCCTTGTGCCCAAGCGGCCGTTTGGCACGGCCACCACCGCCTGGCTCGTCGGTTGAAGGGTCACCAAGAAGCTGACCATCGTATTTGAGTTCGATGTTACCGTTCATTGATGAATTGTAATTGCCCATCTTCTTTGCGTCCTCTAGTTTCTTCCGAAGGGTTTAGCTTTTTCCCACTTCTTGGTGTGTCCTTGATCAATATCTAACAATGGCTCGGTGTGAACCCTTGTTTCGTAGGCGGTCTTGAAGTGCTCCAAAGCGTGAGCAACCTACACACACGAAAAACAATCAATGATACATACCCACATATGTGCAATGAACATTGAGAAGAGGGGAAGAGGTTTTACCATGTCAACGGTCGAGACATCGCTCATTACCCTTCTCTTCACTGTCTCGAATGAGCCTTGGAACTTGCAACCATCGGCATGGATGAAGAGCCACCTCTTCACAAGGGAGAGATCTTTTCGATCACTCTAGAAGGGGTTTGGTGAAACAACCTATGTTCATGGAAGTACTTTCCCACGCATCGCCGATAGGGCAAGTCCATTTTGCTCGGTGCCACAAAGTGGATCATGCGAAATCTCCAGACTAAGCATTGCATATCAACATGTCCTTTTTGGTGGTGTAGATCATCGTCCTTTGGCTCACCTTTCTTGCCATCGGCAACCGCCGTGGCTAGTGTGTCGCCCATGGAGATGTCGTTATTTCTAAGTAATGGTTGATTGTCAATGGAGTAGCCCTCTTAAGCCTCATCATATTGGCGGTAACGCCAACACGTCCTCGTCGGCGTCTCAGTTGGATCATGTCATGCAAGATGGTCTCGCCATTGTTCTCCATGAATTCATACACACATATTGGCCATGAGAAAGTCACGGGGACAACCAACTTTCAAATGGAAAGAAATATAAGATCCGAGTTAACTTGACGTGCCAATGGGAGAGAAATTACCATCTTGATAGCCGAAGAGTAGCTCACTAGTCATTCTATCGAAAATGTTGACTAGAGGCGGAATATCGGTCGCAGGTTATGCGTCATTACTTCTTCGCTGCTGTTGGGGTTGATTGTCGGACTTGGGGGTGCGGTTGAGCGCGCATCCATGCCACCTGTGAGTTGCCGCCCTGGGATTTCTACGCGGGCCTGGAAGGCCTGGGTTGAAGAGGAGGCCAGCCACTCGGGCGTGGATGTGTCGAGCCTCGTCGAGGACACATCTGCCACAGCATGACCAGGGGGAGCCGGAGGGATTACCACACCTTGGCCGAACACCACGTTGAGTGCCTCCCGCTTCAAACAACATGAAACCTGATGGGTGGCTTACGCGCCAGCGGCATGTCACCGTTGGCCTCGGCACGCGTGGTGATGATGTGGTCGTTCAGCTTCCGTACGCTCGTCTTCCGGCTTGGCGGTGGATGCACGAGCTCTAGCGGCCTCTCTCTTCGTCCTACGCACTTCTCCAACTCTACCCCGACGCTTGTCCGGCGGTGAAATCCTTGGCGAACTGTCTTCGGCTTGGCCAGCTTCTTGTCGGTGGCAACCGACGTGGCGGCGGGATTCATCGCTTCCGCTCTCTTTCCCACCTATCAAATTTCTATGGAGAGAGTTTTTGAGGAATTGAGTAGTTTGTGTGCCACTGATGAGAGTGACCGTTGTGGTGTAGGGGAGGACGCGGGAGGACGCGCGGCCGTTGTGGCTGTAGGGGAGGACGCGGGAGGATGCGCGCGCTATCCGACCCGATGCATCACCGGCCCAAATTTGTGAGCGAATCGGTCGGTCTTCGTGAGTCGGTCGATTTCGCGCCGCGCCGCTGGACCGTGCGCTGCCGGTCCCGCCCGGTCCGCACGGGACCGTTTCAGATTGCCCACGACAAGATGGGTCGTACGCGCTCGGCCAAAAAAATTGGGTATGCACTCCTATCCCGGGGCCCGGCGTCCTTTCCGCGGGACACAAACATGGCCCAAATTCACGGCGCGAATGCGTCTGTGCGGTCCGACGCGGACACACCGCGTGTCTACGCCCTGTCGTCATGGGGCCGCCGTTGCGGAGGGCGCGATGCTGCATCACTTTGGCCTCTTGGCGCCCGCGCAAGCCGTAGCGTTCGCTATTAATGGCATGTATCATCT
>NC_061508.1:137058091-137096956 GCF_022539505.1 Lolium rigidum
AATCTTCCAAGCCCATCTTGATCGCGGCCCACCTCCTGATTTAGCCAAAATCTGGTGATAACACATCGCCATGGTACGGGCACCTGCTCACCACCTCAGTGCAGGTGTGGTCGAAGATGACCACATTGTACTCCAAGGAGGACACCCTTCTAAAGGTGACGAACTGGCCTACCTTGAGCTGATGGGCGACGGCGAAGGCCGTCCATCCCTGGTCGATGAATGCGTCATCGCCTTCTCTCCTCGTAGTCATCCTCCAGTTGCATCCGGTGTTGGTGGTGACGATGATGTTGGAAGTGATTTCTCTGAACCACTTGACGAAAGCTTTAGGGATCACGAGCCGGCCAAAGGTGGGGTTCAAGATGATTTTGAGGAAGTGGTTCAGCTTTGGCTCATCGTGGAAGTGGCCGAACTTAGCCGGTCTTCCATGACGCTTCTTCGCAGGTCCCTCGCCGGGAACCTCAACAGGTGACCCAAGCATGATCTTCTCAGTCTGCCAGAAGAACACAAGCAATTAGAGGTGTGCCTGCTCACAAGTAGTGTACATGAAAACGGACATTGATAATATTAGTAAGCCCTCATACATTTGTTCATACGGCAGGCATAGGGAATGGCCACAAACTAAGTGTAGTGTGCAACGACTGTGGCACACATGACTAAGTTTGAGGTCACCACCTAGCCTTCCATTGTGCCTTTGTTGAATCATTGACCAATGCATCAGGCATACGAAATAGAGGCCTCATATGTAGGATCACACTGTAGGCAAAGGGACTGTCCCCAAACTAAGTTTGAGGGCAGCACCATGCCTACCGTTGTGCCATAGTTGAATCATTGGACAATGCAGAAATGGAAAAGCGGAAACATGCAAAGCAGGGTATCAGAGGCCTCATACAATGAGGACATATGTAGGAGATGTTTGAACAGAACCAATGGCATGGTCATGTTAAGTCATGCCATAGGTTCTGATCAATCATCTCCTCATACTATGATCCCAGGTTATAATCATTGGCCTTGTTCAATCAAGAAACAACACAATTATCACTTCAAATTGAGTACATTACGAGTGGTACTTAGGGTACATCACAAATTGTACTTAGGCCATATTACAATTTACAAATTGTACTTAGGCCACATCAACATCACATTCATCACTCGTCACAAGTAGCCCTGATCCTCTTGAGCTTGTCCTTGATTGCAAAGTTCACTTGAAGCAGATCGTATATGTCATACTCCAGCTTTCTCTTCTCAGCCTCCAAAGCATGTTTTTCTGCTTCCCATTCCTATTTCTTGGCCCTCATCACTTGTGCTTGTGTTCTCTGCATATTCTTCAGCATTGCAACTTCCTTCTTCAAGTCCTCCCACTCCTCTTGCGTCTGAACAAACTAGCGCAACTCAGTTCAACCTTTCGCACAACAATGACAACATGGTAAACCCGAACACAAAAAACCTTCGCATCTATGCATGCACAGTAAGATCTGCTAGTTTCAGCAATCCAAAGCCCGGTCTAGGAAGGATCTACCGCAATCCGACACTATAGTAACAAATCTAAGGAAATTGAGACCGTGAAATACAAGAACTGACAAGAACAAGAACAGCAAGAAATGGGGACGAACACCTTGCAGAACGTCAATCCGACCGCTATCCTAACGGAAACCCTAGCAGATCTAATGTGCATGTCATCGGAAATGCCCGAGAATGTCATGTTCTGCCAGAACGAGTACGTACGTGAGAAGGAGAGGTCGTTACCGCCATTGTTCCGGCCGAGGATGAGCTCAAGGTCGCGGGCGAAGTCGAGATGCCGATGAAGACTGCGGAGCAGATTGCGGCCAATGGCGTGGTGCTGCTCGCCGATGTCTCCATCTTCGGTAGTGGTGCTCCTCCGTGTGTCGGTGCAGCAGATTGGTCGGCGGGAGGGGAACCGTCGGGTGATGTGACAGTTTGGGGGAGGTGAGAGTGCGGTCGCGAGTGAGAGGAATGAGAGGGGAGCGGTGAGGCTAATTATGGCGCGTGTTCCCGAAGGGACGCGGCGTCTCCGCCTCCCTTCCCCACGCGTGTAGCCTTCTGGCCGCAACGGGCCTGGCCCCGGAGAAACTGCCATTCCGGGCGTTCCTCCAGGGCCTGTCTCAGGGGTGCTTTGAGAACCGATTAATGCAAGAACGCGGCTTGGTCAGGCATCCAAACAGGCCGAAAATTGCTCGCCCCATGCGAGCTAATGGGGATGCAGCCTACCAAACGCGCCCCTCGAGTCTGGACATGCCTCCAGCACCTGTTTTTTTTTCAGATGCTCGCCTTCGGTGTCTCTAAGGCCATCTCTAACGAGACACCGCATTTTAGAGAAATCGGTCCTTTTACGGCAGCCCACGGATAGGAAAAAGCACTCGATCCGTATGTGGTTTGCTCGCGGCCTTAACGGTCGCAAACCGTAAACAAAGAAGGTTGACAGAAAAAAGGACGTACATATGAATTTAGATAATTCAGGGCCCACAAGTCCACATTTTACAAATAAAAAAGGAAAAACATATAGATAATGTTGCCGATGGCTTCTGGTCCCCCTCGCGGGCGGGTTCTAGTCCTCCTCGCCGAGGTCGATGAAAACCTGCGACGGCGGCCACACATTGGCCGCCGCCGGAAGAAGAGGGAGCTACTCCGATGCTGGCGAAGGTAGTGCCTCCGCGATAATTCGATGGCCTCTTGGAGGCCATCCCATTTTGCAAGCTCATCCTCAATGGTGTGAGCGATGGCGGCATCGCCTGTGAGCTCCTTGTCCTCCATGGGCTCATAGTCGAGGTCCTCATACTCAGGAGAATCCTTGGCAGCGCCTTCGTAGAACGGCTCGTGGGAAACCGCTGATAGACACGACAGTGGCTTGACCTACTCTGTGTCAGTGCCACGGCACTGGACCAGTCCGGGTGTCCTGGCAGCGGAGTGTTGAAGACGTATCCGGGCCACTCGTACGACCTCCTCCTCCTTGACAGGTGCCACCTGGGGCGACTTCTGCGACATCGCCACCTGGGGCGCTGATACGTCTCCGACGTATCGATAATTTCTTATGTTCCATGCCACATTATTGATGATATCTACATGTTTTATACACATTATATGTCGTATTTATGCATTTTCCGGCACTAACCTATTAACGAGATGCCGAAGAGCCGATTCTTGTTTTCTGCTGTTTTTGGTTTCAGAAATCCTAGTAAAGAAATATTCTCGGAATTGGACGAAATCAACGCCCAGGGTCCTATTTTCACACGAAGCTTCCGGAAGACCGAGTGGGAAAGGAAGTGGGGCCACGAGGCGCCGCCACAGCAGGGCGGCGCGGCCCAGGAGCTGGCCGTGCGGCCCTGGCGTGTGGGGCCCTCGTGTGGCCCCCCGCGTTGCCCTTCCGCCTACTTAAAGCCTCCGTGACGAAACCCCCAGTACCGAGAGCCACGATACGGAAAACCTTACTGAGACGCCGCCGCCTCCAATCCCATCTCGGGGGATTCAGGAGATCGCCTCCGGGACCCTGCCGGAGAGGGGAATCATCTCCCGGAGGACTCTTCACCGCCATGGTCGCCTCCGGAGTGATGAGTGAGTAGTTCACCCCTGGACTATAGGTCCATAGCAGTAGCTAGATGGTTGTCTTCTCCTCATTGTGCTTCATTGTCGGATCTTGTGAGCTGCCTAACATGATCAAGATCATCTATCTGTAATGCTATAAGTTGTGTTTGTCGGGATCCGATGGATAGAGAATACTATGTTATGTTGATTATCAATCTATTACCTATGTGTTGTTTATGATCTTGCATGCTCTCCGTTATTAGTAGAGGCTACGGCTAAGTTTTTACTCTTAACTCCAAGAGGGAGTATTTATGCTCGATAGTGGGTTCATGCCTCCATTAAATCTGGGACAGTGTGATGTAAAGTTCTAAGGTTGTGGATGTGTTGTTGCCACTAGGGATAAAACATTGATGCTATGTCTAAGGATGTAGTTATTGATTACATTACGCACCATACTTAATGCAATTGTCCGTTGTTTACAACTTAATACCGGAAGGGGTTCGGATGATAACCTCGAAGGTGGACTTTTTAGGCATAGATGCATGCTCGGATAGCGGTCTATGTACTTTGTCGTAATGCCCAACTAAATCTCACAATACTCATCATATCATGTATGTGCATGGTCATGCCCTCTCTATTTGTCAATTGCCTGACTGTAATTTGTTCACCCAACATGCTATTTATCCTATGGGAGAGACACCTCTAGTGAACTGTGGACCACGGTCTATTCTTTTACATCGAATACAATCTACTGCAATACTTGTTCTACTGTTTTCTGCAAACAATCATCATCCACACTATACATCTAATCCTTTGTTACAGCAAGCCGGTGAGATTGACAACCTCACTGTTTCGTTGGGGCAAAGTACTTTGGTTGTGTTGTGCGGGTTCCACGTTGGCGCCGGAATCCCCGGTGTTGCGCCGCACTACATCTCGCCGCCATCAACCTTCAACGTGCTTCTTGGCTCCTCCCGGTTCGATAAACCTTGGTTTCTTTCCGAGGGAAAACTTGCTGCCGTGCGCATCATACCTTCCTCTTGGGGTTCCCAACGAACGTGTGAGTTACACGTCATCAAGCATATTTTCTGGCGCCGTTGCCGGGGAGATCAAGACACGCTGCAAGGGGAGTCTCCACAATCCAATCTCTTTACTTTGTTTTTGTCTTGCTTTATTTTATTTAGTTTCTTGTTTGCTGCATTATATCAAAACACAAAAAAATTAGTTGCTAGCTTTACTTTATTTACTGTCTTGCACTCTATATCAAAAACACAAAAAAATTAGTTACTTGCATTTACTTTATTTATCTTTAGTTTATTTCAACATGTTTCCTTTTAATTTTACTGCAAAATATATACCTGTGGGACAAGGGTCTATAATTGGAAGAGATAATATAGAAGAATTTTTCACCCATGTTAGTATGCATGAAGATCTTAAAGATATACCTCTTGCAAAAGCTGTCCCTACTTATGAAGATGCCTCTGTTTGTTTGGTACGCATGATGGAAGCTAGATTTATTAGTCTCAACCCCATGATACAACACATGTTTCTTACACTTTCTGATATGGAGCGGGGAGAGAATAGAGATTTTGTTCTAAAAGTCTTAGTGCGAGAATTTGAAGATATAGCTAAAGAAGCTAGAAAAGTTTTTATTAAGCATAAGAGGCTTGGCTTTTATACCGACTTTAAAAGAACACTTGAAAAAATGGATATGGATAGAATTAAGTATACTAATAATGTTAATGATGGTGGGGAGATTAAAGCACCAATACCATGTAAGCTCCTAGCGATGCACGAAGCTCTAGATGATAATTATGCTTGGCTTGTTCCCGAAAATTTGTTTGATGAGAGTAGCAAGCCCAAGACTAATGAAAAGGGAGCCGCTGAAACTTATGTATCTAGCATACAATGCATGGTTGAGAAAACTCCCAACACCCCTGGTTATGATGTTGATGCTTCATCTCTCGACAACACTTGATACACACTTTCTGCGCCTAGCTGAAAGACGTTAAAGAAAAGCGCTTATGGGAGACAACCCATGTTTTTACTACAGTACTTTATTTTATATTTGAGTCTTGGAAGTTGTTTACTGCTGTAGCAACCTCTCCTTATCTTAGTTTTGTGCATTGTTGTGCCAAGTAAATTCTTTGATAGTAAGGTTCATACTAGATTTGGATTACTGCGCAGTAACAGATTTTTTTGCTGTCACGAATTTCGACCTGCCTCTCTGTAGGTAGCTCAGAAAAATATGCCAATTTACGTGCGTGATCCTCAGATATGTACGCAACTTTCATTCAATTTGGGAATTTTTATTTGAGCAAGTCTGGTGCCATTTTAAAATTCGTCTTTACGAACTGTTCTGTTTTAACAGATTCTGCCTTTTATTTCGCATTGCCTCTTTTGCTATGTTGGATGAATTTCTTTGATCCATTAATGTCCAAGTAGCTTTATGCAATGTCCAGAAGTGTTAAGAATGATTATGTCACCTCTGAACATGTTAATTTTTATTATGCACTAACCCTCTAATGAGTTGTTTCGAGTTTGGTGTGGAGGAAGTTTTCAAGGATCAAGAGAGGGAAATGATGCAATATGATCAAGGAGAGTGAAAGCTCTAAGCTTGGGGATGCCCCGGTGGTTCACCCATGCATATTTTAAGAAGACTCAAGCGTCTAAGCTTGGGGATGCCCAAGGCATCCCCTTCTTCATCGACAACATTATCAGGTTCCTCCACTGAAACTATATTTTTATTCCATCACATCTTATGTACTTTGCTTGGAGCGTCGGTTTGTTTTTGTTTTTGTTTTTGTTTGAATAAATGGATCCTAGCATTCATTGTGTGGGAGAGAGACACGCTCCGCTGTTGCATATGGACAAATATGTCCTTAGGCTTTACTCATAGTATTCATGGGGAAGGTTGAATCTTCTTCGTTAAATTGTTATATGGTTGGGATCGGGAAATGCTACATGTAGTAATTCTAAAATGTCTTGAATAATTTGATACTTGGCAATTGTTGTGCTCATGTTTAAGCTCTTGCATCATATACTTTGCACCTATTAATGAAGAAATACATAGAGCTTGCTAAAATTTGGTTTGCATATTTGGTCTCTCTAAAAGTCTAGATAATTTCTAGTATTGAGTTTTGAACAACAAGGAAGACGGTGTAGAGTCTTATAATGTTTACAATATGTCTTTTATGTGAGTTTTGCTGCACCGGTTCATCCTTGTGTTTGTTTCAAATAACCTTGCTAGCCTAAACCTTGTATCGAGAGGGAATACTTCTCATGCATCCAAAATCCTTGAGCCAACCACTATGCCATTTGTGTCCACCATACCTACCTACTACATGGTATTTCTCCGCCATTCCAAAGTAAATTGCTTGAGTGCTATCTTTAAAATTTCCATCATTCGCCTTTGCAATATATAGCTCATGGGACAAAATAGCCTTAAAAACTATTGTGGTATTGAATATGTACTTATGCACTTTATCTCTTATTAAGTTGCTTGTTGTGCGATAACCATGTTTTCTGGGGACGCCATCAACTCTTTGTTGAATATCATGTGAGTTGCTATGCATGTCCGTCTTGTCTGAAGTAAGGGAGATTTACCACTCATTTAAATGGTTAGAGCATGCATATTGTTAGAGAAGAACATTGGGCCGCTAACTAAAGCCATGAATCATGGTGGAAGTTTCAGTTTTGGATAAATATCCTCAATCTCATATGAGAACATTAATTGTTGCTACATTCTTATGCATAAAAGAGGAGTCCATTATCTGGTGTCTATGTTGTCCCGGTATGGATGTCTAAGTTGAGAATAATCAAAAGCGAGAAATCCAAATGCGAGCTTTCTCCTTAGACCTTTGTACAGGTGTTGCGGTCAGAAACCCACCGGCGGGCAGCGACGGGCAACACCGTAGAGCCGGGAATCTCCCAGGACTGCGGCTGGCCCTGGTCCCTCCGAGCGACGGCCCGCAAAGCCTTCGGCACGCACGTCCGATGCTGATGCAGGGCGTGCCACCTGACCTATACCAGGTCGGGAAGGTGTTGGATGATGCCTCGCTTAGTTTCCTGCATGGCATACACGTAAACATTAAATACGAGCCTCGATCGGCTCTCAGGTTATCCTGTGAATCGGCTCAAGGAGCCGATCCACCCATGATGCGTACGAGGTGTACGATCAGATGGTGTTCCTGCTTGATCAAAACAAAGCTAAAACGACCTACTACGATTTGGGGTTTTCACCGCATAATCGGAACATCCTACTCGTGATTGGGCCTGGCGGCCACGCACGGTGTTCGTGAACCAACCCTAGATAAGGCCTAAAAACCAACACGAAGCTGATCCTCGGAACATCCTGTCTAGGGCTAGCAAACTACACCCTACGCGCCACTGGATCCTCCAACCCGTTTGTAAGGCCTAACTATGCAGATATTAAACTAATCCTTGAAGAACAAGGAGCAATCATAACGGATCGGATCTACTAAACAATGATCAAGCGGGGTGCCGCCCTTACACCCAAGATAGGTGTAAGGGCGGCTAGAATGCCTAAGGGTCGCACGACGATAGCATATGATACGAAGAACAATGCTAACCCTAAAACATCTATGATAACTACGTTGCTCGCCATCAAAAAGGCTTCAGTATGAGCAACGCACGGACGACGAATAAACGTGTGCTGCCTAGATCGCAAGATGCGATCTAGGCAGCATGATGCTTACCCGGAAGAAACCCTCGAGACGGGGGAGTTGGCGATGCGCCTGGTTTGTGTTTGTGGTGAACGTGATTGTTGTTTATTTCATAAACCCTAGATACATATTTATAGTCCGTAGACTTTCTAATCGTGGGAATAATCCCAACCGGGCACGAGCCCAAACTCTAACTAACCGACACGTATCCTACTATGTTACAGATACACGGACAAACTAGCCCAAACTTGGTATATAAGGCCGATTCATGTACTTCTTCTACGTATATTCTTCAAGCCCATCTTCAATCGCGGCCCACCTCTGATCCGGTCAAATTCTGGTGATAACACATGCCCCCCTGGTTTTGGAAATGACATTTCCAAAATCATTATGCTTTTCCTTCGTCGGGTCACGTCGTGGCAGAGTAAAACTGCCGCAGAATCTTTCATTATCTCACCTTGCCTCCTTGGCTTCTCTGCACGAATTGATAGTTTCGGCATCACGCCCTCGAGAACCGTCATGGCATTAAATCTCCACTACAACCCCTTTATTTATCTGTGCCGAACGGTTCGCCACTTCATCCCCCTGCTCTGTTCTGTCCACCAGCACCCAAAAAACCCTCTTCCCCTGTAGCAATGTCTTCCTCTTCTTCTACCTCCTCAAGCCTCTCCCTCCAATCTTCGCCGAAGAGCCAAAAGAAGACGACCTCCACTCCGGGGCGAACCCCATACCCTCCGACAAGGAGGAGAAAGAAGGAGTAGAGAAGAAAGAGGTCTCCTCCTCCGCCAGGTACCCGCCGACGAAGCGCTCCCGCATGTGGGCGGACAGCGAGGACGATGATGATGACGAGGAAGGAGAAGAAAAGGAGGAGGATGATTCCTCCTCTTCCGCTGGGTATCCGCCGGCGAAGCGCTTCCGCGCTTGGGCGGACAGCGAGGATGATGATGATGACGAGGAAGAAGAGGCTCCGGCCGAGGGCTGGGGCAGCAGCGACGAGGATTTCTCCGGCTGCCGCCGGCGAGGCTAGCGAGGATTAGCAATGTAGGATTAGTAGTCCCTGAGCAATCGGCTCTTATTTTGTTCTTCCTTTCTTGAGCAATCGGCTCTTCACTGTAAAAATCCTCTCTTATTAATGAAGAAGAAATTTCTCAGCTGATTTTGTCTTTTTACCAATTTTGCCGATTGCTAAGATAAGTTAACAAATCAAGAGCCGATGGTAATGCATCGCCATGGTCTCCTTCCGACGGGACTTATGATACAGGGTCAGCCGATGACACTCCAATCGGCTTTCAAAACAGAGTGCCTACCAAAACAGCTGCCCCCCGAGCCTCAGCTAAGGCGAGATAGGCGGTGAGGACCTACCGTTCAGACAAACGGACCCGAACTTGGGCGAATCCGAGCAAACATGCACCATCGATCCCCTTTTCTTCCGTTGAAAGCCGATATTGAAGGTGAAACATCAACGGCTTATCCGACAAAGGGTTGGAAGGCCATCCGTGTCTTGAACATGCAGTGGGTAGATCCTGCTCTCGAGTCGATGGCTATGCATCGGCTATGCTCCTTAGCTCTAAAGTCGATGTCCGTGCATCGGCTGTACATTGCGAGAAACCGCGTGAAATTTTTTGTTTACTGGCCGATTTTTCTATCGGCCCCCAATATTTCACTGCACATGTATCGCACATGTTCATCTGATTAGGTGCCCCCCGAGCCGATTCCGCCGGTATCTCGCGATATCGGCTCTGTGGTTAGCCAAGGCACTAAATGTGAACGTCGGCTCAGTTAGGAACAGTGTTGACTTCTTCCAGCTCATCAGCCGACGTAAACCCGTTGCCCGTTAGATCGACGTTGAACTCAGGCAGAACACATGGTGAGGATAATTTTGGCCGATTGCTAGAATCGGCCTCCATATTGATTGCATTGCTCAATGAAGGTTTTGCAATGTTCCTCCATAGATCCTTGGGGCCGATCACATGGATCGGCATCGCCACGTTTGTCCATAGATGTTGCTCTTGTTACACGGTCAGGCCGGTGGATAAAACCAGCCTAACCCCGTCCTTTGTCACGTCGATGCGCTCTCAGTCGTCCAAATTGATGCCTGAGAGTGGCTCTTGGCCTGATGTCTCCCAAACGTCCATGCCAGCCGTTGAAATCTCGGCTGAATCATCTGCGTGGACGACTTCTACTTCATCTCCATCCCACTGTATTAGGCATTGGTGCATCGTGGATGGAATGCAACAGTTGGCGTGGATCCAATCTCTGCCTAGTAGGACAGCATAGGTGCTCTTGATGTCGACAACAAAGAACGTCGTAGGGACGGTTTTCCTTCCTACGGTCAGATCCACGTTCAGAACACCTTGTGCGTCAGATGCTTGGCCGTTGAAATCGCTCAGTGTCACATTGGTCTTGATCAGATCCGAGCTAGAGCGTCCCAACCGACGTAGCATGGAGTATGGCATAATATTGATCGCCGCTCCGGTGTCTACCAACATCTTGTTAACGAGGCTGCCCATTGATGTAACCTCGCAAGTACAGGGCCTTCAGATGCCTGTAGCTTCTTTCTCGTGGCTTCTCAAAGATAACCGGCCGTGGGCCGCAGTCAAGTTGTGCCACAGGTGCTTCGTCTAATCCTGGAGCACTAAACTTTGTTGGAAGGATGAAGACCATGTTTGTGCCAGCCGATGTCTCATCATCGGCTTTCTTTTGTCTGGGGCGCCACTCTTTTCTTTGTGGCCGACCTTCTTCGTCCAGGGTTCGCTGGATTTTAGCGGCCAGATCAGGCCGCGCCTTCCTCAACGTGTGCAGGTATAACCTTTCAGCTTCCTCCAAACCACGTAGTCGCTGAACCCTTCGCTTTTGGGAACGGCTGAGTCCATCAGGGCACCACCTTGGCCGATGATACTTGTCTTCTTCTTCATCATCGTCCTCTAGTTCCTCGAGATCTTCTACCCGA
This sequence comes from Lolium rigidum, assembly GCF_022539505.1. Taxonomy (NCBI): domain Eukaryota; kingdom Viridiplantae; phylum Streptophyta; class Magnoliopsida; order Poales; family Poaceae; genus Lolium; species Lolium rigidum. Next base: position 137,069,261 of record NC_061508.1, read on the forward strand.
GAGGACTCAGCGTGCTTGTTCCGAGGCGGGAGAGGCCCTAGACGTTTGAACACGGACACGTTAGCTGCATCCTTCTTCTTTTGTCTACACTCTGGACAATTGCCGATTGTAGGCAATCGGCTCATTCCTGAATCCCAGCAATGTCTGAAGAAGGGGCAGTCCCAGTGCCTATCCACCTCGTCTTTCTCTCTCGACTTTTCCTTGGCGTGGCGCTCATATCTCTCCTCGTCGCGATCATGCCGACGGTGCCTCCTGGCGTCCCTAGCCAGACGATCTTTTTCATCATCGTCGTTGTACCGCCGGCGTTGGTCATATTGACCCACATACTTGTTGAGGAGGTGGTCAGAGAGAGGTCGCTGATATCTTACGTTCCTCACCTCTCCCTCTATGATGTAGCGCTTGCCATCGTGACGGAGCCGATCGCGTGGAGCGGCTTCCTCTGTGTCCTTGCTATGAGAGCAGCTGCCCTCATCTCCGTCCTTACCAGAGTGGTGCCCCGGTCCTACCATGTTGATATTGCACGAGAATCCTGGCTGGCACCCTCCATGGTAAGTGCACTCCACCATGTTAACGGCGGGGAAGGGGTGCGTGTCGACCTTCATGGCGTATCGGCTGAAAATTAGCCGCCCTTGTTCTATCGCCATTTGGACTTGCCGACGCCACACCCTGCGAGTCGTTGGTGGCGTGGGTGAACGTGTTATGCCACTTGCGGTATGGCTTTCCGTTCAGCTCTTGCACCGTGGGGATCTTGTGGCCTTCGGGTAACTTTAGTCTGTTTCTCCTTGAGTAAGAGGTCGAAAATCTGCTCGGCTTTGGTTACGTCGAAGTCAAACCCTTTTGGAGGACCTTGTGGCTTAACCCACTTACGGGACACGGGGCTTGCCCTCGAGTCCATTCAGCCACTGCTACCTCTTGATCTCCCGCAAGCACCTTCATCTTCATCCGCCTCAACCAGGACCACCGCACGTTTGAATTTATCCCGGTAAACATCCGGGTGGCGGCTGTTCATATGCCGACAGCCTTCGCACCATGTGCGCCGGTGAAGGGTAGTCCGCTTGGGAGGCCACGTCCTTGATCGATGATGAGAGACCCACCACCGCCAACTCGACTGCTTCTTTTTCACTCACATGAACCGAATAACATCGGTTCCTAACGGTCCTGAAGCGCTGGACGTATTCTGACACTGTTTCCCCGCGCTTCTGTCGTACTTGTGCTAGATCGGCAATGCCAGCCTCGGAAGCCTCTGAGTGATACTGCACGTGGAACTGCTCTTCCAACTGCTTCCAAGTCCGGATTGAGTCTGGTGGCAGCGACGTGTACCACCCAAAAGCCGATCCTGTGAGGGACTGTGCGAAGAACCTCACGCGCAGCTCGTCTGATGCTGAGATCGTGCCCAGCTGTGCCAAATATCGGCTCACGTGCTCGATGGAGCTGGAACCATCTGATCCATTAAACTTGGTGAAATCAGGGAGCCGATATTTGGGTGGTAGCGGGATCAACTCGTACTCATTGGGGTACGGCTTGGAATAGCCGATTGTCCTCCTTTTCGGCATCATGCCGAACTGGTCTTTCGAGGGTCGTACAAATCTGATCCGCGGTGATGGCTGCGGGCGTCGAACTACGAAGATTCGCCGGGGTGGCATACTTAGCCAGCCATGCTTGCTTTTCCAGCTCCGAGCCAACTGCGGGAGCTGCGCTCCGGAGGTTTGTGGGAGTGGCATACTTAGCTAGCCACGTCTGTTTCTCAAGATCCGTTCCCGAAGTTCCTCCTCGCTGTTCGGAAGTCCCTGCTGTTGCGGCTCGGTTCGAGAGTGCCCGATTCATCGCGAGTCGGCACGTATGCGCACGTGTATCCGTGCAGGATCTCCTTAGGCGCCTCATGCAAGAATTGGTAGTCACTAGGATCACCACCGATCTTGTAGACGACGTATGCCGATGAACTCGGCACTTCTGGTGCTGCCAACGCGAACGGCAGCGGTGGACGAGACTGGAGTGGCATCTCTCCACGGTGAGTCCCCAGAGCTGGTCCTGACGGAGAATATTGATGGCTCATGATTTCCTGGATCACGCGCAGAGCGACACACTCCAAAGTGTTCACCAGGCTCTCAGAATGGCGGTGCAGCGAATGAGCCACCATGAAGTTAATCTCCGACGCGGCGACCTGGTGCATTCTTCCGACGGGGTGGACAGGTCCACTCCATCGAGCGCGCCTTCGGTGAGAACCCTTTCCACCCGATGCCGTGTGAGCTGGTTCTCGTGAAAAGAGCCGATGAGGTCGGCTTCGAGGACCGCTTTGATCTCGTCATGCTTCTTCTTGAGCTCCTCGGTCAGGTCCTCGTACTTGACTGGAGTGTCTTCCGCCATCTCAGACGTAGATGGCGATGCAATTGATGTCGAAGATGGTCCCACCGGGCGTGCCAGAATGTGTTGCGGTCAGAAACCCACCGGCGGGCAGCGACGGGCAACACCGTAGAGCCGGGAATCTCCCAGGACTGCGGCTGGCCCTGGTCCCTCCGAGCGACGGCCCGCAAAGCCTTCGGCACGCACGTCCGATGCTGATGCAAGGGCGTGCCACCTGACCTATACCTGGTCGGGAAGGTGTTGGATGATGCCTCGCTTAGTTTCTCGCATGGCATACACGTAAACATTAAATACGAGCCTCGATCGGCTCTCGGGTTATCTCGTGAATCGGCTCAAGGAGCCGATCCACCCATGATGCGTACGAGGTGTACGATCAGATGGTGGTCCTTCTTGATCAAAACAAAGCTAAAACGACCTACTACGATTTGGGGTTTTCACCGCATAATCGGAACATCCTACTCGTGATTGGGCCTGGCGGCCACGCACGGTGTTCGTGAACCAACCCTAGACAAGGCCTAAAAACCAACACGAAGCTGATCCTCGGAACATCCTGTCTAGGGCTAGCAAACTACACCCTACGCGCCACTGGATCCTCCAACCCGTTTGTAAGGCCTAACTATGCAGATATTAAACTAATCCTTGAAGAACAAGGAGCAATCATAACGCATCGGATCTACTAAACAATGATCAAGCGGGGTGCCGCCCTTACACCCAAGATAGGTGTAAGGGCGGCTAGAATGCCTAAGGGTCGCACGACGATAGCATATGATACGAAGAACAATGCTAACCCTAAAACATCTATGATAACTACGTTGCTCGCCATCAAAAAGGCTTCAGTACGAGCAACGCACGGACGACGAATAAACGTGTCTTGCCTAGATCGCAAGATGCGATCTAGGCAGCATGATGCTTACCCGGAAGAAACCCTCGAGACGGGGAGTTGGCGATGCGCCCGGTTTGTGTTTGTGGTGAACGTGATTGTTGTTTATTTCATAAACCCTAGATACATATATATAGTCCGTAGACTTTCTAATCGTGGGAATAATCCCAACCGGGCACGAGCCCAAACTCTAACTAACCGACACGTATCCTACTATGTTACAGATACACGGGCAAACTAGCCCAAACTTGGTATATAAGGCCGATTCATGTACTTCTTCTACGTATATTCTTCAAGCCCATCTTCAATCGCGGCCCACCTCTGATCCGGTCAAATTCTGGTGATAACAACAGGCGGCATAGAGGTACCCCTTTGTGACACTTGGTTAAAACATGTGTATTGCGATGATAATCCCGGTAATCCAAGCTAATTAGGACAAGGTGCGGGCACTATTAGTATACTATGCATGAGGCTTGCAACTTGTAAGATATAATTTACATGATACATATGCTTTATTACTACCGTTGACAAAATTGTTTCATGTTTTCAAAACCAAAGCTCTAGCACAAATATAGCAATCGGTGCTTTCCTCTTTGAAGGACCATTCTTTTACTTTTATGTTGAGTCAGTTCACCTATTTCTCTCCACCTCAAGAAGCAAACACTTGTGTGAACTGTGCATTGATTCCTACATACTTGCATATTGCACTTGTTATATTACTCTATATTGACAATTATCCATGAGATATACATGTTATAAGTTGAAAGCAACCGCTGAAACTTAATCTTCCTTTGTGTTGCTTCAATACCTTTACAATTATCCATGAGATATACATGTTATTGTTTTGATCGCTGCATTCATTACATATTCTTACAATAGTATGATCAAGGTTATGATGGCATGTCACTCCAGAAATTATCTTTGTTATCGTTTACCTGCTCGGGACGAGCAAGAACTAAGCTTGGGGATGCTGATACGTCTCCGACGTATCGATAATTTCTTATGTTCCATGCCACATTATTGATGATATCTACATGTTTTATACACATTATATGTCGTATTTATGCATTTTCCGGCACTAACCTATTAACGAGATGCCGAAGAGCCGATTCTTCGTTTTCTCGTTGTTTTTGGTTTCAGAAATCCTAGTAAAGAAATATTCTCGGAATTGGACGAAATCAACGCCCAGGGTCCTATTTTCACACGAAGCTTCCAGAAGACCGAGGGGGAAAGGAAGTGGGGCCACAAGGCGCCGCCACAGCAGGGCGGCGCGACCTAGGAGCTGGCCGCGCGGCCCTGGCGTGTGGGGCCCTCGTGTGGCCCCCCGCGTTGCCCTTCCGCCTACTTAAAGCCTCCGTGACGAAACCCCCGGTGCCGAGAGCCACGATACGGAAAACCTTGCCGAGACGCCGCCGCCGCCAATCCCATCTCGGGGGATTCGGAGATCGCCTCCGGCACCCTGCCGGAGAGGGGAATCATCTCCGGAGGACTCTTCACCGCCATGGTCGCCTCCGGAGTGATGAGTGAGTAGTTCACCCCTGGACTATGGGTCCATAGCGGTAGCTAGATGGTTGTCTTCTCCTCATTGTGCTTCATTGTCGGATCTTGTGAGCTGCCTAACATGATCAAGATCATCTATCTGTAATGCTATATGTTGTGTTTGTCGGGATCCGATGGATAGAGAATACTATGTTATGTTGATTATCAATCTATTACCTATGTGTTGTTTATGATCTTGCATGCTCTCCGTTATTAGTAGAGGCTCTGGCCAAGTAGGGAGTATTTATGCTCGATAGTGGGTTCATGCCTCCATTAAATGCGGGACGATGATGAGAAAGTTCTAAGGTTGTGGATGTGCTTGTTGCCACTAGGGATAAAACATTGATGCTATGTCTAAGGATGTAGTTATTGATTACATTACGCACCATACTTAATGCAATTGTACTGTTGTTTACAACTTAATACTGGAAGGGGTTCGGATGATAACTCTGAAGGTGGACTTTTTAGGTATAGATGCATGTCTGGATAGCGGTCTATGTACTTTGTCGTAATGCCCAATTAAATCTCACAATACTCATCATATCATGTATGTGCATGGTCATGCCCTCTCTATTTGTCAATTGCCCGACTGTAATTTGTTCACCCAACATGCTATTTATCTTATGGGAGAGACACCTCTAGTGAACTGTGGACCCCGGTCCATTCTTTTACATCGAATACAATCTACTGCAATACTTGTTCTACAGTTTTCTGCAAACAATCATCATCCACACTATACATCTAATCCTTTGTTACAGCAAGCCGGTGAGATTGACAACCTCACTGTTTCGTTGGGGCAAAGTACTTTGGTTGTGTTGTGCAGGTTTCACGTTGGCGCCGGAATCCCTGGTGTTGCGCCGCAATACATCCCGCCGCCATCAACCTTGAACGTGCTTCTTGGCTCCTCCTGGTTTGATAAACCTTGGTTTCTTTCTGAGGGAAAACTTGCTGCTGTGCGCATCATACCTTCCTCTTGGGGTTCCCAACGAACGTGTGAGTTACACGCCATCAAGCGCCTTCTACGAGAGCGCCACCAGATGCCCCCGCGCTTCCCGCGCCTCGTAGTCCATGCCATCGTCCTTGAGTCCCTCTAGGTGGGCCTCGATACTATGGCACCGAGCGTGATGCTCGGCCTCGAACCAGCACGCCCAGAGAGGCAAATCGACAACATACGCTAGGTCACGCCGCAGATCTGGCGGCAGGAAGGCCTGCCTGTGCAGGATCTCCTAGCGGTGAGCTGGTCCGCGGGTGGGGATAACGGGACATGAACCCTCGCCTGGTTTAGATGCCAGTCGTGATAAAGGTGGACATCTGGGCATGGCAAGGGAACCCCATATTCTCTGCCCAAACCTTTGCGCGCCTTCTCCGCCGCCACCCCTTGGCAGCGCCATCGTCTATGCCCTCGGTTGCCGTTGGCGCCAGCAATTCCCAGCAGGCGTGGTGGCTGGCGGTTGCCGGGCAGACTACGCAGTCGACGCATCTTGTTTGGCCGGAGGCTGCCTCTTTCGACGTCGTTGACTGTTCCCAATCGCAGCGCGCGTAGTCGGAGTTGTGCGTGCTGTCCTCATTGTCTTGTGTAAAAGAATAGCAAGTCAATAGAATTTTTCTACAAGATTGTCATCGAATCATCGTCGGACGAGGAGTCCGACGGTGAGACCGAGCTCTTGCTCGCCGCTGTATGCGCACGACCATTTTCTATTGCCGAAGCATAGAGGTGGGTCGTCGGTGAAGCACAAGGCCAACAAAAACCGAAATCAAGTCGGTGGGCACGCCGGCCTTATGTGAGACTATTTCCATCATACCAATCCGATTTACGACGCGAAGACATTCTGTCGCCGGTATCGAATGTCCAGGAAGTTGTTTCTGGATATTCTTCATGGCGTGAGGACATATGATGACTACTTCCGTGCCAAGCTCGATTTCACCGGCAAGGTTGGCTTCTCCTCGTACCAAAAATGTTCGACTGCCATTCACCAGCTTGCATATGGAATACCTGGTTATCTTGTTGACGAGTACATGCGCATGAGCGAGTTCACATGTATTGAGGCCATGTACAGGTTTTGCAACGCTGTTATTGGCGGTGTTTTGCAAACTTTATTTGAGAGAGCTAACCACCGAAGACACTGCCCGCCTCTTGTCTATCAACGAAGAGAGGGGCAGCTTCTTGAGACTAATTCTTGCATAAGCATAATTCATTCCGGAATCAAACCACCCATGATCACCTTCAAGCTGATTTAGTTGAGCACATGTGGATGCATGTAGGAAACCAACCTGGATAGTTTGTGATATGGATATCCAGGCCTGGTAATTGTTTCCCGATCTTTCACGATGCACCTTGATGATCCATAGGACCGATAGATCTTGAACTCCCTTGACAGATTCAACAATACTCAAGCACATATGATTACTCTTGACAACTCAAGAACTCACACATCTTTATTGGATAACTAGACGTACGTCCGAGACGCCATCATGGAGCCAACCCCACAGGGATGGTGATAACTGGAACCCAAGGTTCTACATGATCTGAATCAAAACTAGACTACCCTAAACCCTAGCCGCACCTCCACCTTATATGAGGGGTGGGGTGGTCGGCCAGCCCTTATTGGGCCTAACCTAATTCGACTTGGACAGGCCCAAGTCAAATAGACTCTATTAAAACCCTAATTTGGCCCACCACATGACCTGGCTACATTATTTCCTAATAACAATGCTACGATACAATAATAATGGTACAACCTTAGACTTAATCCTCGTATCAATGGCTGTCCTAGTGTACCAGGCCTGGATATCCATATCAGTTTGTTTCGATATTCAATTTAGTTATCTTATTCGTATAATTATGTGGTGTGATTGTGAACTGTTCTTGTTTGAATAATATTTACTTTTCTATAATTTAAATTTCCTTGTTATTTGAAAGACAATGACCAACTGGCCAGATCTAGGCAAAGCCAGCTCGGATCGAATGGGTCACGCTGCTGGGCGCGATGTCTAGGTCGGCCGGACCGCGGGACGCATCCTCCGCGGGCCGATCCAAACGGATAAAAATGGATCTGATAAAAATAAACCATCTGGGTTGGTAACCGGCTCCTCTAACTTTAAGAAGCAAATTTAGTGAAAAAAATGAAGTAAAGTCAAAGCATCTTAAGCATTTGTACCATATTATGTGATGTTAATAATTACTGTAGAAATTAAATTTCGAACTAAATTTTATTACACCATAATTTTGTCTATATATAGTTACTCTAAATGCAAAACATAAATTTGTATTTTGTAAACCAATTCAAATCATTTTGGCCTTAATCCTAAAATTTTGAAGAAGGAAAGTCAGGCTACTGTAACATAGCTGACTTTACTCCTCAATGTGAGAGGATCCCGTCCCCAGAGTTGGCCGGCTGGAGATGCCCTAAAACTGAGAGATTTTTGTTCAAAAAGCGGGCATTACGAGCAGAGGTAATTGCGCATACCAGTAACATTTGGGGAGTTTGTTGCACAGACCAGCGACTTAAAAATTTAGTTGCACATACCAGTAACTTGTGGAGCAGCTCGTTGCAAACAGTTCCAATGACCACTTATTCACTTAACAAGGTATACGCTAGCATTTTGTAACAATGTTTTTAGAGCGTCGCGTCCTCCAAATTGTCCCCCAAAGGGTTTTGAGGCGTGTCGGACAAAAAGACGGTCCCAGTCATGTCCCACAAACCCGTTTTTTGTGCGGCGCGGTCCGATACGGTGTCCGGCGCCCCGAGTCCATCCCCGCCCCACAGGGGACGCTACGGGCACGCCGGACACAACGAAAAGCGATGCGGGGAGTGGTGGACCGACGCGTCAACGGCACATTCAAGTTTGGACCTAACCATCACCTACCTCGCGGCGGAAATTTCCGCGCGTAGTGACACACGACCAAAGCATCGCAGCTTTGCCTTAATGGCAACGGAGGGGTAGGAGAGAAGTCTCGTCGGTGCTGAGCAGGCTCCACGCATCGCCGGCGTTCGCACGCCACTGCGCGTTCCCGCGCTTTCTTCCCGTAGCTTCTCGCCTCTTCCTGCGCTTTCTTCTCGACGCCGGCGTCTATAAAAGCCCCCCCCCCCGGTTCAATGGCAGCCACCATAGCCGCCGGCACCCCTTTCTCGCCACAAGCACATTCCTTGTCGTTCAAACAGCTGCGCAATGATGAACCGCCCCGGCGATGGCTAGTTCCCTCCACCGCCGTCTCGTCCACCACCACCTCCACCACCGGATTCGCGGTTCGGCATCGACGCCGCCGCCTAGGAAGAGTCGAGGCGGCGCCGGGCGGAGCTTCGGCGTGTAGAGCGGCGGCGGCGGGAGGCGATCGAGCAGGAGGCCCGTCAGCAGCGTGAGGAGGCGGCGGCGGCGTCAACAACGGGGGACCACGCAGCTGAGGAGAACGCGGCGTGGGAGGAGGAGGCGCTGGCGGACACCATTGCGGCGCAACATGATCACATGGCGGAGCTTTTGCCGATGGATCAGAGGGCAGCAGGGTACGAACACCGAAGTGGTGTCGACAGCGGTTGGGCACCGGGACATGAACCTAGCAATGGTCGTGGGTGGCACAGAGCATGAGGAAGGAGACGACCTCCTTAATTTCTGTTTTTTTTTTTGTAAAATATATTTAGTTTATTTAGCTGGGTTGACATGTCGAACATAGTCCACCTTAGCAAAATTAGCCCTGAAAAATAGGTCCCACTGGTCAGAAATGCTGCCAATTTGTGTTCAATTTAATATTAGTGTTTTTTGTAATAAAAACTAAATTATGGTGAAATTTTGTCCTGCTAACATAAAGTGATGGTTTTATTTAAGGCACACGGTGACCACCAGGTAGGCTTGTGAAATCAAGTGACATACGGCTGTTAAAATGTGAAATCAAGTCATTAGAGCTATCTGGAACGAATTACTTTTGGAGTCGCTGGTCCGTGCAACGAATGTTTTGAGTCGCTGGTCTGTGCAAAATTCTCTCCAAGACCCGCTGGTATGTGCAATTTCCTCTTACGAGCAGCATGTTGTGCCCAATCACATCCTCCATTTGTGTCTCTGCATTGAACTGGTGCACCATCTTGTCCTTTGCTGCCATCGATGCCCGGTAATTGATTACCGCGATGCCTTTGGAAAAGCGACGCGCCGGACGTTGTGCTCCCAAGTCCCTACCACCACTGTGTGCATTTCCGTGCCTCCCTTCTTCCCTCCATCTCCTTCCAAATTTGAAATGCAGAGGACGAACTGAAAGCAGGATTCCGAGTCCAATCAAAGTACCAAAGCAGTACTCCACATTACCCCCATTTGACATTTCACCATCATATGTACACGCACCCATGTGAGGTCATGTCCTAGGCACCTTTCTCCTTTTCTACACGCACCATAAACCACTTAAAAAGCCTCACATTGTACACCTGGAAAACCACAAACTGGCTTTGCTCACGGAAGATTGGAGCAAGATGGGAAGGACCGAGGGAGAAGAAGAATCAAAGAACTCTGAGCTGGAGTTCTCGAGTCTATGGTCTACCGAGCAATGCCGTAGAACAACACAAAGAGATCGTGTTTCACTTCACTTCACTTCGCTCGATCGATCTTTTCACGACGAGCTTGCCTACTGCACTGGCGCTTGTAGTGTCAGGACGATCGGGCTAACGACGGCATGCCGGCCGTCGCTCCACGTCAGCGCCCCGCTCCTCACCTGCGAGCTCCCGGGCTCCATCTTCTTCGCCTGCGCCGGCATCGCGGCCTCAACGTGCACCGTGAAGCTCAGCTTCTGCCCGTCGCGCCGGAACACCAGCTGCTTGGGCTGCACCGTCACGGTGCTCCCCTCGGGCGCCCTGATGGCCGCGCGGTACACCGACCTGCCGCCGCCGACGTTGGTCACCGTCCGGATGAAGTGCGTCTTCATCGTCTGATTGGTGCCATCCGCGACGAACGTGGCCGACAGAGACGGGTAGTTCAGGTTGCCGGCGTGGCCGGCGCGGCGCGCGCCGCGGCAGTCGGCCTGGCGCCGCGTGATGGCCCGGATGTTCTGCTCCGTGTAGTTCAGCTTGCAGAGGAAGTTGACGTAGTCCGCGGGGCCGATGTCGTAGACGAGACCAGGGTCCATGGCGCGCATCGGGTCGACGTGCCCGGCGCCGAAGTCGAACACGTCGGCCACCGCGCCGGTGGACTCGTCGATCATCGTGCCGTTGCTGTTGTCCTTGACGTAGGCCGTGGTCATGAGCGCCGACTTGATCGCCGCGGGGCTCCAGGCTGGGTGCGCGGCCTTGAGCAGCGCGGCCAGGCCGGAGATGTGCGGGCAAGCCATGGAGGTGCCCGAGAGGATGTTGAATTCCGTGCGGCGGCCGTCGGAGGGAATGCCGGCCGGGCCAACGCCGCTGGGCCATGCGGCGAGGATGTTCAGACCGGGGGCTACCAGGTCCGGTTTGAGGATCTCTGGAGACTGCGGGTTCGGGCCACGCGCCGAGAACGCCGCCACCATCGGCGCCGGGTGCACGCCGAGGTGAGTCCCTTCGAAGAGGATGGTGCCCGTGGCCGGCTTCTGCGGAGTGGACGACGCAATGTACTTCCGGAGCTTCTCGCCGGAGGCGGCCCCGACGGCTGTGGCGGGGAGCACGTGGCAGTCAGCCACTAGGCCCTCGCCGTCGAATGCGCCGTTGGCAAGCACCATCCCGACGGCGCCCGCGCGGTGGACCACGTCGCCCTTGGCTGCGCGCGAGTTCACGCCGCGGTCGCAAACCACGATCTTCCCGCGCACGGCCGCCTGGTCGAGTGAACCGTCGAGGCACATCGACGCCGAGTAGCCGTCCGCGGCAGAGGGTGTTGTAGCCCCAGCGTAGACCAGCTCGTACATCTTGCCGGACTGGAGTACGGGCCCGCCGTAGACGCTGACGCCGTCGAGCACCTGGCCGTTGCCGAGGCGCACGTTGGCCGGGAAGGCGCGGTCCATGGACCCAGCGCCGACGGTGGTCATCCAGGGCGCCACATTGGTGACGGTGAGCCCGCCGGGGCCGCCATTGCCGGCGGAAGCGGAGACGACGATCCCGGCCTCGGTGGCGCCGAAGGCCCCGATGGCGATGGCGTCGAGGTAGTATGGCACGACGACGCCGCCGACGCTGAGGGAGACGACGTCGACGCCGTCGGCGACGGCGGCGTCGAAGGCGGCGAGGATGTCGGAGTCGAAGCAGCCGCCGACCCAGCACACCTTGTATGCGGCGAGGCGCGCCTTGGGGGCCATCCCGGAGGCGACGCCGCGCGCGTAGCCGAGGGTGGAGGCCGGGAACACGTACCGCCCCGCGGCGATGGAGGCCGTGTGCGTCCCGTGCCCGTCGTTGTCGAGCGGGGACCTGATCTCGGCGCTCTCGTTCATCCGGCCGGAGGTGGTCTCGTAGCCCGCGGAGAAGAAGCGGGCGCCGACGAGCTTGCGGTTGCAGGAGCTGGGCGGGAACCCGGGGCCCGAGGCGCACACGCCGCGCCATTTCGGCGGGACCGGGCCGAGGCCCCGGTCGCTGAAGCTGCGGTGCGTGGGCGAGATGCCGGTGTCGATGATGGCGATGACGAGGTCGGACCCGAAGTCGGAGTCCGCGAGGATGGCTGAGGGTGGGGAGGAGAGCATCCCGAGGAACCGCGGGGAGCGCGTGGTGGCGAGGTTGCGGACGCGCTCCGGCACCACGGCCGCGACGCCGCGAGCGGTCGCTAGGGACGCCGCGGCGGACGGCGACATACGCGCGGAGAAGCCGTGGAGCGCGGCGGAGTAGGTGTGGATGAGCGGGCCGCCCTCCGGCCAGTCCCCGCCCCCGGACGCCGCCAGCACCGCCGACTCGTACCAATGCGCGTGCGTCGGGAAAGCCGACGGCTTTGCGTCGGCATCCATCCGCACGATGTACGTCCTCGCCCCTCCTGCATCCTCGGCCCCGCGGCCGCCGGAGACGCCCACGACGACAGCGAGAAGGAGAAGCAGCAGCCGGAGTGCCTGCATTGCGTGGCGGCGGATCGGGGCAAGAAAATGGATTTGGGATTGGGGAATGGGGATAGGGAGTGAAGTGGAGCAGCGAAGGGAAGGGGAAAGCACAAAGCGAGGGCAGGGTAAAGACGACACCGTGGTGTAGTGCAACAGAGAGGTAATGCCTGGTCTTGATCGTCTGCTCCGGGGTGGCCGTGCCATTTCCTTCCCGGAGGGGTGTGGCCCTAGCTCACTGGAGTGGAGTCATCGTCCAGAGACGCGTCGGCACGGATGGATATGGGCCGATCCCCATCCCCTGTGGGTCAGCACTCGTTTGGACCCTAGATTAGTTGCTTGTTGCTCCCGTTGTTCGTATTCTCTCCCAAAAAATCTCACGGTATGATTGCTGCACCCCCATGGAGCTCTCACAGCGCTTTGGATTTTCGGCCGTCCGATCGAGCTGACGTGGCGCGATCTCGGCCGTCGTTCCGTCCAGGGCGCTGAGGCCCTCCCACAGACCCACTTTTTATCCATGGGTCCTGAAAAGCCCAATAGGCCCGACGTCGCTAGCGCTCCACCAATCGCCCTCCCCCAATCCCCGCAGCCGCCACCAGCGCCTTCCCCAGTCCCCGTACCCGTCGCCGTCCGCCGTCGGCCCCGCTCGTGCTGCTGCCACGAGATGCGGCATTGCCGGGAAGAGCCCTCCCTCGCCGCCCTTCACGCCTATCCCCACTGCTCGTGATGGGAATTGAGACCAACCCTATCCCCTCCCCATTCATCTGATTCTCCTCCCCAAATCGCTGGTCTCCCTCGTCCAGAACTCGGTCTGGATTCTCGAACGAGCGCGAGAGGAGGAGGCCGCCGCTGCTGTCACGGCCACCAGCCACCTCAGCACGCAAGCAGCAGCAGCAGCAGCAGCAGCGCGCCATGGCCTTCCGGCGGCTGACACGGGAGAGAGAGGAGGCGGCGTAGGAAGGGGGAGCTGGTGGAGGAGGTGGAGTGGCGGCGGTAGGAAGATATGGCCTGGAAGATCTCCTAGAAGCCCCTCTCCATCATCCTCTGGCTTGAGGCCGCCAAGGTTGTCCTCGACCAGCACGAGTCTAGCAAGGGTACCCGCTGCCTCCTCCCTAATTTATCTGGTCTTGATTCGCCTCTTCCTCTTCCTCTTCCACTTCCTATAACTACTCATCCTTTTCGTGTAGTTGCTTTTGTATCTATGCATAAAAGGTGTTTGAGGAAAATCCAAATAGGATGTAGACATGCCCAACGAGTCACAACACCCTACATGTTTCTATATGTTTTTTTAGTTTGAAAATTTGGTGTTGAATACTTGGTTCTGTTGCGTGTCGTACCCTCATCGGATCTGTAATTGAAGTTTTGATTAGAGGCATGACCAATTTTATTTTGAAGCCTGGATGTCGATTGGCCTTCTTGCACTCACTATGTCATCTACTTATTTGTTGAGTAGTGTCATATTAACCATGCATACCATAGCGCTTTATCAACTGATTATCATTCCAGAAGGTTTTCTTTCTGTTCTCTCGGGTTATGACATAATGTTTTACAAGTTGGTTATCAGTGCAAAAGACGGTGCTGCGTGCTTTGTATGCTATGTTCTCTAATTTTATTTGCAAGCTTTCACTAATGAGATGTATGAGTAAATTCCTAGGAAAGTAATATGTATTAAATTGTTTGCGACACCCATCGTACAATATTTCTTTGATTGGAAGACCACACACAGGTCTCTTGGCAATGTGAGCTAATTTCAGTGTCATGCTGATGAAGAGTGGGGCTGTTGTGTTGATCAAGAGTAGGGCCAGCAGGTTGTTTAGGATTCTGGCAAATTTAATATCAAGACCATCTCGTTTTTGTGTGTGCGGAATTTTGGGTGGAAGAAGCATATGTTTGTCCGAGCTTGATGCTCATTCGATCTTTATATATGGTATATCCCTTTGTTGAGAACCTGCTTGATTTCTTCCTTTATATATCTTGTGTTGCTTCACAGAAAAAATAAAGACTAGACTAAATTGTTGAGTTGGTTAATATGTAGGAAAACTTGGCTCATGGAATATTTATTTGGAAATATGTCTTTGGTTTATATCAGTTTAGCTTTGCCTTTTTGGGTGATTGCTGATGGCTGTTAGACTTACATCGAAAATGCTGCACAAAACCTTGATGACACAATAACTAATTCTTTTATTCAGAACGGTAGAAGATCTTGGTTATATGATTTTGAAGTGGTAAAACCCCCAACCAAAAGATGCTACAGTGACAAGACGATTGATGTTTTGTCTCACTTGCTGCTGATTTTTGCAGTTTGGATAAGGATGTGAGTGAGAAAAGTCACAAGAAGAGAATTTCTAGGAGCATGGCGACTATGACCAAAAGGATGATTTTTCTGCAGACTGCATATTTTATGAAATGCAGGCATGAGGCTTCTCTTATTTTCTTTTGTTCATGTCTTTCTATGCATCTTATTCACCATGGTTATTGTATATGCAAGTGGTAGGTGCCAGGTTTTACCAGTAGTCATAATTCGTGTCATAATTCGTGTGGAAGCGCGAGCGCATCCAGTAGCAACGAGGTCGACATCCTGGTCCTTTGCAAGTACGACTGCGGCATGCCATACCCTGCAGACAGATCTGGCAGCAATGGCAGCCGGCATTGGTGAGGACACGAAGCCCTTTGATAATCAAGTTGCCTGCATTATCGGAGTCTGGCTTTATTATCCATTTGATTTCATTCTCACAGCAATGCATACATCTCCGCTGCTCATCTTTGGTTGTATCCCATCTGAAATATTTTGTTTTTCTATGTATCTGCAGTACTCCATATATTATGTTCTCCTGATCTCAAATATGACTTTTGTTTACTTGAGCTTATTAGTGTGAGCACCAGTGCATGTACGCAACATGTAAGCAAGGAGAGGAGATGAGAGGAGGACTAGAAAATGCCAATTCAATCACATATTTTATTTCACACGGTTAGCTTTTCTATAGTTTCAACTTTCCAATTTTGTGCATATATCTGCTAGCGCACCCAGTTAGTTAAGAGTGAATTCCCAATTCAGTATAGCATGTGTTTTGAATTTCACTGATATTTGTAAGATAGTGTTCTTTTAATCAATGTATGATCGAGAGCAAATAGGAAGAGTAACCACACAGAGCTCCATATTGCGTAACTGATTGGAAAGAAAATATCGAGTCCTCCATAATCTGAATCTTTTCTTTCAAATACCATGTGTTTTCAATTTTACTAATGTTTATAAAATACTATTTTCAAAATGCATGCTCGTGATATGGTGCAGTAATTAGGGTTATTAAGTTACCCGTGTGATATAATTCTTCTTCATGGTAAGGGGTAACTACTCTAATGCTATTTGAATAGTCAGCTTGGCTATTACAAAGAGACACGAATGATTTTTCTAAATGCTAATGCCGTATTGCTCCTTGAAGTGAAGATTTTAAACACACATTTGCCTAACTACTCTGCACTAGATATTAGTAGTGTACCTTTCTGATAGTATCCCGCTCGATACTCTCTGAACTCATACAACTATATTTTTATAAGGTGTGATCCTGTGACAGATTTACCTGGAACTAGCACCTCACGCTTAGTTAGAAGAAATATATAATCATATTTTTTGTCATAGGAAACACCTCATGCTTCGCTATAAGAAATATGTAATCATGTTGTTTTGTAATACCATTAGAAAAACTCTTGATGTAACTTCTACCGAACCACTTTTAGAGACTGCATTGTATGGATTCTTAGGATCTCAGAGGCAAATATGTTTGTATATTTCTGTCACTTTTGTACTTACAGGAAGCTTGATTTTTTTCTTATTTTTGTTCTATAAATTATCCCCGTGCTTACCTTAGATAAAGTAAAAAAAATTATAGTAGGACCAGTTAAATTAGTTAAAATAGCGTGCTTACCTTAGATAAAGTAAAAAAAATTATAGTAGGACCAGTTAAATTAGTTAAAATAGCATGTGTGATTTTACTTCACTACTTATTTCATAATTTGTTGCAGTATTACTAAAACTCAATTTGTTCACTGCCATACTGGAATCTGAACCAGTAACTCCATATTCGTTGTATGGTACAAAATGTTCTCATGATTGATGAATTTTAGTTGCATATGGCTTGCCAATTACATATAGCTATTCATTGCTCCACGTTGCCACCCCTCCCACCGTCGACCGTGTCCAGCCGACCACCGTTTCTCTTACTGTGTGCTGGCGCCTCACCACGATTTTGCCTTTTTTCCCATCCATTTCATCCAGGAGGAAGTAGAGGAAGGGTCGAGCGTTGCCGGCAACACACCAAGATGAAAGCATGCGGGGTGCAACGGCTCCAGGGCGATAGGCACGTAGAGGGCGAGCGTGGCTGTGAGCCATGCGATAATCTCCCAGGTTGACCATGCATCAAGTTCGTAGAAATGACGGTTGAGATGACACTGCAAGCTGATGGTTGTCTGTTTCCGGAAGTAATGAAGTCAGTACCTTACTTTCTCTTCACAGGCCGACGGATTTAAAGCTTACATCTAAAAACAGTTTCTGACAGTTTCTGAAATTGTCAAGTGTATTGAAGAAAAGTTTCAAGTGCAGACTGAGATACTAAAATTATTTGCAGTTCAAGGTCTATTCTCGACAGAAAAGTTTCAAGTAGAGACTGGATACAAGGTTGTTTAGGTAACCGAGTAAACCACATCAGAAATTGCAGTTTACATAATGAGAATAAAGTTTATAGCGTAAGTCTTGAATTAGTTTGATCTTTTCTGCAATATTCTTAAACACTTTTTCCTCTTACGGACCATTGCTCCTCTAACTATAAGTGGTGCGTTCTTACTGTGCTACTTTATGTGTGTCTTAAAAAATAGATTGTTGTAGCTTCATATGTATGAGAGAAACAGTGAATCCATTCGTCCATATATTGTTTTTCGATAATGATTTGTCCATATATGAGCTTGATATATAGGGCTCTAGGACCAGCCATGCTTTCTTCGTTTATATGGAGAAAACATGCTCATTTTAGCTATTGCCAGGCTGTTGGTGTATTGCGTCGTCTAGGCTGTAGGTGTATTGCGTTGTCTTTTGTCTTTGAACCGTGCTATTTTTCAGTTAACTTTGTCCATGCAACATCATGTTAAATAAAACTTCCTGTACTATTTTGCTGCATCCACATTGTAGTTAAGTTGTCAGATTGGTGAATCTGAAGCACCATATTTAGGTCATGAATTCGAAATTTTTCTTGTTTCTATGCCTGTTCTTTTTATTTCTGGTCAAGTGGTCATTTGAAAAAGATTTTTATAAGCTCAGGCTTCTTCAAAACGGAAATTTGCTCAACCAATGTCTGAATAACATAATTGATTTCTTTTTTAATAACAATTCAAATTTTGGGCGGATTGTCCTATTTAATAAAACCTCACTACCATAAAGCTTTCATGTGCAGCAATTGCTTATGAATCACACCATTTTTTTACCTTTGTGCAGCGGTTCTCTAGCTTTCAACCAGGCTTCGGCCTTGTCCTACAAAAAGTGAGAAAATAGGAATTGCAGACTGGGGAGGATGAACTAGCATCTTATGTATGCTCAAGATCTAGGATGCGGCTCAAGATCCAGGTATATGAGTTCCTTCTCTCAACAATAGGAAACTTACAACTATTAGCTTCTCTTGGCCAAACTACGATCCATGAAGTTCTGAATACAACTCTTCTCAGTATTGATGGAACAACTCAGGGACTAAGGTGTTCAAGCATATGCTTAGTAAAACATCTTCAAAAGATAAAAATATATTTAGTTGTTCCGATTATCACTGAGGGTATCGTTAATCCGCACAAAATTCGATTTACCTATTTTGTTTACACTGGATGTATAGATTTTGTTAAACTTCATTACTTCCTTTGTCGGTACTGGAATGAAAACAACGACCTTATCTTGTGATGGGTTCATATGCAAGGCCTAATGATCAGCTTTGGTTGGACTGTAACTTGAACATCCACAATAAGGCGAACAGCAATTTTCAGCTTTCGCAGAAGTCCTAAAAGCTGATGAGTCACAGCTTTGTCTTATTTTCCTGAAATGTAATAGTAGGCATACCTTAAAAACCTTAAAGGAGAAAACTATACATGTTAGGTCTGAAAAATTCAGATTGAATCTTCTGTGACGTTGACAAAAATATCCTTGGTACTCAATGGTTTGTGTCCTTGAAGGAGCAGCTTCAGCGTCCTAGACTAACTACAAGCCGCTGTCAAGCCTCATGTATCTAAGTATAGCAATTTTAATCCTATTACCCTTTACCTGCCATATGAAGTGTCTTTTCCTGTGAAAATAATTGTGTGAGTAAAACATCATTATTTGTCTTCCTTTCCTTGTGTAGAATAGTTTGTTGTCAGCCATTTATTTTATCCACCCAAAACTGCATTATGCCGCTCTGAAGTATCCAATGCTATCGCATGATTATTTTGTTGTTACCCAGGAGCAGTTCACATGGAAGTTGTTGAGATTGTAACCACGGTCGGATTATAAGATGATGAAAGATTATAGTTATGACGAGCTTTTGTAAGAAGAAGCAATCTACGGACTAACTTTTCAGGCAACCAATTGGGAAGGAAAGGAAGAATAGAGCGCTTATTAGCAAGAAGAACTTGAAGATTAAAGAGCTTAGAAAACCCTAGAATGATTCCATAGTAGATGTCTCAGCAGCGAATGACAAGGTGTGCTAAATAGCTTTATTTTTTTGCGGGGGAAATAGCTTTAAAAGGTTACACCATTGGATCCTCTCAGCTGGATAATAATACTAACTCCAGTCTTTGGGAAAATAAGAAAGGTAGAACACACCTTGACCTTTACCAACTGGCTTTCATAAATAATAATCAACAGGTCTGCTACATCTTGGCGGTCGCACTTGTGCATCTCGGTGCGCCTACCCATACCTAATACCCGGTTAGTATATGCCTTCCTGGTAGTATATGTATGCTTGTACGTGCTTATATGACACTGGGTATATCTATTTCCTTCCATGCCTCTGCCACCTATGTTTGTTGTTGTGATGTAGTCCCCTATATCTTCCTTGCTGCGAATTATAGACTACATGTTCATCTAGACATGTCATAGTGCTGGACCGATTAACTCTGAAACACCTCGTGTATGAAGACCTTGTGAATGTAGGAGCTATGTCTACGAAGACCTAAGCAGTTGTTAGTATGTGTAATATATTTCCTTGTGTTGTCTGTGTGCTTGGCAATTGAGTAATCTATTTTATCCATTGAGTGCTTGTGGTAAAAAAAACAAATACTGAACTATTCCAATAAAAATTTGCTGGGGCGTGCAATGTTGTGATGCCTGGATTATATAATTTTACATCTTGCTTCATATATTCTCTGTAGTTTCATAGTTGGAGAATCTCTGCTTTTTGACTGTTGTAGATTGCTCTTTCAACTTTGAATTTTCATTCTCATATATGTGCTTGTCTTCTCGTATGATTCAGTCATATCATGCAGGCTGTTGAGGTTCTAAAAAAATTCATGCTTGAGGCGATGCTGAAGCCCAACCACAAGTACACGGCTCACGTGGCTGAGGAGGCAAAATAGTGGCCACCATCACGTTCTACCCGTCAATTCACCGTCATTAGCCTGCTTATGGGAGTCTTTCACTGTGTAGAAGTCCTATGGACAGTTTGGTGGACGCAAATAAGATAACTAAATGATAATAAATACTCAAATATTACAGCTACTACGAGCTTGACAGCAAAAATGGGGCATGAGGAAACTTTGCTGCTCTGTAATATACATCTACTTTTAGCTTTCTACTTGTCACTGAATTATATCAGTGTTAATACAACATTTTAATAATGGGCTATCAAACACATGGAGCTTTTTTACTGAATAAGATACTAATGATTATAAATACTCAAAGATTATACCTACTACGAGCATGGCAGCAAAAATGGGAGTGAGAAAGCTTTACTTCTTTGTAATATGCATCTACTTTCGCTGACTAATCACCAATTTATATTGATGCTTAATATACTGTTTTGCTAATTATGAAAAATGGGATCATGTGGGAGAAAGCTTTCTTGCCGTTAAACTTTCTGGTTTTCAAGTACTGAATAGCGTGCATCTTAAACACTAATGGGTAAGCCCAGTCGATACAGTTTGGAGTAGTTTTGTTTGTAACGTTCAAGATTAGGGGTTTTGGTTTAAACATGTAGGTGCCTTCTTGGAGACGCGTATAGAAAAAAGAGGATGAATACAATCAACGAATGTTGAGAAGGTCATTTCTGTAATATATTCTTTCCTTCTTCTGGTTGTATAAACACATTTGTTACTTTGTTTGTAATTTTTTGTGTTCACTATGTTTTGTAAAATCTAAGAACATTATTATCACGTTTCCACATATAAACGAATTTCACGGGATCGTGCGCCAAGGCGCACTTCAAAATCTAGTAAAAGTTGTTTGTAACTAGTCTGGGGCCATGGTGGCTGTTTTGCTAGTCACGGGTTGAAGGATGGCAGATTTGACGTCGGAGGGTGTGTCCGTGTCTCCACTGATACGATCCGTGCTCAAGGAATGGCAGCTTCTCTTTATCTTACAGTAGACTAATTCTTTTCTAAAAATATTTCAAGTACCTCCATTCAGCTGCAGTCCCTACATCAGGCTCGATTCGATTCGATTCTCATCCCAAGTAGCAACGGCGTAGCAAAGAACAAGTCCCATCGCGGCTCATGCTACACCCTCTCCAACACACATCGGTGCATCACTTTTATCATGTTCTCAACTTCTCATGATCGTAACAAATAACTTATCATGATATTCTGTCAAAACAAAACGTCTAACAATACATACACACAATCATAATAACTAATAATAAACTTATGTCCAAGTAAGATGTTCTACATATTGAAACTGGCACTAGTATATGTGTCTTTTTCCACTACTCACATGTTATTCGTGCCACTAACACTCGCCCCTTCCTTGCCAATCGCTCACCCACATTCTATGTTCTAGCTAGACCTGGCATTCCACCATCATTAGTCTCATCGGTGAAGTGCCGGCGAGCCTTCCAACATTGGTGGTTGACATCTAGGTTTGCAAGCCCCTCTTTGTTTCACCCCCCCCCCCCTCCTCCTTCTTCCTTCTCTATACTCTTCGCCACATCCTCCCGCTCGAGGTCAAATATGTGGATGAGTGAATGATTTCATAGTACCTCATGTGGACATCCCACAATATCAAGTAATCTGTGTTACTCAACACACAACACACCTGCTTCAGATGAAGTAATTAACAATCGAAAGGGACAATCACTTTTTTCAAAGATGATGCTGATGACCCGTGACCTCATGTTACTATTGCTGCTTAAATACATATAAATATACTAAGCCTAGAGCATGATCAGGTATTTTGCGGCGTCCTAGGAGAGGCACCCCAACAGCCGCTGGGGCACGGCGTCCTACGAGAGGCACCCCCAACAGCCGCTGGGGCACACCTGGATGTTGGTGTTCACAGCTGGATCAGCCGCCACGACTGAGTTGATCATGAGGAGAATTACGGCTAGGCCCATAAAGAGAAATAAGACCTTCATCCCTCCATCATCTCGACGAGATGTGTTCTACCTACTCCATCTATACTAGCAAGTGGTCGTAATGTCTTTGTGATGACTAAGGGGGCCAATGCCCCCTCCCCAAATGGAATCCCCAAACTCCAGATCTCCATTACAAAACCAATTCAACGTTGGCACATGCCGAGGTACTGGCGCATAATGAAATGAAATGGCACCGCTTCGCAAGCAATGAAATCAACTTTTCTTGCATAAGTTCACATGGGAGCCCACCATAAAGTGACAAACAGAGATAAAAACCACATGAAGCAACCTATGCCGCAAGTCAGAAGCTTGCATATGTTCACCTAGAATCCCACCATCAAGTGAAAAAGAGAGCTAAAAAGCAGAGGACTATCAAAAAGAAGTTTCACTTGGAAACCAGAACTAACCTACATATGGTTTAAACTAAGAATAAAATACACCCACGGTACTCAAACTTGACACACTTTTTCGTTACGGTCACTGACCCTTTGGAATATGCAATTTACAGTAACTAAGTATGTCTCGCAAAGTTAGCGATGTTCACTTCGATGTGTCGCATGTTGTGTTGGCTGGCTTGGTGACTTTCAGACCCACCTGTCTAGGGTTGAGGGGGCTAAGTTTAAACGACGAACCGATGCGGGGGATTTTTTATAAGTTGATGATTGTGTTACATAGCTACCCCTCCGCAAGGAAAAATTCCTAATCCATTCTCTCTTCTCTGCTTGATGCTCGAACCCTAGATGCGCACCTCTCTCATGCGGGTGACCAAGTATTAGTGTTCAACTCTCATTTCAAGTCTTCTGCATGAAAGTTGGCATTAAAATGGCACAAGCCACTAGTGATACAAGAAGTATACAATTCGGAGCCATCCATCTCCATGGAGATATGAAAGGTAAACCTCATGTAGTTAATGGACGGGGTCTTAAACATTATATTGCAAGTCAAAAAAGTTCATTGAAAAGGTGGAAGAACGCAAAGAAATATCCCCTCCTAGAATTCAGAAATCAATAAAATGTAACTTTCAGGTAGGTAATCATCTTAGAATATCACGAATATTCTAGGAAAGTCATTATTTTGGAAATTTAAGTTGTGTCACAAAAGAATTAGTCAAAACAGAGTCCCGAGGAGGAAAATAGACCAGGTGGTGCAGGCCCACCTGTAAGCCGCGCCACCTGACCTCCTTTTGCCCCCCAACTCCGTATCGCCTCCATTTCGACTTCGACTCCTCATCTTACCCTAAAAACCGTCAATATATACCTATCCTTGCCGATCTAATCTCGCACCAAATCTTTTCGAGGCGAACCTTGTTTTCTTGTTTTGTCCTTTCAGCTTTTAGCCATGTCGAACTCCGAATCCAATCTAGGAGGTGATGATGCCGGATAGAACAACTAGGTGAACCACTACGTCAAATTCATGTTGGATACTTTGAGGACCTTGACGTTTAAGGACGGGGTGCTGCTCGTTGAGGAGGTGAAGGCCCCCAAGACCAACCTTGAAGAGAGGCTGCTGACATAGGCATCCCCAATGGGCCTGCCGAAGAAGGTACCCGGGGTTTACTGAAGGCCCATGACTCGAAGAATATGAAGCCCGGAAGCCCAATTAAGTGTCGGTATGGAAAGATAGAATTGTATTAGGAATAAGTACTTGTAACTATTACGGGACAAACTCAAAGAGTCTCCCGCTGTTTGTAACTTGTACATCGCGAAACCCTCGGCTCCGCCTCCTATATAAGGGGGAGTCGAGGGAGAAAGAAAAGATCGATTCATTGTCAACACAACCCTAGCTTTTTAGCAGTCGAGTACTTTTCCGGCTGAAACCCTCGAGATCTACTTGTCCTCTACTTCCACGAAAACCCTAGTCTACAACTTGTAGGCATTGACAAGTTAATACCTTGTCAATTGGCACCGTCTGTGGGAATTAGAGGCGACAAGGAGCTGATCTCGATGGCACGTTCAACATCGTCCACATCTTCGGTGGCAAGAAATGCGATGGACAGAGGTAAACAGATCAAAACTGGTCTCGTTGATTTTGTTCCTCACCCTCCCGCCCGTTTGGATGCATATGCCTACTTCGAAGAGCCAATGGAGATGAAGTTCAGGAGCTTCTACTTT
The DNA here is from genome assembly GCF_022539505.1 of Lolium rigidum. Classification (NCBI taxonomy): domain Eukaryota; kingdom Viridiplantae; phylum Streptophyta; class Magnoliopsida; order Poales; family Poaceae; genus Lolium; species Lolium rigidum. The sequence goes on from NC_061508.1 coordinate 137,093,678, forward strand.
TGCGTCGGGAGAGAAGGTTCACATCGTTTAGCGGCACCGATCCGTTCGGGACCGTTAGCGGTTGGTCCTGATTTCTCGGGATCATCATCGTCAACCAAGTCAAGCGACGGCGAAACTTCATCGACAAGCAGCATCAGGCCCGCCGCCGGCGGAGATCTCGCCAATCTATTCGGCAGGATGTCTTTCGGGTCGTTCACGGATTCTGATCTGGACAGCGACTCAAAAAGCGTCGAGAGCTTCAACTTCATCGACAGATCAACCTCTATTCGGGAGGTCTTCGCCGATCGTTACGACGGTGTCACCGACCCTGAAGATGAACATACAACGGCAACATACCATCAAGTCTGCGTGATTGGTGAGCAAAGTCGTCAAGAGGACGAAACATCAGAGGCTTTCGATGATTTGGGAAATCCATACATCGATCCCGCTGATCTTACGCGAGGTTTAGGCAGCAAGTATGTCAGGCCTACACCACGCCAGAGGGTGCAACTTTCGCAAGGAGCTTGGGACAGAGCATCAAGAGCCTTGAACGGTACAGATCCAATGACTACCACTGCTACGACGGAGGAGCTGCAAGCATACCAATATAGACTCGCGCATGCTGGCCGAGAGTTGGAAAAACAAAGGGTGATACTCGAGCAGAGAAAAACTGCAGCTTCCGCATCAAGTAGGCGAAGAGCTGAGCAAAGTCGACAATCAGGAACTTTGGAAGATAACCATAGAGAAGCCCGCAATAGAGGAAGATCTGGGCTGCAGCATATACCAGAAGGTGAGGGGGAACATCTGAGCCAAAACCTCGACATGTCTTTTATGTCGATAGACACAAGAGGAAACATTATCCCCAAAACACCGGAAGATGGATACATGGCGACTCAGGCCTTTATACTGGCATCCAGGCCACCTCCCGGAGATCCAACAGAAGCGTTGTACAACATGGCTATGGCAGGAGTTGGTGCCATGGGAACAGCGTTTGCAAGTACACGTGCACCTCCCGAAGGTGCTCCAAGGCAAAATAGTCCAAGACCCGTTGTGGCAGTGCAAGATCCTCCAGGAACGCGTGGCGCGAGAGATACTGCGACACAAGCGTGGGTCGATAGAGCGCAGCAAGAAATGAGGGAACGTCGGGATTCACCAGAAGTAGACGAGGAGGATATGTGCGGGCTCCCTTGCTTCACCCGACGAGTTCGTAGAACTCGGGTCCCGTCTGGGTTTAAACTACCCAACAACTACAAGAAGTTCGATGGTTTGCAAGATCCTGAGGACTGGTTAGTCGACTACCTGGAGATAGTAAAATTGACGGGTGGAACCAAAGCAACTGCCATGCAGAGTATCCAGGTCCACCTAAGTGGATCAGCGAGGTCATGGATAAAAAAGTTACCACTGATACGTCCAAAACGTATCTACTTTCCCGAACACTTTTGCTATTGTTTTGCCTCTAATTTGTGTATTTTGGATGCAACTAACACGAACTAACGTTGTTTTCAGCAGACCGGTGGGGTGAACAAATTACAGCTTCGGCAATTGACAAATAAAGAGAGCATGACAATGCACATACATATCATGATGAGTATAGTGAGATTTAATTGGGCATTACGACAAAGTACATAGACCGCCATCCAACCGCATCTATGCCTAAAAAGTCCACCTTCAGTTATCATCCGAACCCCTCCAAGCATTAAGTTGCAAGCAACGACAATTGCATTAAGTATGGTGCGTAATGTAATCAACAACTACATCCTTAGACATAGCATCAATGTTTTATCCCTAGTGGCAACAACACAACACAACCTTAGAACTTTCTCACACGTCTCCGTGTGTCAATGTAGGCATGAACCCACTATCGAGCATAAGTACTCCCTCTTGGAGTTAAAAGCATCTACTTGGCCGAGCATCTACTAGTAACTGAGAGCATGCAAGATCATAAACAACACATAAGCATAACTTTGATAATCAACATAACAAGTATTCTCTATTCATCGGATCCCAACAAACGCAACATATAGAATTACATATAGATGATCTTGATCATGTTAGGCAGCTCACAAGATCCGACAATGATAGCACAATGGGGAGAAGACAACCATCTAGCTACTGCTATGGACCCATAGTCCAGGGGTAGACTACTCACACATCACACCGGAGGCGACCATGGCGGCGTAGAGTCCTCCGGGAGATGAATCCCTCTCCGCAGTGGTGCCGGAGGCGATCTCCCGGATCCCCCGAGATGGGATCGGCGGCGACGCGCGTCTCTGGAAGGTTTTCCGTATCGTGGCTCTCGGTACTCGGGGGTTTCGCCACGGAGGCTATTTGTAGGCGGAAGGGCAAGTCAAGAGGCGCACGGGGCCCCACACCACAGGCCGCGCTGCCAGGGTGGGCCGCGCCGCCCTAGGGTTTGGCCACCCGTGGCCCCTCTTCGTCTCGTCCTTCGGACTTCCGAAGCTTCGTGGAAAAATAGGCCTCCGGGCTTTGATTTCGTCCAATTCCGAGAATATTTCCTTACTAGGATTTCTGAAACCAAAAACAATAGTAAAACAAGAATCGGCACTTCAGCATCTTGTTAATAGGTTAGTTCCGTAAAATGCACGAATATGACATAAAGTGTGCATAAAACATGTAGATAACATCAATAATGTGGCATGGAACATAAGAAATTATCGATACGTCTGAGACGTATCAGCATCCCCAAGTTTAGTTCTCGCTCGTCCCGAGCAGGTAAAACGATAACAAAGATAATTTCTCGGAGTGACATGCCATCATAATCTTGATCATACTATTTGTAAAGCATATGTAGTGAATGCAGCGATCAAAACAATGTGTATGACATGAGTAAACAAGTGAATCATAAAGCAAAGACTTTTCATGAATAGCACTTCAAGACAAGCATCAATAAGTCTTGCATAAGAGTTAACTCATAAAGCAATAATTCAAAGTAAAGGTATTGAAGCAACACAAAAGAAGATTAAGTTTCAGCTGTTGCTTTCAACTTGTAACATGTATATCTCATGGATATTGTCAACATAGAGTAATATAATAAGTGCAATAAGCAAGTATGTAGGAATCAATGCACAGCTCACACAAGTGTTTGCTTCTTGAGGTGGAGAGAAATAGGTGAACCGACTCAACATTGAAAGTAAAAGAATGGTCCTCCATAGAGGAAAAGCATCGATTGCTATATTTGTGCTAGAGCTTTGATTTTGAAAACATGAAACAATTTTGTCAACTGGTAGTAATAAAGCATATGCATCATGTAAATTATATCTTATAAGTTGCAAGCCTCAT
>NC_061508.1:137097056-137187410 GCF_022539505.1 Lolium rigidum
TGCGAGGAAACTAAGCGAGGCATCCCCATCACCTTCGACCAGAGTATAGGTCCAGTTGTACGCTCCACTTGCACTTCGCATCGCCGCGTGTGACCGAGAAGAGCGTTGCCCGGGCCGTCGCTCGAGGAAGGGTCTCAGCCCGGCGCCGGCTCTAGGCTCTTCCGGCTCTCCGGTGTTGACAAGGCGGATCACCTTCCTGACCAGGTATAGGTCAGGTGGCACGCCCTTGCACTTCGCATCGCCGCGTGTGACCAGAAGAGCATTGCGGGCCGTCGCTCGGAGGGGTCTTAGCCAGCCGCAGCTCTAGGCTCTTCCCGGCTCTACGGTGTTGACAAGGCCGCTGCCCGCCGGTGGGTTTTGGCAGTCAACACGATGACACCAGGTGCGTCGTCTCCAAGCACCATGCCCGAAGCTAACCTGGTACCATGTCATGTCTAGTGTATTCAACTATGATCCTGTCTATCGTGTCTGCAAAATGTTGTGTCGTGAACTTGTATCGTCTATGATCACTTCTTATCTGTCGTCTATGATTGTGTTCTTACTTGTGCGGTTGATCGCTGGTAACCTCACCAGTGAAGGGAAGAGGTTAGCAGAACCGGATTATGGGTTGCAACCAAATAGCAGGGGCGCCGTTCTGGGCTGCTATAAGACCTGAAAATCGACCTACCAAACAATCAGAGCCCAAATTTTCACGGGACCGAAAAATCTCTATACAGGTCACCAAACAAAGTCGCTTTTATGGTCCATGATCCATCTTAAACGTGCAGGAGACTCCTTCTCAATTGCGCATGAGATGATCCTCATTCCTTCATCCGACTGAGCTGCATGTGCAAGAAAGGAGCGAGAACAGTGTGCAATGGGCTGGTTTGCACGATGGGTATTGTATATGGCGCTCGATGGGCTGCTCGCCACCAATGATCAAACAAACTTGATACCATGACGCCGCCTCAAGCGCAGCCGCTATTGTTCGCTTACTGCGAATGAGAGCATGCGCTCGCCCGCGTGCGCACAGCGCTGGGTGGCGCCGTGGCGGCCCAGTTGCTGGTGTTTTCTTCCGTTTTTTCTTGGCCAAGAGCAGCTCTAGCAGATCCCTTATTTCTCGGCTCATCAACTCGTAAGTAAGAGGTACAGTAAACGTGACTTTTTAAAACACGCGGTGGCGCCGTTCAGATCCTATATATAGTTTCGCTATATGGGATCTGACCGGCGCTGCCGCGCTGAATGATTTGTAAATATTAGAGAGTTTTGACTGTTTCGACAACAAGAGCGACTGTTTCACAAATTTAACAGCATAATTTGCAGATAAAATGATCCAAAATATGCGCAAAACATGTTTTATACGCAATCATCTACCAGCACAATATAGAAGGAATCTCAAGCAAGGACGGCGTCGCCGGTAGCATGTCCACGACATCGCCGGTCGTCGTAGCCGAAGAACCATCTCCTCTGCCTCCACCTCCACCTCCAGTCGCCATAGCAGGCGGGCAGCAAGGTTTTCCTCCTCCTCGAAATGATCTCAATCCTCCTCATATACCAACATTCTTTAGTAAACTCATCCATTGTGGAATGATCCATCATCATTGTGGTATTTCTCCTCGGCAATGAGATCATTCAACGCCTTCTTCTTCATCTTCTTATTCTTGTCAAGTGCTAGTTTTCTCTATTCGAAATCACGAATTGCTTTCCACTTGCTTTCTCCATCTCTTCCGCACCAACGGCAACGAGGTGCTTGCCCGCGCCATTCTGTTAGTGGTGGACGGGGGCGGCCACGGGTGGAGCAAGAGGAGGCGGCAGCTGAGGCTGCGAGACCTGGCGAGTATCCGTCGAGTGCTCCAATAGGTCCATGGAGGAGGCAGCGGGGAGGCGGTGGGGATGCAAATCGATGTCGGCGAGGTCGGGGGGGGGGGGGGGAAGCGAGGGAGCTGAATGTTTCATCCCGCCAAGATGTGATGTGCAGTGCGGGTTGCATCGGTTCAGCCGTGTATTCGCAGTTCGGACGGAGAATTTTTCAGAGATGTGCACTTCTTTTTTTCGGTTCGCGACGGTATACGCGGATCTGATCGGCGCACGGAACCGGATGGTAACGGTAAACGAGCGGTTATTTTACGATTGATCTGATCGGGCGCGTGGAACCAGACGATAACCGTCAGTTCTTTTATGGTTTTGGCATATTTACGAGATCTGGTGGAGTTGCTCTAAGTGGTACAACTTGCCGGACTACTTTAGTAGTCAATTACCGTAGATTGATTGATTTTCCAAAGATCCGGCAATTTCCGATTTGGTTCTTTGTTTTTTCTCACCTGATCGTCTGGGCGGCTCATTTTCCCCCTCCCACGCTCTCCTCTCGCTACAGTAGTTTGAGAGGCGTTTCCTAATCGCAGGGCCGACCCGAGGCTGTTCTCGCTGGCGCCGCCGGTCGAGACGCGCTGAGGGAAGGCGGTGGCCTCCGTAGTGTAAATACTAGGTGTAGGCTTGGCCTATGTGCCAGTAGCTGGCGTTTGCCGGGTGGAGTTCACCGGTCGCTTTGGGCCAGATCTGGCGACTGCTGATGTTCTTCTTCCTCGATGTCCTCGTCGGAGGGGCACGGTTGGCGTTTGGCGGTGCTCCAACAATAAGGTGCCCTGTAGTGGAGGCGGTGGTCTAGATCTGAGCTGCCGGATCTCGACCAGGTTAGGACTGCTGCTAGTCCTCTCTCTACTCCGGTGGTCGGAGGGAGAAGTGGCAAAAAGCAGCGCGTCTTCTTCAACGAAACTGCGGCGACAAGTTCTTCTCTCTACCTCGGCAGCGCTGTTGAAGTTCCCCTGGCCGACCGTGGAGGCGAGGTGGGGTTTCTTCGCGGAGCTGCAAGGTGCACCTCTGCTTTGCTCCTGGCCGGCCTCGGTGGCGAGGAGGAGCTGAAGCATGGCGTGCTGATGTTGGATCGAGGGACAGGACCTTGTCATCTCTGTCGACGCAGTCGGTGGCTGGTGGTTACTAGGCTGGTGCGTCTTCTTCCTTGCCATGGTCGCAAGAAGAAAGGCGATAACGAGCCTCTCCCGGACCGTCTTCATCGACTTCTACCTCAAGGGTGCTATGGAGTCTCTGTGCAAGAGCTCCCTCGAGCGAATCACGTGGCGCTTTCCAGCAGCGCCGCGATCTTTGGTTGGACAAGCGGCCCATCTCCAACCTCCAAGAGGGAGGTTCCTCTGTGCTCGATTCGTCGGAGCTCGTCGTTTCTCCATCGCCAAGTGGTTCGTCCCCGGAGGAGGAGAAGCGACCGGCGAATCAACAGCGTCACCGGAAGTATGCTATCGAGCAGCTTGGCAGCGCATCTCGGCGGCAACGTCTCGAGGTCGCCGGCGATTGGTGGTGGATGCGCCCAGGGACCTGATTGCTTTTTCACTTTTTGTCTCAGGGTGTTTTATGCAAATTTGGAGGGCATTTCCTCAAATTCTGGTTTTTCTGTGCAAAAGATGCCAGAGGACCTCCTTGTAAAACTGTACCCGCCACGTAATGCATTTTCCAGGGCCTTCCAGGCCCTTCTCTTGTTCAAAAAAAAAACCTGATCTTCTTTTTCATGTTTACCGATCGTGCCGCTTTATGGTATCTTTTTATTTTTATTTTTCTGTTTATTTTTATTTTGGTTACTTTTCATTTTTTCTTTTGTTCCTTATTATCATTTTATTTTATTTTTTGGTTATCTTTTACTTTTTCGTATTTTAGTAATGTATGAATGTTTTGCTAAACCTCAATTTTTTTTGCACCTGTGAGCATACTATTGAACCGGTGAACTTTTTTTTTTTTTACATTTATACATTTGATATGAACCCACGAACATACCTTTTTCAATATTGTGAACATATTTTCCAAACATGCAAATACTATTTCCATATTTTTTAACCCATGAATTTTTTCCCCACTCTCGTGAACATTATTTTTCAAATCCACTAACATTATTTTGAACCAGTGAAACATACCTTTTTCAGTATTGTAAACATATTGTTTAAAATTGCAAATAGTTTTTTAACCTATGCATATTTTTTCCATATTCACGAACCATTTTATTTTGAGCCGACGAATATTCTCTAGAATTTGTGAATATTTTCTTATTTCTCAAACATATCATTTTTCGGTGTTGTGAATATCTATGATCATTTTTTTGGAATCTATGAAAACAAATCCCAAGCCTGTGATTGTTTTTGAGCCCATGAAAATACATTTTTTTCTAATCAAACGAACATTTTTTTGAACCCGTGAACATTTTCCTTTGAACACATCATCATATATATTTTTTCAAACCAGGAACCGTATTTTTCCATAAGATGATAAAGAAACCTTTTTTTTGTAAGCCAATATTTCTTTAGTAAGATGAACCTTTTCATGGGTAATATATGGCCGGGCGGAAGCACCCTAGGAAGGAGACGTGGATAGAGAAGTTAGCCATATCTAATGGGGTGACGCATTTTGGACATAATTTATATCTGTTTAGTTGGGCATGGACACAAAAAAGGGTCACATGTCCGCATATGTCTGCCCCTTCTGCCCGTTCTGCAGCGGTATTGACATATTTTTTAACCGCAAGAACGTACATGCATTGATTAGAGAGGATAGAGAAAAAAATTCTATTTGAGTGGCCATGAGTGGCCAGCACATGGGTTGCTCTGCATTAAAGGATGATAGAGAGGGGCATGCAGGCCAAACGGAGTCTGCGCAGACGCATTCTTGACGCATATTTGCTCAGTGTTTGCGTCAGAACGGACGCAACGGTCATTTTAGGAGCGTTTGGTAGCCTGTAGCCCTTTTTTTTCATGAGTGGAGAAGAAAAAATGGCTTGTTTGGTTGCCTGCGTGCACTTGCGTTCTTGCATTAAAGCACCTGTGGGACAGGTCCTCGAGGAACGCCCAGTTCGCCAGCCTAACAGGTCTGTCCCGTTGTCGCCTCTTTTTGTCTCCACTGATGCAAATTTTGGACCTACGATGCAAAAGCTGAGAACATGCCGAGAACGTGTGTTCCAGGAGCCTCTTTAATCTATCTCCGTAATCCACTCCATGGCTCTACGGGAAGAGCTCCTCGACGACCGCCACGAACTCCGCGACGGCCATGCCATGGAGGAGCTCCACCACGGCCACAGCGAGGGCCAGCTCCGCCATGGACGCGGAATCGGCCACGGAGGAGCTCCGCCACGGCCACGGTGGATCTCCGCCATGGACATGGTCTCGGCCACGAAGGAGCTCTGCCACGCCCCCCTCGCCCCTACCAGCCTCGTCGTGCCATGCCCTCACCCGCCACGAGCCTTGCCGGCCTCGCCGTCCCGAGTTCGGCCTCAACGCGCCGCCCCGAGTCCGGCCTCAACCCCGCGTCGGCCCGAGCCTGGTCGCGCCGCCAGCCCTCGGACGCTCCTGGCCGCCTATGGCCGCGCCGCCCCGCACTCGGCCGCCCCGCGCCCGGTCACCTCACCCTTGCCCGCGTGCCCACGCCGGTCCGCGCCACGCCGCCTCGTGCAAGCCCCTGGCGCGCGCGCCCTCGACACGCTACGCGCCTCGCCGCGCTCGGCCGCGTGCCCGCCTGCGTGAACGCGCTGCGCGGTCAGCCTCGCCGTGCTGCGCACCCGCCGGCTGCCGTGCTCCGCCGCGTGCCCATCTGCATGCCCATGCAGCGCGTCCGTGCCTGCTCGGCCTTGCCGGCGGCCCGCGGTCAGTCGCGTCCTCGCCGCCCGGCACCTTGCGGAGTGCTCTCGTCTTATTATGTGGCTCTTGCATAGCATCTTCTTGCTGGTCATATGCCAAAATTAACAAAAGAAAGTTGGGTAACATGATAAGAGCATCTCTAACTGAGCCCGTAAATTCCGCCGTAACTGAACTTTTCCAGCGGATTTACGAGTTCGGGCTGAAGATGTCGCAGAACGGAGCCCGAAAACATGGGCCGGCCCGTAAAAGAAGTTCAGGGGCCCGAGAAACTCCCCGCACGCCCCGTATTAAAAGGGTTCACGGAGGGGAGTTCGGTATGCAAACCCTACTCCCCTCCACCGTTCCTCTCCCTCCGCCGCCGCCACTCACCATTTCCGGCGAGTAATCTAGCTCGCCCCAGCCAGCGATCCAGCCCCCGCCGCCACGCGATGGCGTCTCGTGGAGGCTCCAACGGTCGTGCCGCCGGATTGGGCGGCGACGACTCGCCGCTGCGTCCGCCTGTCTTCTGCATCGAAGCGGAGCGGCGCAAGTGGAACCGGAGCGAGGGCGCGCGCAAGAGCAGCGCCCACCGGTGGACGAACTGGGGGCTCACGCCCCCAGGGAAGCTCGCGCGCTATGGCAATGCCGGAGAGGGCTCCTCGTCCGGCCAGTCTAGCCACGCACCGTGGCTCCCTGTCGCGGAGAGCAGCGACGAGGACGACCTCGTCCCCGCGCGTTCGCCGACCTTCTCCGCCGGGGACTACGTCCACGACAGCGACGAGGAGGAGGCCGTCCTCGCGCAGACGAAGGCCGTCAGCGCGGCGGAGGCTCAGGCGCGCTTCCGGCAGGAGGAGTCGGATGCCGTCCGCCAGGTGAGGGAGTACGAGGCGGCCCGCCGAGCTTGACGCTGACGAGGCGTGAAGATCGTCCACGACAGCGTCGGCGCCGTCTGCCGCTGACAAGCTGCGCCACCACCGGTATCGTTGCGCGCCATAGGTCACTATACTGGCCGCATTTTGCTATACCTAGGTTAGCGCTTGCCGGTGTACCACTAATTTTTCTTCAGTTTGTCAAACAATGTAAGTATCGATGCTCAATCGGAGCATTTATGTAATGTCAAACTATGATCATTGCCTAATTTACCCGCGCCATTTCGAATTTCGCTTTTCGGTTCTATTTTTTCGGTTTCTATTCTACGCCACGGCCAAAATCGATAAAACTTACGTTTTCGAAAGACTGAAAACCACTTTTTGAGACTCTACTAGAGATGCTCTAAGAGAGTGACACAAAAGGGTGGAAGACGGGTTTGTTGATTTATTTTGGCAAATAAACATTCCGAGCGAAATATTTCCTGAACTGAGCGCCCAAACTAGGTGTCATTTAAATTATTTTATACATTTAAAACTAGTGTCCTTCTATCGATTGTTGTAACTCATACTCTCTCAAATATGACCAAACTTATTGAAAACTGTAGCCACATTTATTGCACTATTAATATAGTTTCATAATATTCTTATGTAATGTCATATATGTCATTTGTATAGCCATAACTAATTTTTTTTACTATAGACAAAAGCTAGAAGTACACTTGTTTGGCAAAAAAAATATTTCAAACTCTTCGCTCCTACTAGCGCCCACGCGGATTGGTGGATTCTTCTAGGAGAACTGTTTGATCGATGGGATCGATCTCGGACCCCGCCGGACCAACACACGCTACTAGGCTGGCCCCGAGCCTCGACCCAGGATCCTCGTTGTGCTCGCATCGCATGCGCCCGTCCCTAAAACCTAAAACCTAGACACAAGATGGTAGGACACGGGAAGAGGAAAGAAACAATGTGCGTTGTGCGCTAGCTCCTCAGAGGTATAAGGATTGTCTAGTTGGAAGAGAGATAGAAGGAGAGAGAAGATGTCGTGGACTCTCGTGCAAAAGCTAGTACTAGCAAATGCTTCTAGATATTTTGTGAGAGTGAATGGTGAGGGGCTTGCATTGATAAAGCAGTATAATTTTACGGTTTTGCTATGTCTCAGTTAACTGAGATTTTCTTAAGTCTAAATCACGTACAAAAATGTGCTTTGAGTTGCACATTTCAGTTAAAAAGTGCAATTGATAGAAAATGTGCAACTGAACTGAGTTGCACTTTTCTTTAAACTGTAGTTGCACTTTTTTAAGTTGACCGTGACTTAAGAAAATCTCAGTCAACTGAGACATAGGCACACCCATAATTTTATAGCTCACTATTGTACATGTTATCTCTAGATTAACTATAGATGACATAACACTTAGGATATACTCCCTCCGATCCAAGGCTTAGGGCGTAAATTTTTTTGCATTTTTTCATCAAGGCTTAAGGCACGTGCAATGGGTAGTTGCTATATCCCGTAGCTGCCCTTCTTTTGCGCTGGAATTGAGGAGCCGGTGGGCATGCATGCACATAGTAATTGGCTGCATGGCTATTACCTAGAAATAAGGAGACGTTGCCCAACAAACAAGCGAGAGAGAAAACGGTGAGGAGCAATTAAGTAGGGGCACGACCGGAAAAAAAATCTAGCTGTGTGACTCTCCTTAATCCGTATGCAGCAATTTTTACGCCCTAAGCTTTGGGTCGGAGGGAGTAGCCAATAGTTAGCTCTACTATTGATTTTCTCTCTACGCGAGGTCACGGGAGGAATTGAAGACCGGAGAAACAATGTCGCGTGGCATGGCACCTACCAAAAACGCAGGAGCGGTAGCTGGTCCATGGACTATGTATGATTTGGATTCTATGAAAATTTTTCTACACAAAGTCCTTGATTCATAGTAACATATCTCATAGGAACCAATCCTATAAAAATCTTGTTATTTTCAAGGTTATCGAGGGTGCTCCGCGGCAATGCTCACCTTGAGGGGCTTAGGGTTGACGGAATCTGTAGACTAACACGAGACATCGGATACCAAACAAACGAGTAGAGAGATTTACCCAGGTTCGGGGCCCTCGACGAGGTAAAACCCTTACTTCCTGCTTGTCTGATCTTGATTATTGAGAATATCGGGTTACAATGGGGTAGCCGAAGGCTTTGACTAAGAACTCGACGAGAAGCTAGATTTGCGTATGACCTAACTCTCGACTTACGGTGGTTATGGCTAGATCGATTCTGTGTCCCTCGTCAGCCCCTCTCCTAGCCCTTATATTGTGAGCCGATTCTCGAGATATCTGTCCGGGTACGACTAGGTTACAAAGAGTGCTAGATCTAAACTTTTCTTGTTTCTTCGTCTCCTTGCCTTGTCTTCAAGAATCCTTCACGAGAACCGACATGGCAGCCCACCTTGGTTGGTGGATGATCTTCATGGGCCCCTGGTTGAGCCGTAAGAGGTAGCGCAATATTAGTTACCCGAAGGGTAATGCCCACATTAGTAGCCCCCGAGTGACTGGCCAAAGCATAGCTTCGGGCAGGGACTAAAGTTGTCTTCTATCGAACGCCCATTGTCCTTGAAAGCTTCATTTTTATCGGGTGCGCGACAAGCGCTCCCGATGGGAGTAGCCCCCGAGTCTAGGCACGGATGCTTGCAACCGCGCGTAGATTCAAGTTGTACTACTCGAATGTTTTACGTCTGTCGATATTTTCTGCGAACTGTCGCGGTCATTCGGTAACTTCTGTACATCGGGTCTTCAATATCCTCGAGTCAGGCCATGCTTGTTGATAGTACGGAAAGGATGTTTTGTAACGTGCCCAACTTTAAACGATGTTGGTTAACTATCGGATGGCAAAACAACGCTACTCTACTCAGAATCAAGTCCCCGGGCATGATCCTGGATATTCTGATTCCTTCGGGTCAATAATTTCTATCGGGTGCGCGACAAGCGCTCCCGATGGGAGTAGCCCCCGAGTCTAGGCACGGATGCTTGCAACCGTGCGTAGACTCAAGTTGCACTACTCGAATGTTGTAGACTTCTTCGGTTGCTTCCTTGAAATGTTTTGTTCGGATATTGATATACCCTATGACATCATCAGTGACATCGCTGCTACGGTGGTTTGATTGACAAGACATGTCCTTGATAGGCCTATCCTACTTCTGTTCGGTCAGTTAGGAAATGACTAGTCCTTGCGAATTGACCAAGATGCCTCCTCGATTTCCGCGCGTAGTGGATGAAATGTTCCTTGGTATGATAAATACAATGACACGTGGTGACCTAATTCCATATCCCGTTTGTTTAACTTTCACTTTATAATCGTGGGGGACGAGATCCATCCTTTTCATTCTGCCTTTCTCATAGCTCTTCTTCCTTGTTTGCCCTTTCTTCCTCAAAGCCGCTGCACCGCCGCCACTATTCTTGGATTCTTCCCTGATTAAAATTCTCCGACGATGGTGAAGAAGAGAAACCTCACGCTTGTCGCCGACGCCGCGACCAGCGGTGCTACTGCCAAAGACGCATCGGGCGCATCGAGAAGGGGCGCATCTGAAGTTTTTGCTTCAGCTCCTGCGCCGCCCACACCGCCCTCTCCGAAGGTTTCCACCGCGGGGCCTATGCCCGGTGATTGGCCTGCTTCCACAACAACCAGGCGCGACAAGAAAAAAGCCCGTAGCCTCGGCCTGATTTCAGCTGGCGATGGAAACATCATCCTTCCAGGTTCGGCTTCGCGTCCCAATCCTCCTACCGGTTTACTGTGATGTTCATGTTCTTCATGTATCGTGGGCTTTCTCTCCCTGCTCACGAATTTCTCCGACGTCTTCTTCATGTGTGCAAGATTCAACTCTGGAAATTGACTCTTAATTCAATCCTTCACCTTGCTATTTTCATTACTCTATGTGAGTCCTTTCTGGGCATCGAGCCTCACTTTGGTTTATGGAAGAAACTCTTCTTCGTGAAACACTATAAATGTAGTAGTGGTTCCTTCATCATTGGTGGAGTTGGTTTGTTGTCCGCAAAGAAGTGAATTACTTCAACTTCCCAATGAGAGAGTCTGTTCAAGGATGGAGGTTGAAGTGGTTCTACATCAAAGATTCATCAGTAGCCAAAATGCGTCTGCCGAGATTTATCGATGTTCCCGAAGCCGTGCCCAAAATATCTTGGAAGAATATTTTGTCACCCAAAGAAAAGCCGGCAGTCGACAAGTTGTTCGATAGGATTCTTAGAATCAAAGAGGCCGATGGCCAAACTATGAAGGTTACTGAAATAGCGGCCGTTTTCTTGAAACGTCGAATCCAACCAGTCATGTCTAGAGCTCGCCCGATGTGGTTATATTCGGGCCCCATGGATGAAACCAGAGTGAATGTTGCTGAATTATCAGAGAAAGAATTATTAGATGAAGTTAGACACCTGACTCATTTCAGTCAGGAGAATTCAATCCCTCTTCTGTCTCCCCAAACGCCATTCGATTCCGATCATCCGTCAAGCGAGGTTACTTCTCTTAAAATAACTGTTGAATTTGAGATGCACCCCTTTTTTTTATCAAGGCCTTTATTTCCTTCGACAAGTCTTATTAGCTCCCGAATATTTCCCGAGTATATCGAATGATAACCTCAAATATAGACATTATTCCATTCCTATAGAGTCCCGTTCTGAAGAAAAAGCAGACTTTGAAGATGAAGACGATGAACCTCCAAATCCTGAAGCTCTTTCTATAGACCATAGATCTTTTGCTGATGACATAAGTGATACGGCGGTGTCAAATCACAATGATGATGCTGATCATACTGCCTTTGTTGATGCAGCTCCGGAGAAGGCCAACTTGCAATCTTCAAAAAGACCGTCTGGCGGCTTTGCAGACGTGGATGATTTGTTTGATCTGTAAGTTTCTTCCATTGCTCGAAGAACATCTTTGCATTCTAGTACCTGTTTTGATTGGTTTATATATTTTCAGTGACGAGGGCCTCATTGAGCCTTCTTTGAAGAAGGCTAAAACATCCTCCAACAAGCCAGCCCCTGCAGCTTCGGAAGCTTCAGCTCCAGCGACAACCTCGGTAGCCCAACTTTCAACAGCTTCTTCCCTTTCTAAAGGAAAGGAGATTCCTTCGACAGCTGTCATTACAGCTTCTCCTCCTCCTCCTCCTCCCGGAAGACCTGTAAGTTTTCTTCGTTTTCCTGGATGAAGTCCTGCCTCTAGCAGCCCCCGAGTCTATGCTCGACTGACCACAGCTGATCATAAACTTTTAACAAGAATACTATTGTTGTTTAACAGATGCTTCTTTCTTCTTCTTCTTTTATAGGATTTCCAAACGATTATTACTACTTTGGAGGCTTTTGCTTCTCAATTCACCTCGCTTGAGGCCGACAAGATTCGACTTCAAAAAGAAGTTGTCTTCAAAGCTTGATAATGCAGTAAAAATAGCTGCCGAAGCTCGCCAGAACGCAAATTCTTTGAAGCAAGAGCTTAAGCAGCTGAAGAGTAAACTGAAGGATGAGGAAGCTCTGAGGGCCGCAGCCGAAGCTCAGAAGAATGACAAGGACAACCTTCTTCGTCAATCCGCTTTGGCCCTACTCTGTAGTCCTCATTGACTTATCTCTTAAATTTCCCTTTCTTAGTTTTGCTGTCACTTTACATGTTTCCTCTTATTCTTTGTAGAAGCTGCCGATATTCCTTCTGATTCTTTGGATAAGCTTCCAGACAATTCTCCTGCTGACTCCCTATCCATGACTATCGAGTCCAACAAGGTTGTCGAAGCCCTTCTTTGGAAGAACAAGGAGGTCTTGTCAAGGATGCATGCTATGATCTTCCCTAAGGCTAGCCAAGAGAAGATCCTGGAACAGCTGACGAATGCCTTTGCGGTCGACACCAAGGACAATATCGAGGTATTCAAACGCACCTCGCGTACCTATGGTGTCCAACAAGGTTGTCGAAACCCTTCTTCGGAAGAACAAGGAAGTCTTGTCAAGGACGCATGCTATGATCTTCCCTAAGGCTAGCCAAGAGAAGACCCTGGAACAGCTGACGGATGCCTTTGCGGTCGACACCAAGGACAATATCGAGCTATTCAAACGCACCTCACGCACCTATGGTGCTCTTCTCGCTTTCTAACTTATGATGGGATACAGCTTCAAAGCTCATATGGAACGGATGACAAAAAAATTGCTGAAGGACCAAGATGGGCAATTTATTGACTTGAGCGGTTGAGCCTTCATAAATTATCAGCTCGCAAGTGTGCACTGTAACTTATTGCACTTGTTTCAGCTAACAAGTCTCCTGTTGGTCCTAGCTTATCGACCCAAACTCAGGCTTCTTGAGTTCTTTGTCTGTTGGATTGTAATCTTCTTCGTTTGCTTTCAAACAGTACCTTTAAAAAGTTTCTTATTGTAATGAATCATGCACTGACAATGTTGTCAGTACCTCTTTATCTCGAACGCAATATTCTTGGTGTTTTGAATGTACGCTCCCGATGGGAGTAAAATCAGCTTGAAGCTGCGCATATTTCTTCATATACTTAATGATGCATTTTGCAGGTGGCTCCTGTACCTTCCTTCGCCGAAATTTCTTCCGCTGGTGATGCTGAAAATGATCGGCTTCGGCAGATGCGGACGCGCATTCATCAATTGGAACAAGATATGCGTGTCCTCCATGGCATGGCTGCTATTATAAAGAGGAAGGGTGAACTAGCCATTGAAGCAGAACGATATACAATGACTGAATTACATAAAGCAACGGAAAGCTTAAACTGTAAGTTCTTGCAATTCCCTCTTCTTCTCTTTTTTTAGTTTCCTTAATGCCATCGAAAAATCCTCTGATGATGTGTCAACCATCTCCTTTGACAGTCATAGCTCTAAAGTTATCAGAAGAAAACAACCGTGTGCATGAGCGCGTGGATGCTTTGATCAACTTGGCCCGTTTCGACGAAGTCTTCTGGAAGAATCAGTTGAAAGCTGCTACAGTTGCTAAATTTCAGGATCGGGTGCATCAAGTACACCGGTTTATTTGATAAAGGCTATACTGGATTGAGGATGATCTGGAAGACGATGTTCCCTTTGAATGAAGTTCCACCAACGTTGTTGACATTAATGTCTAAGTTCAGCAACGCCATGAAAATCCAGAGTGATGTTCGTGCCCAACTTATTGCTGGAGCCGAAATTTCCTTTGCCCTTGTGCTTTCAAGGCATCCTTCTGCAAATTTGATGGCTATTGCAAATGCCGATGAAAATGTAGGACATCTTTTCGCTAAGGTGAAAATTCCTGCCGTTATTGCAATTGAAAGGCTGGAAGATAGTTCAAAAGCGGACGTCGAAGTAGAAAACCCAGAAGAATGTTCCTGAGAACATTCGAAGTCTTGTTAGAGTAATGATACTTATGCACTCGATATTTGCTGCACCCGATTGTTCGGGTGTAGTATGCGTATGATGTAAATATCGTATTTTGTTATGCTTAGTAAAACACGATTTCTTCTTCAGGTGCCGTTGACACATTGTTGTTTGTTTCAAGGGGCAATTCTTAATGCTCCTTGAGCATCGTTGATGCCATTGTTTGTAAGTTTATCGGAGGCGAATCTTTGAGTGATCAGCTCTTGTTGTAGGTTTGCTGAACCCGTAGTAATCTGCAACTTCGCTTCAACCGATGATGTATGTTTAGGCGGCAGCTCCTGAATTAAATCGAAGGGACTGTGCCTGCCGTCGACTCCGTCGGTCTTTAGTACTTCTGTAGTTTAAAGTACCGACATAGGCCTTGTTTGTAAGTATATAATTTTTATCCTTGCTATTCGCAGCACTCCGTAATCTTAAGGCTTTAGAAATAGGATATTTGTATGTTATAGGTCCCGCTTCTTTTACCTTCTATTGCAACACTCGTATTTCAGAGGCTTTTAGATGGTAATAGCGGGTATAGTCTTGGACAACGACCCTCGAACTTATTAATCGAGCTTTGTGGGCCAGAATCTGAGTTCGCTGTAATATGCGAGAAAGTCTTGATGTGCCTGTTCGGGTGTTCGAAATTATCTTTATAGAAACGAAACTTGAGTCTTTGTTAGTACGATAAAATAAAGATGATACGACTAAAAAAAGCCTTATTGAAAAATGAGAAAACTTCTAAGACGAAAAAAGTAAAGGCGCATAACGCTGCTAGTCTTGTTTTAAACAAGAGGAGGATTCTTTTTATCTTGAGTCTTGTCTAAGGGGCCGATGACTTTGGAGATGCCGATGATTTCATCAGAAGTGCTCGCAGTAAGCGCCAAAGCATTAATATCTTCGGCTGAGGCTTTTTCATCAACTTTTGAGGGCCCAACCACTGATACCCCCAATGCAGTGTCATCTGGTTTCTTTTTCAACTTCTTGACCTTGTCATCTTCCTGAGAGGTCAATTGCTTAGACGGGAAGTCGATAACTTCCTGTTTCATTCCAAATTGTGCAGCAATCCTCTGAAACTCGCGATCACAGTTATCCGAACGAGAAAAACTTTCATGTGCTGTGATGTTTGTTCCATTGTTGCCTGGCATCTTGAGCTTGAGATATGCATAATGTGGCACATCCATAAAGTTGGCGTACGCTGGTCTACCAAGTATAGCATGGTACTGTGATTTTCAATTGACTACTTCAAACTCGATCCTTTCTTTCCTGAAATTATCGGGTTTCCCAAAGACAGCATTCAGAGAGGTCTTGCCGAGAGAATATGCGGGTAAAGTAGGAAGGATGCCCTGAAAACATGTATCAGATTCTTCTAGCATCTTCATTGTAATCCCCATGTTCTTGGCTATGTTTGCGAATAACATGTTCAATCTGCTTCCACCATCCATAAACACTTTGCTCATACTGAATCCTCCTATTTGAGCCTCGACTACTAAGGCAGCATGACCTGGCTTTGGGATGGTCATCGGGTGATCTGCTCTGCTGAACAGGATGCTCTGTGATGACCAGTCGACATATTCTGGGATATTTGCAATGGTACTTTCTGCGAGGTTGATTTCCTGTGTAAGTTTCTTTATCTGTCTTCTCGAAACACCAGTTCTGCAAATCATACTCATCAATCCTCTTGGTGGAGGAAAGGACTCATTGGGGTTATGAGGTTGCACTTGCTGGACTTGGTGCTGAGGTGGTGGTGGCGGTGGCAGCGGATTCGACTGCTGCGCCCCTGAATGAACTTCTGCATCTCAATGAACTGTCGGCAATCTCTGAACAGATGACTCGACTTCTTCTTGTCATCCTTGGAGTCAATATATGAATGTAGACAGCAGGGAGCGTTTAGCTGTTCGGCAAAAGGTAGTTCTGGGACCCTTGAAGGCCGTCCTTTGTAGTTGCCATGACTTACTGAATTATTACGATTATCCCGCCGATCGTCACGTCTGTCGTCATACCGATCATCTAGTCGATCAGAGTATCCAGCAGCTACCATGTTGGTGTCGTCGTACCCGTGATCTTTCCTCCTCTTGCGTCGATCTTTTCGACTGCCCAAGTCATGCCTTGGGTGATCGTCATATTCATCATCACTACGCGGACGAGGTTTTCTCACACTATCTTCTCCATCAGTCCAGCTGTTGGCGATTTCCATCAACTTGGTGATAGTCTTTGATTTCTTTCGACCAAGTTCTTCAATGTACGATTCCCGACGAAGGCCATCACTGAAGGCGTCGATTGCTCTATCGACAGAAACGTCTTCGGCAACGTTTAATAACTTGGTAAACCTTCCGATGTACGCCCGCATCGACTCCTTTTGCTTCTGCTGGTAGTGACGCAATTCCTCGATTCCGACAGGCCTCTTGTAAGTCGCCTGAAAGTTTTTGACGAAAGCATCGACCAAGTCCTCCCATGATTTGATGGAGCCCTTTGGTAAACCCCTCAATCAAGCTCGTTCCGAATCCTTCAGGTAAAGCTGCAAGCATTGTATTGCCGCTATCTGATTCCCCTTGTGTAAAACCACGGTTTGTAGATAATCATCTATCCAAGATCTCGGCTCCTGCTGTCCGTCGTATTTGGCAGCATCAGTGGGAGTAGATTTGAACCTTTTGGGTGGCATTGTCTCTCGAATCTTGTAACTCAAACAATCAGCTCCTCGCATCTCGCCGTCGTACTCCTGAGTTTCTTCGGAATCACTGCTATCATATCCTCCTCTTGCGGCTCATCGCCGCCGAGCTTTATCAATTCTACTTTGAGTAATGTCATCTCGAGCGTCTCTCGAATGATGCTTGGAGCCACTGCCCTGATGTGTGGACTTTTCCTTTCGAGGAACGAGTTTATCTCCAAGAATTGTGAGGCTCTCTAGAGCACCCCGATGAGCTTGCACCATGGGCCCTTCAAGTGGTGGTTGCTTGTTGATCAAGTATGCCGCGAGGTTGGTCGTAGCTCCCACAACGGTTTTTGGTCTCAACATGCCCGCGGTGTCGATAGTCATAAAAGATTTGGACAAGTTCGAAGTTATTTCCCTTGCATCTTCTTTCGAAAGCCGAAGCATCCTTGCTCGATATCTTTCTGAACCTTGGTTGCTCCGAGACGCGCCTGCCTGTGAGGCCCTTCGGCGTTCGCTAGATTGATCGGACACCACCCGACATCGGTCGAGAGTTGCCTGCTCATTTGACAGCCGCACTCGATTTCTTTCTAATATGGAACGATACGCATTAAGGGTCCCTACTAAGGTCCGAGAGGGGAGCCCAGTGTTGTTGAGTATAGCAGCTCGAGCCGCCGCCCATTCTTGTTTGGCGATAGTGTAACCGATGTCATCATTGCTGGCGCTATTTTCAGGGTTACGGCGCCTGCTAGCGTGTGGCGTACGTTCTCCTTCTTCTCCTCTGTTCTCTGCACTGAGGATGGCATAGATCTGATGATGCGGCACCCTCCAAGTAGTCGTCCTGACAACGCTGTCGATACTTTCCTCACTCGAAGAATAATTGGCACTGTAGACGAACGGTGTGTCATCCGAGCCCAACTCATGCCTGGTATCGCCGTTTAAACAGTAATATGAAGTCATGTCAGATGACATAGAATCATCAGATCCAACTAACATGGATGACATTGATTGAGGGGTCGTTGGTGGTGACTAATTTGCTGATGCAGATAACTCAATTGATGAATCAACCGAGCATGGATTGGTCACGGTTGACTCTGTCGCCATCGAGGATGACATCCTTGCTAAGTTGGAGATGATTGGTTCGGGCAGTCGAAGGATGCCCTCAGAATTGATGTTGTAGTGGACGCTCCCAAACGTCATGCCCAATCCTCCTTGTAGATCCGAAAAGGTCGGACGAGACGAGTTGTCATGCGGCGTGAATTCGAAGGACGCGAATAGAATCGAGTTCCCCGAACTTGGTAACGAAGGGGCCGACGATACCGCCGGTGATGATGATGAAGCTGCTGATAGCATGGCCGAAGGAGCCGATGTCGAGTCCTGTGCCGACAGGTTCCCCACAGACGGCGCCAATTATCGAGGGTGCTCCTCAGTGATGCCCACCTTGAGGGGTTTAGGGTTGACGGGATCCTGCATGCTAATACGAGACATCGGATACCAAACAAACGAGGAGAGAGATTTACCCAGGTTCGGGGCCCTCGACGAGGTAAAGCCCCTTACTTCCTGCTTGTCTGATCTTGATTATTGAGAAAATCGGATTACAATGGGGTAGCCGAAGGCTTTGACTAAGAACTCGACGAGAAGCTTGATTTGCGTATGACCTAACTCTCGACTTATGGTGGTTATGGCTAGATCGATTGTGTGTCCCTCGGCAGCCCCTCTTCTGGCTCTTATATTGTGAGCCAGGTCTCGAGAGGTCTGTCCGGGTACGACTAGGTTACAAAGAGTGCTACATCTAAACTTTTCTTGTTTCTGCGTCTCCTTGCCTTGTTCTTCAAATATCCTTCACGAGAATCGACATGGCGGTCCACTTTGGTTGGTGGATGATCTTCATGGGCCTCAGGTTGGACCGTAAGAGGTAGCGCAATATTAGTTACCCGAAGGGTAATGCCCACATCAAAGGTTCTATGCAGGTTTCTTTCTGGTATTTTTTGTATTTTGTAGATTTTTAATTTTCCTTTATTTTCCATTGTTGAAATTTGTGTATTTTTAGAATCAATTTTATGATGTACCGCATTTTCCTTATTTTTCATAAATTACCGGCACATTTGTTTTCCCTGTAAACTCTGGCCTATTTTCATCATTTACATGAATATTTTAGTGCAATTGGAACAAACTTTACAAACTACGGGATTCAAATAAAAAACGAAAAGGTCATACAAAAGGGAAAAATCACACAAAAAAGGAAGGAGGCCCAACCTGCATAGCCACCAAGCTCCCTTGGGCTGTGGCCGCATCTCATTGACGTACCGTGGATGAGGTAGGTGAGGCCTAGCGAGGCGTAATATACATGGCCGGGCGGAAGGACGCTAGGAAGGCGAGGTGGATAGCGAAGTTCGTTTTTTCGTTAAAAGGAATATATTAATATCAAAAGATACCAATTAGAGACTCTGCAAAAACAACGACTTCAAGAAGGGAACAATACTCTAACACCGTCGTCGCCCGATCAAAGATCTTAGGTTTTCACCCTGAAAATAGTCTCCGCTCTCAAAACAATGCCTCCAACAATGTCATTGCCAGACACAACCAGTTAAAGCTAGATCTTGGATTTTCACCCTGAAAGATAGGACTCTGAACTTCACATGTGTTGGCGCCCCCACTTTCATACCGTTTTTGTGAGCCCCGAAACACCAAGCAAGTCCCTCAACAGCGCGTAGACCTGAACCTCCGAGTTTTCAAAAACAAGACCAATCTTGGTAAAGGTTATTTTGCAGAGCGCTCTCTTCTTGTTGTGAGGCTCTTGCAGAGCGTCTTCTTGCTCGCCATGTCACAAAGAGAACAAAAATTAGGGAACGAGAGAGTGACACTGCTGGATTGTGGATTCTGGATTGTTGTATTTTTTTTTCCTGAGGCTGATCATGAACATTACAGCCGAAATAACTTTTGAACTGAGCGTTCTTTTTGCCTATTTCTTTTTAAACTTTGAAACACTGTAGATGTATTTGAAAGTATTTGCGAGCTTTGCACTTGATAAGTGCATGAAGTTGCGGGCAAGTACACGCGTTGTATTTGGAATACTTCGAAGTACATACAGGGATTGCACGATGATCGGTGGATTCTTCGGCCGTTTCATCGATGGGATCGATCTCGGACAGCACACACTACTAGGCTGGCCCCGAGCCTGGTCCTCGTCGTGTGCCTGCACCTCGGCCGGACACGGGACACGGGACATGGGAAGAGGAAGGAAACAATGTGCGCTCCTGGCCGCGCGCGCGAGGGCACGGGAGACGGGACGGGAGAAACACGACGCCGTACGTGTGGCATGGCACCTACCAAAAACGCGGGAGCGGTAGCTGGTCCATGGACTAGGCCGGGTCGCCAGCCACTTGCTCTCCGCTGCATCCCTACCGATCGACACAGGGTAGCACGGATCGGGTGAGATTCTCTGGTGTCTGACCTAGATTTGGCCTGCCTCCTACGAAATTGCATGGGTGAACCTGGGAGCAAGCGCACCCTATATGGAAAAAAAATAGTAATTCAGAAAAAGGTCAAAAAAATTCAAATTTTTTTGGGAATCAAAGATGATCATGTATTGTACTCGTATACGAAAGATTCACCATGGAATAACTTCTCTTGTTTCCTGGGTGAAAAAAACATACTTGGAGGTCCTATATTAAAATACTATTCACGCTATATTCGTCATAGATTTGTTTTTTTTTTGCCTGAAGTCAATGTGAAACATTTTTTGGCCAAACAAATTTATACGAGTACAATACTTGATTATCTTTGATTCCCAAAAGGATTCGATTTTTTTTTACTTTATTTGAAATTACTACATTTTTTGGAGTATATAGGGTGCGCCTGCACCCGAGAGCCAAAAGTCCGGGTCACAGCCTCCTACTTCTTCAATATGGTGTCACAAGTCGTACGTACCTCGATCGTGGACGGACGCGAATGAGCTATCTATACGGTAGCGCAGCAGGGCAAAAGCGTCCACGAAGGCATCTCCACCGGCTCGATCCAAAATTAAGGGCATCTGAGCGATAGTTTTCGTCGTCCTGTGACCGGAAATGCGTCTGGGCCAGCGGGGCGACGCAAAGTGATCGGGTCGTCCACGGCGACGCAAACCTAGCTTAAATATGCGCCTTGGATGCGTCTCTGCGGACGCTGCGTCCGGCCCGCCTGGCAGCGACCCTACGTCGATGCGTCTTCTCAGACGCGCCAACGACTGGCGCCGCTGCGTCGCTTCGGCAGTCTGCGCCACGTTAATGACGATGCCTCGGCTGCCGAGCGGCCGCTGATGTGGGCATTACCCTTCGGGTAACTAATGTTGCACTACCTCTTGCGGCCCATCCAGGGGTCCATGAAGGCACTCGATGGCCAGGTGGGCCACTACGTCGGTTCCGAAGAAGAATCCTTGAAAAACAAGACAAGGAGACGAAGAATACAAGGAAAGTTTAGAACTGGGGCTCTTTGTAATCTAGTCGTACTCGGACAGATCTCTCGAGACCTGGCTCCTAATATAAGGGCCATGAGAGAGGCTGCCGAGGACACACGCAATCTTAGCAATCATAGCCACCACAAGTCTAGAGCTAGGTCCCTGCAGAACTTAGTCTCTCAACGAGATCATAGCCGAAATCTTCGACACTCCATTGTAACCCGATATTTTCATAATCAAGATCAGACAGGCATGACGTAGGGGTTTTACATCATCGAGGGCTCTGAACCTTGGTAAATCGCTCTCCCCGCTTGTTTGATAACCGATGTCTTGTGTCAGCCTACAGAATTCCATCTACCCTAAGCCCCTTACGGAGGGCATTGCCGATGAGTACCCTCAACAATTGACGTCGTCTGTGGGAACCCTGTTGGCACAAGATCCGTCATTGGCAAATTCGGCCATGTCATCGGCAGCTTCATCGACACCGTCGGCGTCACCACCGGCACCTTCATCGCCAAGCTCGGGGAGTTCGATCCGATTCGGCTCCTTCGAGTTCACCCCGCACAGCGACTCGTCTCGTTCGACTTTTTCGGATCTGCAAAGAAGCTTGGGCATGACGTTCGGGAGTGTCCATTGCAACCTTAACACAGAAGGGATCCTTCGGCTGGTCGAGCCGTTTGTCCCCAGATCAACAAGGAAACCATCACCATCGGCTACGGGATCGATCATGTCGTCATCAATCGATTTGTCGGCTGGTTTAACGGACTCGACGAATTCGTCTCCACCATCGACCCCTCGGTCGGTATCCTCGATGTCAGTTGGATCCGATGACTCCATGTCATCCGATATGACCTCGTATTACTGCTTGAACTGCGACACCAGGCATGGATTGGGGTCAAGCGATACACCGTTCATCTGCAGCGCCAGATATTCATCGGGAGAGGAAAGTATCGACAGCTCCGTCAGGACGACTACCTGGAGAACAGCGCGTCACCAAGTTTATGCTACCCTCAACGTAGGGAACTGATGACCCACAAGTATAGGGGATCGCAACAGTCTTCGAGGGAAGTAAAACCCAATTTATTGATTCGACACAAGGGGAGCCAAAGAATACTTGTAAGCCTTAACATCGGAGTTGTCAATTCAGCTGCACCTGGAAACAGACTTGCTCGCAAGAGTTTATCAGTAGTAACAGTTTTATAGCAGTAGCAGTAGTTAAATATAAGCAGCAGAGTAACAAAGACAGCAATAGTGATTATAGTAAACAACAGGATTAAAATACTGTAGGCACAGGGATGGATGAACGGGCGTTGCATGGATGAGAGAAACTCATGTAACAATCAAGGTAGGGCATTTGCAGATAATAATAAAGCGGTATCCAAGTACTAATCAATCAATAGGCATGTGTTCCATATTTAGTCGTACGTGCTCGCAATGAGAAACTTGCACAACATCTTTTGTCCTACCAGCCGGTGGCAGCCGGGCCTCTAGGAAATCTACTGGAAATTAAGGTACTCCTTTTAATAGAGCACGGGAGCAAAGCATTAACACTCCATGAACACATGTGATCCTCATATCACCGCCTTCCCCTTCGGTTGTCCCAATTTCTGTCACTTTGGGGCCTCGGGTTCCGGACAACAATACGTGTATACAACTTGCAGGTAAGATCATAAAACAATGAATATCATCATGAATTGATAACATGTTCGGATCTGAGATCATGGCACTCGGGCCCTAGTGACAAGCATTAAGCATAACAAGTTGCAACAATATCATAAAAGTACCAATTACGGATACTAGGCACTATGCCCTAACAATCTTATGCTATTACATGACCAATCTCATCCAATCCCTACCATCCCCTTCAGCCTACAGCGGGGGAGTTACTCACACATGGATGGGGGAAACATGGCTGGTCGATGGAGAGGCGTCGGTGGTGATGATGGCGATGATCTCCTCCAATTCCCCGTCCCGGCGGAGTGCCAGAACGGAGTTTCTGGTCCCGAGACGGAGTTTTCGTGATGGCGGGATGTCTTCTGACGATTTCGTCTAACCCCCCGTGCGTTTTTAGGTCGAAGACGTTAAGTAGTGCAGAGGGGGGCGTCGGAGGCCGGCCGAGGGGGCCTCACCATAGGGCGGCGCACCCCCCTCCTAGGCCGCGCCGGCCCATGATGTGGGGGCCATGGCCCCCCTGGCCTGCCCTTCTGGCTCCGTGAATCTTCTGGAAAAATAAGCCCTCTGACATTAATTCCGGGGATTTTCCTGAAAGTTGAATTTCTGCACAAAAACGAGACACCGGAGCAATTCTGCTGAAAACAGCGTTAGTTCGTGTTAGTTGTATCCAAAATACACAAATTAGAGGCAAAACAATAGCAAAAGTGTTCGGGAAAGTAGATACGTTTTGCACGTATCAACTCCCCCCAAGGTTAGCTTATTGCTTGTCCTCAAGCAATTCAGTTAACAACTGAGTGCAATAAAAGAACTTTCATGAACACATTTGTTCATATGATGTAAATATTCTCATGACATGGGCAAGTACTTAAGCAATTCATAATAAGATACATGCAAATAAGATCATCTAATAGCTATGTCAATCATGGAAAATGTACCAACAAATTAATAATGAGCATCATGAATCATGTCTATCAGCAGGATTGCAATGTTCATAAAAGGATATGATAAAGTGGTATCTCGCTCGCCCGTATTTGTACAGCAAAACATAAATGCTCGGGCACCTTTGAAGTTCATAGGAAGACTGGAAGTAGAGATTATCAAAGATAAAATCATCAAAGTTATACCACAGTTAATCACATTCTGGGACAAGCATATTATACTAAGAATGACAGTTGTGCTCTCAGGGAAGTGCTCAAAGAAAGGATGGAGACTCAATGTAAAAGTAAAAGATTGACCCTTCGCAGAGGGAAGCAGGGATTAACATGTGCTAGAGCTTTTCATTTGTAAAACATGAGTAAAATTATTTTGAGAGGTGTTTGTTGTTGTCAACGAATGATAGTGGGTACTCTAACTACCTCGTCAACCAGACTTTCAAGAGCGGCTCCCATGAAGGACGTTATCTCTACCAGCAAGGTAAATCATCCCTCTTCTCATTTGTTTACACATATATTTTAGTTTCATTATGGATGACACTTCCCCCAACCTTTGATTACACAAGCCATGGATAACCGAATCCTCGGGTGCCTTCCATCAATCACATACCATGGAGGAGTGTCTATTTGCAATTTAAGTTGCTTACTGATAAATCAGGGCAAAATATGTGAAGAGAATTATAAATGAAAGTTGATTAATTGGGGCTGGGAACCCCGTTGCCAGCTCTTTTTGCAAAATTATTGGATAAGCGGATGTGCCACTAGTCCATTGTGAAAGTCTGTCAGGAGTAAATGACAAGATTGAAAGATAAACACCACATACTTCCTCATGAGCTATAAAACATTGACACAAATTGAGAAGCATTTTGAAGGTTTAAAGGTAGCACATGAGAATTTACTTGGAATGGTTTGAAATGCCATGCATAGGTATTTATGGTGGACACTTTGGAATAACTTGGTTTTTAGGGGTTTGGAAGCACGAGCAGCGTTCCCGCTCAGTACAAGTGAAGGCTAGTAATAGACTGGGAAGCGACAATCAAGAGAGCGATGACTGTCATAATCATGCTTGCGACAAAATAAATTAACGGAGGCATAAAAGTGATACAAGAACTTTGAGGTAAAGTAAATCATCGAGGCTTAATTGACTTTTGTTCAGTCATATGCATGCGTGAGCATGTGCCAAGTTGATTCAAGTGAATTATTCAGAGGAGGATACCACAATATCATACCTATCTATGAATAAAACAATGCAAGCAAATATTTATGACATGCTACTCGTATTAATAAATTGGAGCTAATCATGAGAGATCATGAACTACTAGACTTTCTTAAATGACATATACCTCACATGAACCAACTAAGCATGCTCACATGGATGAGTATATGTACAAAAATGAAAACAAATAGAGTTCATACCAGCCTCTCACCACAGTCGAATTGTCGTAGATCGTCATTATTGCCTTTTCACTTGTGTAGCTTGAATAATATGAAATGAAAGCCAAGCTCCAGCCACCGAAGACCACTGAACTCCATAATGAACTTTACAAAACCAAAGAAGAACAGCAAATATTTTTGGTGTTTTCGAATTGGAAACAAGAACAAAAGGAAACAAGCAAACAAAGCAAAATCTTTTTGGATTTTCTTATAGCAAACCAACGATAGCAAACAAAGCAAAATAAAAGCAAGAAACCAAAATAAACAAATGGTAAAGTGAAACAACAGAAATATTTTTGGTCTTTTTGTGTTTAAGGAAAGAAACAAAGCAAAAACAAGAAAATGAAAACTAAAAGAGTCACATAAACACCAAGCAGCATAAATTCGTCAAACTTGACAGCAGTACAGTAATCGATTTTTAAGAAATTCTTCCGCTGCCCAGCTCTAAAAGTGTTCAACTACTGAAAGTTAGATAACAACCTGGGGAACATGCTCAAAAATTGGCTTCATAAAATAACGTTCTGGCTGTTTTTGAGAATTTTTTTGGTATCAGTCCAGAATCTGTTTTGAATCAGCACTTCCCCAAATATCATCTCCCTCTTATTAGAAAACCACTTTAAGAAGCTAAACAAGTATGTACAAGTATCCAGCAACTATAATATGCAATGAATGAGTGATGTCGGTATACCTCCCCCCAAGCTTAGGCTTTTGGCCTAAGTGGAGATCAATCCCATGGTGCCCATGAAGTAGCACCTCCGTAGTACGACGAAGATGGATCCTGTTCTGGGTATGTGCTGGAAGAAGCGCCAGGATACATGATGGTGTAGTCGTGGGAGGGCTCGGAGTCCTCGGAGTCATGCTGCTGGTGGAAGCCATGTATCTTCAGCTGCTCATCCACCTCCTCCTTAGAGCGCGACCATGGTTTCCTGTGAATACTGAACAAATCTTGCTGCGCTGAATGGTGCGGCAATCATCATTGGTGACTCCTCGATAGAGCTCCAGCAAAGCCTTGGGATTGTTCTCGATCTTCTTCGCTGTACCTACAGGGGCAATATCCAATGCAGTACAAAAATCTTTCAACTTCATAGTAATAGGATCATCATAAATCCTGAATGTAACTGATGGTTGGTAGTGTTTGTTGTTGAACTGAAAGCTCTCAACAAAGATTTTAGTTAGCATGTAGTATTGATCCCTCTCATCTTCCATATAAGTGGTTAAGCCCACATTATTGATGAGGACCAAGAAATCATCAAGCAGCCCTGCATTACTCAAAAAGTTATAACATGGAAAAGATGAAGCATTAGGGACTCCATTGTCTTCTTCGGCTTCGAAGCTCGGAGCGAGGACATCCTCATTATAGGATCGTCTGAATCGAGTGGCTGCCCTTGAGGGCCTCCCCGTGCTTGTCGTCTCTCTTTCAAACACTTCTCCAAAGTTATGGTTATCCATCTTCCTTTTCTAAATTTTTTCAACAAACATTATAAAATTTGATTTGGTGACATACAATTGAGGGAAACTACTATAGGAACTTGGTAGAGTACTAAACATGCATCAAAACTAGTTTTTACCACTTAGAACAAGCATGCAAGCTCACTAAACATGTTACCTACAGCAGCAAAATATTCAAGATATACTCAACCAAACAAAATTCTACTTGGATAATCGGAGGAGTCACATACCGGAGAGCAAATGTGCCAAATTTCGGACAGAAATCTGGGCTGAGCAAAGAGATCGAGAAATCTTGAGCTCTTGAGCAGAAACGCGAGTGAGAGAAAATGAGTACGAGTTTTTTCGGGAGAGAGAGTGAGATGGGAGGAAGAGATGAGTAAGTGGGGCAAGAAGGGGCCCACATCACAGGGTGGCGCGCCCCCCTCCTTGGCCGCGCCGGCTGGTGGGGTGCAGCCCTGTGGTGCCCCACTGGTCATCCCCAGATACTCCAAGATGCCTCTTCGAAAAATAAGACCAAAAGTATAATTTTTATGAATTTTTGAGAACTTTGAAAAATGCACATTTCTGGGTGTCAAAATTATTATTACAGGACAGAAAAAGATTTTCAAACCCCTAAGCAACAAAGCATCTTGCAAAATAAGTAGTGCTACAGCAAGTAAAGCAAATGGAGGAAGAAAGAAATGTTGTTTAGCTCTTCTATGCATATAAAATGTATTTGTTAACAAGGTTGATCAAGTCTTGCCACCAAATAAATTTTACATTGCATAAGAAGAAATAAACCTCAAATCAATCATGTTACCTTATATTGTATTGATATGGATCCAATCCCGAGAGTTTGATATTCTTCTTTAGGTTCATATATTGGACAATCAATATCTCCCACTTTGATAGATCTCAAATTAGAAATTGTATTAACTCCATATACTTTATCAATTCTCTTGGGAAAATAAACAGTATGTTCCTTGTCATCGACATTAAAAGTGACTTTTCCTTTATTGCAATCAATAACAGCCCCTGCGGTGTTAAGAAAAGGTCTCCCAAGAATAATAGACATATTATCATCTTCAGGCATTTCCAACACAACAAAATCAGTTAATGTTAAGCAATTATTAGTAACTTGAACAGGAACATCCTCACATATACCAACAGGAATAGCAGTAGATTTATCAGCCATTTGCAAAGATATATCAGTTGGTATCAATTTATCTAAATAAAGTCTCTTGTAAAGAGAAAAAGGAATAACACTAACACCTGCTCCCAAATCACATAGAGCAGTTCTAACATAATTATTCTTGATGGAACAAGGAATAGTCGGTATACCTGGGTCGCCAAGCTTCTTTGGAACTTTGCCATTGAAAGAGTAATTAGCAAGCAGTGGAAATCTCCTCATTAGGAATTTTCCTTTTGTTAGAGACAATATCTTTCATATACTTTGAATAAGGAGGCAATTTAATAGCATCAGTCAAAGGGATTTGCAGGAACAAAGGTTTCATCCTATCACAAAATTTATTATAGTGTTCTTCTTCCTTTGATTTTAGTTTCTTAGCAGGAAAAGGCATTTGCTTTTGAACCCAAGGTTCCCTTTCATTACCATGTTTCTTAGCAATAAAATCTTCTTTAGTATACTTTTTATTT
The DNA here is from genome assembly GCF_022539505.1 of Lolium rigidum. Taxonomy (NCBI): domain Eukaryota; kingdom Viridiplantae; phylum Streptophyta; class Magnoliopsida; order Poales; family Poaceae; genus Lolium; species Lolium rigidum. Next base: position 137,125,157 of record NC_061508.1, read on the forward strand.
TTAGCATGTTTTCCAGGTTCTTCTTCAACCTCTTCCTTATCAGAAGCATCATTCTTATCATTATCTTTATCATGTTCATTACCACTTTCAGTTTCAACATCAGAAATAGAAATACTATTAGGATCATTAACAGGCTCAAAGGATTCTACAACGGTTTTATGTTTCTTTTTCTTAGATGGAGCACTAGTTTCAGTTCGTTGAGAATCTTGTTCAACTCTTTTGGGATGCCCTTCAGGATATAGAGGATCCTGGGTAGAAACACCGCCTCTAGTTGTTACTTTATAAGCATGTTTTTCTTTAGAATTATTTTTTAACAAGTCATTTTGCACTTTAGTGAGTTGATCAATTTGAGTTTGAACCATATGAAAATGTTTAACACGCATCTTAACATCATTGGAGGTTCTCTCCACAATACCATGCAATTCACTAATAGCTCGAGAATTTTCCATTAAATGATTCCCTACTCTCATATTAAAATTATTTTGCCTAACAATATAATTATCCAACTCATCTAAGCATTGACCAGGAGGTTTTGAATACGGAATATCTTCCCTAGTAAAGCGTTGAAGAGAGTGTACCTCAATCATGGATGAAGGGGGAGTTATCTTGCATAAATCTTCTGTGGGAGGTAAATTCTTCACATCTTCGGATTTAATACCCTTCTCTTTAAGAGATTTCTTGGCTTCCCTCATATCTTCATCATTTAATTCAATCATACCCCTCTTCTTCAATATTGGTGTCGGGATTGGTTCAGGTGTAGCCCAATCATCATGATTCCGGCCTATTCTAGCCAATAATTCTTCAGCGTCGTCAGGAGTTCTTTTCCTGAAAACACAACCAGCACAAGTATCCAGGTATGCCCTAGACTCAATGGTTAGTCCACTATAAAATATATCAAGTAAATCATGCTTTTCCAGATCATGTCCAGGACGATCTCTAATAAGAGAGCAAAATCTCGCCCAGGCCTCAGGCAATTTCTCTCCATCTTCCTGGTCAAAATTATAAATTCTCTGTAAAGCAATATGTTGAGCACTAGCATGAAAGTATTTCCGAAAGAAAACATCAAGCAAATCTTTTGGACTATCAATGGAATCAGGAGGCAAACTATTATACCAAGTTTTAGCATCATCCTTTAATGAGAAACGAAAAAATTTAGCAACGAAATAAGTACGCTTCTTAACATCATCAGAAAACAAGCTACTCAAAGTAGACAGCTCAATCATGTGTTCTACATCACTTTCTTTTTCAGTACCACAAAAAGGTGTTTTCTCAACAATAGATATATGAGATAAATCAAGAGAAAAATTATAATCCTTATCCTTAATGTTTATAGTGGACGTGACAAATTTAGGATCAGGAGACAGTTTATATCTAACAGCACGTTGTGCAAGAAGCTTTTTAATATTACTTGTACCAGTAGTAGCATTGCATTTATCAATGAAATCATCATCAAGTTCTACATAATCTTCATCAAGATCATCACTAGAGTATTCAGACTCAGGTGAATTAACAGGTGTAACAATATTTTCATTAGGAGTTTTAGTATTTTCAATTTGTCTAGACCTAGCAATTGTAGCATCTAGAAAAGATCCTAATGAACCATCATTATCAAGCACAGCAGAAGCATCATCAAAATTATAAGAGGAATTTTCAGATTCAGCAGAAGTACCAGCATTTGAAGCTTGTGGTGGTGAAACAAGTTTACTTATCACAGGTGGTGAATCAAGAGCAGCAGAGGTACTCAGAGTTGTACCTTTTCTTGTAGTGGATGGTAATATGGCGACTTTAGTATCACGAGGTTTACCCATGATGGAGAATTTGCAGCGAACAATATCAATCCAAGTGAACTTGCAAATAAAGCTATGCTCCCCGGCAACAACGCCAGAAAATAGTCATGATAACCCACAAGTATAGGGGATCGCAACAGTCTTCGAGGGAAGTAAAACCCAATTTATTGATTTGACACAAGGGGAGCCAAAGAATACTTGTAAGCCTTAACAGCGGAGTTGTCAATTCAGCTGCACCTAGAAACAGACTTGCTCGCAAGAGTTTATCAGTAGTAACAGTTTTATAGCAGTAGCAGTAGTGAAATATCAGCAGCAGAGTAACAAAGACATCAGTAGTGATTATAGTAAACAGCAGGATTAAAATACTGTAGGCACAGGGATGGATGAACGGGCGTTGCATGGATGAGAGAAACTCATGTAACAATCAAGGTAGGGCATTTGCAGATAATAATAAAGCGGTATCCAAGTACTAATCAATCAATAGGCATGTGTTCCATATTTAGTCGTACGTGCTCGCAATGAGAAACTTGCACAACATCTTATGTCCTACCAACCGGTGGCAGCCGGGCCTCTAGGGAATCTACTGGAAATTAAGGTACTCCTTTTAATAGAGCACCGGAGCAAAGCATTAACACTCCGTGAACACATGTGATCCTCATATCACCGCCTTCCCCTTCGGTTGTCCCAATTTCGTCACTTTGGGGCCTCGGGTTCCGGACAACAATACGTGTATACAACTTGCGGGTAAGATCATAAAACAATGCATATCATCATGAAACAATAACATGTTCAGATCTGAGATCATGGCACTCGGGCCCTAGTGACAAGCATTAAGCATAACAAGTTGCAACAATATCATAAAAGTACCAATTACGGATACTAGGCACTATGCCCTAACAATCTTATGCTATTACATGACCAATCTCATCCAATCCCTACCATCCCCTTCAGCCTACAGCGGGGGAATTACTCACACATGGATGGGGGAGACATGGCTGGTCGATGGAGAGGCGTCGGTGGTGATGATGGCGATGATCTCCTCCAATTCCCCGTCCCGGCGGAGTGCCAGAACGGAGTTTCTGGTCCCGAGACGGATTTTAGCGATGGCGGCGGTGTTCTGGATGTCTTCTGGCGATTTCGTCTAACCCCCCGTGCGTTTTTAGGTCGAAGATGTTAAGTAGTCCAGAGGGGGGCGTCGGAGGCCGGCCGAGGGGGCCTCACCATAGGGCGGCGCGCCCCCCTCCTAGGCCGCACCGGCCCATGGTGTGGGGGCCATGGGCGCCCCCCTGGCCTGCCCTTCTGGCTCCGTGAATCTTCTGGAAAAATAAGCCCTCTGCCATTAATTCCGGGGATTTTCCCGAAAGTTGAATTTCTGCACAAAAACGAGACACCAGAGCAATTCTGCTGAAAATAGCATTAGTCCGTGTTAGTTGTATCCAAAATACACAAATTAGAGGCAAAACAATAGCAAAAGTGTTCGGGAAAGTAGATACGTTTTGGACGTATCAGGAACACGGGGAACGGAGGAGAAGAAGGAGATCGCCCCCCCCCCCCCCCCGCTCCCGCAGACGGCGTAACTCTGAAAATAGCGTCAGTAACGACAATATCGATTACACTATCGCGGAGGAAGAGTGGACAACGGCTCGGGATGCCATAACCAACAACACGCCACTCCCCGCCGGAACTTCGGTTGGTACTCTCAATGCGTACCGAAGGATCTTGGAGAAGAATCGGGAACGACTATCGAATGAGCAAGCCACTCTCAATCGTCTAGTGAGCGCCGCAGGGCCTTGCACGGAAGCGCCTCTCGAAGCAGTCATGGCATAGGGAGGCATCGTTCAAGGTTGTCCAGGCTCTCAGAAAATGATGCGAGAGAAATAACGTCAAACTTATCCAAGTCCTTCATGACCATGGACACTGCGGGTATGTTGAGGCCGAAAACCATTGAAGAAGCAACCGCGAACATCGCGGCATATTTAATTAACCAGCAACCAGCACCCGAAGGCCCCATGGCTCAAGCTCATCGGGGCGCCTTGGAGAGCCTCGCAATCCTTGGAAATAACCTAGTTCCACGAACCAGCCGATCCGCCGAGCCGCCACAGACCGCCTCCAGCCAGCCAATTGCTCGACCACCAACCCTGCAGTCCCTCCGGCCAGCCAATTGCTCGACCACCAACCCTGCAGTCCCCAAGATCGCTCCTTAAAGAAGTAAAACAACGTCGGAACGCTGCCGCCATCCACGTGGGAACCGTGGCTTTCGCCAAAGCACGGGTAGGGTTGTGAGGGGGCGGTACCTTGATGAAGCCTACAAGAAGGAGCAAGGTGCATGAACGCCATCATCATCGTGGCCAAAGGCCAAGGGTTTCCCCCGGTAGTTAGATCCACACCACCAACCAGCCAGCCCGACACCTATAGCCGGCGACCAGAGCTACAAGCTGCAGATCTGGCGGATGAAGCCGCACCTGGGAGGATGACGTTCCCCTCGTCGGTGGAGATTATGCCAAGGCTCTGAGCCCAATTCTCGATGCGTTTCGTGGTTGTAGAAACCGGCCAATCGCCGGGCGCGGGTCCAGCTGTGGAGATTTCCGGCGCGGGCGCCGCTGGAGCCGGGGGAGGAGCATCCGATGCGCCTCTCCTCGATGCGCTCGGTGAAGCCTTGGTGGCGGCGCCGCCAGTCGTAGCGCTGGCAGCGAGAATGGGATTCTTCTTCTTCACAATAGTGAGATCCGAAGGAGGTCTAAAAAGCGGCGGCGGCGGCGCAGCGGCTGCAAGCAAGGAGGATGAACGAGGAAGAAAGGATGCAAGGAGAAAGCGTGGAAATGGTAAAAACTACCATCTGAAATTATAAACTAAAGAGAGTTTCGGATTGGGTGGCCATGTGTCGTTACCCTCGATTTATTAAAGGGTCTCTTTTCATCATTGTGTGGGAAAATCGAGGAGACACCTTGATAACCGCACAAGTACTGGTCATTTCCTAAATTGACCGTGCGGAAGTAGGATGGGCCCGTCAGGTCACGTCCTGTCAATCAAACCGCAGCAGTTGCTACGTCACCAATGATGTCATCAGAAGTATCGATTCCACATGGAGCATCCGAAGGTAATTAAAACTATCTAGTGGTTCGACTTGAGTCTACACACGTATGCAAGCATCCGTGACTAGACTCGGGGGCTACTCCCATCGGGAGCGCTGAATGCGCACTCGATATAATTTGGGCTCTGATAAGTCCATTTTGCATCACTATTTTATATCATAATTTACTGTTATTCATTGATATATTTCGTATTAAGAGATGATACTTATGTTATTTCACCTATTTTGCATGTTTCATGATTATTGGAGAATCGCTCATTGGAGTTAGGATTCTACTGGAAAAAGCACCGTCAGAATGCAATATTTCGGAAGATCAACAATTGACGGCAATTACACTGAAGATCTTATTTTTCCAGAAGACGAGGCCAGTCAAAAGGAGGGACCGAGGAGGGCCGCCATGGGCCCCCCATAGGCCGGCGCGGGCCCTGCCCTGGCCACGCCGCCTGGTGGGGAGGGGGGCCACAGCCTCCTTTGGCCGCCTCTCTTTCGCGTACTTCTTCGCCCCGAAAACCTAAGCTCCAGAGAATAATCGCGAGGAGACACAGCCGCCTCTGCGGGGCGGAAAACACCAGAGAGAAAAGAGCTCTCCGGCAGGCTGAAATCCGCCGGGGAAATTCCCTCCCGGAGGGGGAAATCGACGCCATCGTCACCGTCATCGAGCTGGACATCATTGGGATCATCATCGCCATCATCTCCATCATCATCACCGCCATCTCCACCGCTACACCTCGTCACCGCTGTAACATCTAGGGTTGAATCTTGATTGTTTGGTAGGGGAAACTCTCCCGGTATTGATTACTCCTTGTTATTGATGCTATTGAGTGAAACTATTGAACCAAGGTTTATGTTCAGATTGTTATTCATCATTATATCACCTCTGATCATGTTCCATATGATGTCTCATGAGTAGTTCGTTTAGTTCTTGAGGACATGGGTGAAGTCTAAATGTTAGTAGTGAACTATGTTGAGTAATATTAAATGGTTTGGTATTTAAGTTGTGGTGTTATTCTTCTAGTGGTGTCATGTGAATGTCGACTACATGATACTTCACCTTTATGGGCCTAGGGGAATACATATTGAATTCGTTTGCTAATTGTGGGGTTGCCGGAGTGACAGAAACCTGAACCCCCGTTGGTATATCGATGCAGGAGGGATAGCAGGATCTCAGAGTTTAAGGGCTGTGGTTAGATTTATCTTAATTACTTTCTTGTATTTGCGGATTCTTGCAAGGGGTATAATCACAAGTATGTATTAGTCCTAGGAAGGGCGGTGCATTAGCATAGGTTCACCCACACAACACTTATAAAAAAATGAAGATTAATCAGCTATATGAAGCGAAAGCACTAGACTAAATCCCTGTGTGTCCTCAAGAACGTTTGGTCATTATAAGTAAACAAACCGGCTTGTCCTATGTGCTAAAAATGATTGGGCCACTCGCTGCAATTGTTACTCTCGCATTTTACTTAGTTGTACTTTATTCATCTGCTATATTAAAATCCCCTGAATACTTGTCTGTGAGCATTTACAGTGAATCCTTCGTCAAAACTGCTTGTCAACACCTTCTGCTCCTCGTTGGGTTCGACACTCTTATTTATCGAAAGTACTATGATACACCCCCTATACTTGTGGGTCATCAAGACTATTTTCTGGCGCCGTTGCCGGGGAGTGAAGCGCTATTGGTAAGTGGAATTGGTAAGGGAAACCTTTACGGTACGTGCTGTTTTTATTTCTGCCTGTTGCTATAATTCATTATGGAGAGGTCTTCTCTTGAATTCCTCTTTGGAAAATCTACTACTACTGCAAAGGTAGTGGATGAGGCGCCAGGTGAGAAAGAGGTTCCATACAAAACACCTATGAGAATTATTGAACGTGTTGTGGATAACCGCTACAAAGGGGATGGAACTGTCCATCCTGGAGATCATGTACTGTTTTTACATGAATTATGCGGGTTATTCAAGTGTGCAGGTATTGCTATGGATGAAGTTAGGAAGAAACTATTCTCTATATCGCTGTCTGGTAAAGCGGCGCATTGGTATAAATTACTGAAGAATGGGGATTCTCTTGATTGGAAGGATATTGTGCCTCTATTTTATTCTAAATTCTATCCTCCAAGTGAAATTCACAAAGACCGGAACTGCATATATAATTTCTGGCCTCATGATGGAGAGAGTATTGCCCAAGCATGGGGAGATTGAAGTCTTTAATACTCAAATGCCCCATTCATGAGCTTCCTGGTAATATCATTATTGATAATTTCTATGCAAGACTTTCTTTTCAAGATAAAACCTTGCTGGATACTACTTGTTCTGGATCATTTACACGCAACAAAGAAGAGTTTAAATGGGACCTTCTTGATCGGATCCAGGAGAATACTGAAGGATGGGAGAACGACAAAGATAGAGAGTCAGGTATAAATTATGATTATGAATGCATTGAAACTTTTATGGATACTGATAAATTTCGTAATATGAGTGCTACTTATGGTCTTGACTCTCAAGTTGTTGCATATTTTTATAAAGCTTTTGCCTCTCACTTTGAATTGCCTAGGAAGAATTTTGATAAGTATCATGAACCTTACAAAGATAGAACTGATTCACGTATAGATAAATGTGTTGAAATTAAAACTGTTGATCATATTCTTCCTGAAGCTTATATTGAAAAAACTCCTTTCCCTGCTAAAATGAAGGAGTATTCTGTTATAACTAGTGCGGTTAATAAAAGTGCAAAGAAACCTATAGAACCTGAAGAACAAATAAAAGTTGAACCTGCTATTGCAATAGTTAAAGATCTTGTGACTGAAAATGTAGAAGATGGTCATATTATTTTCTGTGAAGATGCTTCTAATATTGTTTCGCATCCTAATAAGTCTAGGAAAGCAAGTGTTCCTATGCTCTCTGTTAGAATTGGTGATCATTGTTATTATGGTTTATGCGACATTGGTGCAAGTATTAGTGCCATTCTTTATGAGCTTTATACGGAGATCATGCATGAAATTGGTTCTTGTGAACTTGAAGATATTGATGTGGTTATTCGGCTAGCTAATAGAGAAACTATCTCTCCTATTGGTATTGTTCGAGATGTGGAAGTTCTATGTGGTAAGACTAAATATCCTGCTGACTCTTTGGTACTTGGTTCTGCTGCTAGTAAGTCTTGCCCTATTATTTTTGGTAGACCTTTCCTAAATACTTGTGGAGCTGTTATAGATAGCAAGAAGGAAAAAATTGTGACTAAATTTGCTGGTGAATCTTATGAGTTTAATTTCTCCAAATTTGCCAAAACTCCTTATAAAGCTGATTTGCCTAATAATGATTTTAGAGTTGAACAGTGTGCGTCTATTGCTCTTGCTCCTAGTAATCCTTTGCAGCAACATTTGGAGGATAGTGAGAGTGAAGTCTTTAGGGAAGAAAGTAATGAGCTTGATGAAATTTTCCTTCGTCAACCTATTATTAAACATGACTTGCCGGTTGAAGATTTAGGTACAACACCACCACCAAAGGAAGATCCTGTTTTTGATTTAAAATTGTTTTCTGATAATCTTAAGTATGCTCATATTGATGATAAGAAAATATATCCTGTTATTATTAGTTCTAAGCTTTCAGATTTTAAGGAAGAAAGGTTATTGGAAACATTGAAGAAACACCGAGGAGCTATTGGCTACACTCTCGATTACTTGAAGGTGATTTCTCCCTCTATTTGCCAACATGCTATCAACATGGAAGATGATGCAAAGCCTGTTGTTGAACATCAGCGTCGTCTAATTCCTAAGATGAAGGATGTGGTAAGGAATGCGGTATTAAAACTTCTTACAGCTGGTATTATATATCCTATTGCTGATAGTAGATGGGTTAGTCATGTGCATTGTGTTCCTAAGAAAGGAGGAACGACTGTTGTGCCTAATGATAATGATGAGCTCATCCCTCAAAGAGTAGTTGTAGGGTATAGAATGTGCATTGATTATCAAAAATTAATAAGGTTACTAAGAAAGATCATTACCCTTTACCCTTTATCGATCAAATGTTAGAAAGGTTGTCTACAATTACTCATTTTTGCTTCCTTGATGGTTATTCTGGGTTCTCACAAATTGCTGTTAAAACTAAAGATCAAGAGAAAACCACTTTCACTTGTCCCTATGGAACTTATGCTTATAGACGTATGCCTTTTGGTTTATGTAATGCTCCTGCTACTTTTCAAAGATGCATGTCTGCTATTTTTCATGGCTTTTGTGAGAATATTGTAGACGTATTCATGGATGATTTTTCTGTCTATGGGAATTCTTTTGATAATTGCTTGTGAAACCTTGATAAAGTATTGCAGAGATGTGAGGAAACTAACCTTGTTCTTAATTGGGAGAAATGCCACTTTATGGTTAATGAAGGAATTGTATTGGGACATAAAATTTCCGAGAGAGGTATTGAAGTTGATAGAGCTAAAGTTGAAGCAATTGAGAAGATGCCCTATCCTAGGGATGTTAAAGGTATTCGTAGTGTTCTTGGTCATGCTGGGTTTTATAGGAGGTTTATTAAAGATTTCTCTAAGATTTCAAAGCCTCTTACTAATCTTCTTCAAAAAGATGTACCTTTTGTTTTTGATGATGATTGTAAGGAAGCCTTTGAAACTCTAAAGAAAGCCTTAACAACTGCTCATGTAGTTGAACCTCCTGATTGGAATTTACCTTTTGAAATTATGTGTGATGCTAGTGATTTTGCTATAGGCGCTGTTCTTGGACAGCGAGTAGATAAAAAATTGAATGTTATTCATTATGCTAGCAAAACTCTTGATGCTGCTCAAAGAAATTATGCTACAACTGAAAAAGATTATTAGCTGTAGTTTTTGCTTGTGACAAGTTTAGATCCTATATTTTTGATTCAAAAGTTACTATTCATACTGATCATGCTGCAATTAGATACCTTATGGCGAAGAAAGATGCTAAGCCAAGGCTTATTAGATGGGTGCTTCTTTTGCAAGAATTTGATTTACATATTATAGATAGGAAAGGTGCTGATAATCCTGTTGCTGATAATTTATCTAGATTGGAAAATATTGCTTATGATCCTGATCCTGTTAATGATAGTTTTCCAAATGAACAATTGGCTGTAATAAAGGTGAGCTCGCGAGATAGCCCTTGGTACGCTGATTATGCTAACTTTATTGTTTCCAAGTACTTGCCTCCAACCTTTTCAGCTCAGCAAAGGAGGAAGTTCTTTTATGACTTGAGGCATTATTTTTGGGATGACCCACACTTATATAAAGAAGGAGTGGATGGTATTCTGCGAAGATGTGTTCCCGAAAATGAACAACAAGAGATATTGAGTAAGTGTCATGGTAGTGTTTCTGGAGGACATCATGCCGGAGATAGAACTGCACAAAAGGTTCTACAATCAGGTTTCTATTGGCCAACTCTCTTCAAAGATGCAAGAAAATTTATTTTATCTTGTGATGAATGTCAAATGGTTGGTAATATATCCAGACGCAATGAAATGCCTATGAATTATACTCTTGTTATGGAACCATTCGATTGTTGGGGATTTTACTTCATGGGTCCTTTCCCTACTTCAGAAGGTAACACTCATATACTTGTCGCTGTTGATTATGTTACTAAATGGGTGGAAGCCATACCCACAAAAAGTGCTGATGGTGAGACCTCTTTAAGAATGCTTTTAGATATTATTTTTCCTAGATTTGGAGTTCCTAGATATCTTATGACTGATGGAGGTTCTCATTTTATTCTTGGTGGTTTTAGAAAAACTCTTGCTAAATATGGTATTAATCATAGAATTGCTTTCGCTTATCATCCTCAAACTAGTGGGCAAGTAGAATTATCAAATTGAGAGATTAAATCTATCTTGCAAAAGACTGTTAATAAATCTGGAAAGAACTGGGCTAGTAAATTGAAGGAAGCACTATGGGCTTATAGAACTGCTTATAAAAATCCTATGGGTATGTCACCTTATAAAATGGTTTATGGGAAAGCTTGTCATTTACCTTTAGAACTAGAGCACAAGGCTTATTGGGCTGTAAGAGAACTAAATAAAGATCCTAAACTTGCCGGTAAGAAGAGATTGCTACAATTGAGTTCTCTAGATGAATGGAGAAGTGAAGCTTATGAAAATGCTAAACTCTTTAAAGAGAAAGTTAAGAAATGGCATGATAGAAGAATTATCAAAAGAGAATTTAATGTTGGGGATAAAGTCCTATTGTACCGGTCTCGTCTCATATTCTTTGCAGGAAAATTACTCTCAAAATGGGAAGGACCATATGTCATTGTGGAGGTGTATCGTTCAGGGGCAATTAAAATTAGTTCTCTGCAAGGTAATGCCACACAAGTGGTGAATGGACAAAGACTCAAGCATTATATCTCTGGTGATTCTTACAATGAAGATGTTGATGTTATTCTAGTGGTAACTCCGGAAGCTTTCATCAAAGGCCAAATTGACGATTCTGCGAGTTCGACTTTGAATAGGTAACGATGATCGGTAATAAAAAGTCCGCGTTTAACTTTCCGAACAATGTTTTTGCTATTTTCGGAAAATATGAAAAATTACGAGATCGAAACGGAGTGGAGGAGACGCACGAGGGCGTGCCCCCATAGGCCGGCGCGGGCCCCAGCCTGGCCGCGCCGCCCTATGAGGACAGCCCCTCGCTGTCCCTCTCCGACTCTGGTTCGACCTGGTACTTTCCTTTTGTCGTGAAAATTTCTGTTATATAATCCCCCGGACCCCTGGAGGTCCGTATATCGTTTTCTTGTCGTGTTTTGTTTCGAGCTGTTTTCTACCAGGATCTGTTTTTGATCTAGACGCACCACGGTCTCCAACAACAAGGACAAAGAGCCTTTTGAGGAAGATATTCAAGGCCCTGAGTTCAAAGAAGAAGTTGAGAGCGAAGATGAAGAAGAAGTGGAGGAAGACTCGCGTGCATACCCGCATGTCATCATCGCAAGCATTGGAGTGGTGGAAGATCCTTCTAACCCCAAGAAGAGCGCGCGAATTCGCACCGGGGGAAAAGTTCCACGTCACTTCCTAGCTCCAAGGACATCTCCTCCAGGAAGGATGAAGCCTGAAGCTGAAGAGTGGGGAAAGAACTCTAAGAGTTGGGACTCGCCGTCGGATATACTTCTTAACCGCGTCGAGCACAATTCGGAGATGATCCGCAACCTCATGTACAAGATTGATGAGCTAAAGGAGCTTGTTGAGAAGCTTATCAAGAATTCATCACCACCGCCGAAGGAGTAATTCATCATCGGTATTGGCACCCCCTTGGTTTGTTCCAAGCTTGGGGGGTGATACGTCCAAAACGTATCTACTTTCCTGAACACTTTTGCTATTGTTTTGCCTCTAATTTGTGTATTTTGGATGCAATTAACACGGACTAACGCTGTTTTCAGCAGAACTGCTCTGGTGTCTTGTTTTTGTGCAGAAATCCAACTTTCGGGAAAATCCTCGGAATTTATGCAAAAGGTCTTATTTTCCCAGAAGAATTACGGAGCCAGAAGGGCAAGCCAGGTGGAGGCCCAAGGCCCCCACACACTAGGCCGGCGCGGCCCAGGAGGGGGGCGCGCCGCCCTACTGTGTGGCCGCCTCGGCTAGCCCCCGACGCTCTCCTCTGGACTACTTAACGCCTTCGACCTAAAAACGCACGGGGGGTTAGAGAAATCGCCAGAAGACATCCAGTACGCCGCCACCGTCGCGAAACTCCGTCTCGGGACCAGAAACTCCGTTCTGGCACTCCGCCAGGACGGGGAATTGGAGGAGGTCATCGCCATCATCACCACCGACGCCTCTCCATCGACCAGCCATGTTTCCCCCATCCATGTGTGAGTAATTCCCCCGCTGTAGGCTGAAGGGGATGGTAGGGATTGGATGAGATTGGTCATGTAATAGCAAAAGATTGTTAGGGCATAGTGCCTAGTGTCCATAATTGGTACTTTTATGATATTGTTGCAACTTGTTATGCTTAATGCTTGTCACTAGGGCCCGAGTGCCATGATCTCAGATCTGAACATGTTATCAATTCATGATGATATTCATTGCTTTATGATCTTACCCGCAAGTTGTATACACGTATTGTTGTCCGGAACCCGAGGCCCCAAAGTGACGAGAATTGGGACAACCGAAGGGGAAGGCGGTGATATGAGGATCACATGTGATCACGGAGTGTTAATGCTTTGCTCCGGTGCTCTATTAAAAGGAGTACCTTAATTTCCAATAGATTCCCTAGAGGCCCGGCTGCCACCGGTTGGTAGGACAAAAGATGTTGTGCAAGTTTCTCATTGCGAGCACGTACGACTAAATATGGAACACATGCCTATTGATTGATTAGTACTTGGATACCGTTTTATTATTATCCGCAAATGCCCTGCCTTGATTGTTACATGAGTTTCTCTCATCCATGCAACGCCCGTTCATCCATCCCTGTACCTACGATATTTTAATCCTGCTCGTTTACTATAATCACTACTCGCTGTCTTTGTTACTCTGCTGCTTGTTATTTCACTACTGCTACTGCTATAAAACTATTACTACTGATAAACGCTTGCGAGCAAGTCTCGTTTCCAGGTGCAGCTGAATTGACAACTCCGCTGTTAAGGCTTACAAGTATTCTTTGTCTCCCCTTGTGTCGAATCAATAAATTGGGTTTTACTTCCCTCGAAGACTGTTGCGATCCCCTATACTTGTGGGTCATCAAGACTATTTTCTGGCGCCGTTGCCGGGGAGCATAGCTTTATTTGCAAGTTCACTTGGATTGATATTGTTCGCTGCAAATTCTCCATCATGGGTAAAACTCGCGATACTAAAGTCGCCATATTACCATCCACTACAAGAAAAGGTACAACTCTGATTACCTCTGCTGCTCTTGATTCACCATCTATGATAGATAAACTTGTTTCACCACCACATGCTTCACATGCTGGTACTTCTGCTAGATCTGAAAATTCCTCTCATAATTTTGATGATGCTTCTGCTGTGCTTGATAATGATGGTTCATTAGGATCTTTTCTAGATGCTATAATTGCTAGGTCTAGACAAATTGAAAATACTGAAACTCCTAATGAAGATGCTGCTACACCTATTAATTCACTTGAGTCTTTTGAATACTCTAGTGATGATCTTGATGAAGATTATGTAGAACTTGATGATGATTTCATTGATAAATGCAATGCTACTGCTGATGCAAGTAATATTAAAAAGCTTCTTGCACAACGTGTTGTTAGATATAAATTGTCTCCTGATCCTAAATTTGTCACATCTCCTATAAACATTAAGGATAAGGATTATGATTTTTCTCTTGATTTATCTCATATATCTATAGTGGAGAAAACACCTTTTTGTGGTACTGAAAAAGAAAGTGTTGTAGAACACATGATTGAGCTGTCTACTTTGAGTAACTTGTTTTCTGATGATGTTAAGAAGCGCACTTATTTCGTTGCTAAAATATTTCATTTCTCATTAAAGGATGATGCTAAAACTTGGTACAATAGTTTGCCACCTATTTCCATTGATAGTCCAAAATATTTGCTTGATGTTTTCTTTCGGAAATACTTTCCTGCTAGTGCTCAACACATTGCTTTGCAGAGAATTTATAATTTTGACCAGGAAGATGGAGAGAAATTGCCTAGGGCTTGGGCGAGATTTTGCTCTCTTATCAGAGCTCGGCCTGGACATGATCTGGAAAAGCATGATTTACTTGATATATTTTATAGTGGACTAACCATTGAGTCTAGGGCATACCTGGATAGTTGTGCTGGTTGTGTTTTCAGGAAAAGAACTCCAGACGACGCTGAAGAATTATTGGCGAGAATTGGCCGGAAACATGATGATTGGTCTACACCTGAACCAACCCCGACACCGATATTAAAGAAAAGGGGATGATTAAATTAAATGATGAAGATATGAGGGAAACCAAGAAATCTCTTAAAGAGAAAGGTATTAAATCCGAAGATGTGAAGAATTTACCTCCCATAGAAGATTTATGCAAGATTACTCCCCCTTCATCCATGATTGAGGTACACTCTCTTGAACGCTTTACTAGAGAAGATATTCCGCATTCAAAACCTCCTGCTCAATGCTTAGATGAGTTTGATAATTATATTGTTAAGCAAAATAATTTCAATATGAGAGTAGAGAATCATTTAATGGAAAATTCTCGAGCTATTGGTGAATTGCGTGGTATTGTGGAGAGAACCTCCAATGATGTTAAGATGCTTGTTAAACACTTTCATATGGTTCAAACTCAAATTGATCAACTCACTAAAGTGCAAAATGACTTGTTAAAAAATAATTCTAAAGAAAAACATGCTTATGAAGTAACAACTAGAGGCGGTGTTTCTACTCAGGATCCTCTATATCCTGAAGGGCATCCCAAAAGAGTTGAACAAGATTCTCAACGAACTGAAACTAGTGCTCCATCTAAGAAAAAGAAACATAAAACTGTTACAGAATCCTCTGAGCCTGTTAATGATCCTAATAGTATTTCTATTTCTGATGCTGAAACTGAAAGTGGTAATGAACATGACAAAGATAATGATAAGAATGATGCTTCTGATAAAGAAGAGGTTGAAGAAGAACCTGAAAAGCATGCTAAAAATAAAAAGTATACTAAAGAAGATTTTATTGCTAAGAAACATGGTAATGAAAGAGAACCTTGGGTTCAAAAGCAAATGCCTTTTCCTGCTAAGAAACTAAAATCAAAGGAAGAAGAACATTATAATAAATTTTGCGATTGGATGAAACCTTTATTCCTGCAAATCCCTCTGACTGATGCTATTAAATTGCCTCCTTATTCAAAGTATATGAAATATATTGTCTCTAACAAAAGGAAAATTCCTAATGAGGAGATTTCCACTATGCTAGCTAATTACTCTTTCAATGGTAAGGTTCCAAAGAAGCTTGGCGACCCAGGTATACCGACTATTCCTTGTTCAATCAAGAATAATTATGTTAGAACTGCTCTATGTGATTTGGGAGCAGGTGTTAGTGTTATGCCTTTCTCTCTTTATAAGAGACTTTATTTAGATAAGTTGATACCAACCTATATATCTTTGAAAATGGCTCATAAATCTACTGCTATTCCTGTTGGTATATGTGAGGATATTCCTGTTCAAGTTACTAATAATTTCTTAATATTAACTGATTTTGTTGTGTTGGAAATGCCTGAAGATGATATTATGTCTATTATTCTTGGGAGACCTTTTCTTAACACCGCAGGGGCTGTTATTGATTGCAATAAAGGAAAAGTTACTTTCAATGTTGATGACAAGGAGCATACTGTTTATTTTCCCAAGAGGATTGAGAAAACATGTGGAGTTAATACAATTTCTAATATGAGAACTATCAAAGTGGGAACTATTGATTGTCCTATATATGAGCCTAAAGAAGAATATCAAACTCTTGTGATTGGATCCATATCAATTCAATACAAGGTAACATGATTGATTTGAGGTTTAATTCTTCTTATGTTATGTAAAATTTATTTGGTGGCAAGACTTGATCAACCTTGTGTTGCGGTCAGAAACCCACCGGCGGGCAGCGACGGGCAACACAGTAGAGCCGGGAACAACTAGGGCTGCGGCTGGCCCCAGTCCCTCTGAGCGACGGCCCGCAAAGCCTTCTGGTCACACACCCGATGCTGTCGTAAGGGCGTGCCACCTGACCTATACCCGGTCGGGAAGGTGTGGATGATGCCTCGCTTAGTTTCTGCAGGGCACACACGTAAACGTTAAATACGAGCCTCGATCGGCTCTCGGGTTATCCTGTGAATCGGCTCAAAGAGCCGATCCACCCATGATTCGGACAAGGTGTCCGAATATATGGTGGTCCTGCTTGATCAAGATAAAGCTGATCCGATCTACGACGATCTGGGGTTTTCACCGCATAATCGGATCATCCTACTCACGATTGGGCCTCGCGCTCGCGTACGGTGATCGTAAGCCGATCCTAGACGGGGCCTAAAAACCAACACGAGGTTGATCCTCGGAACGTCCTGTCTAGGGCTAGCAAACTGCACCCTACACGCCGCTGGATCCTCCAACCCTTTGTAAGGCCTAACTATTGCAGATATTAAACTAATCCTTGAAGAATCAAGGAGCAACCGTAACGGATCGAATCTACTAAATAGTGATCAAGCGGGGTGCCGCCCCTACACCTAAGATAGGCGTAAGGGCGGCTAGACATGCAAGGGTCGCACTACGATAGCATATTATACGAGGAACAATGCTAACCCTAACATGTCTAAGATAACTACGTTGCTCGCCATCAAAAAGGCTTCAGTACGAGCAACGCATGAACAACGTGATAGGCATTACGCTGCCTAGATCGCAAGATGCGATCTAGGCAGCATGGTGCTTACCGGTAGAAACCCTCGAGACGAAGGAGTTGGCGATGCGCCGAGATTTGTTTGGGTGAACGTTGGTTGTTGTTTATTCCATAAACCCTAGATACATATTTATAGTCCAGGGGACTTTCTAATGTGGGCGTGCACTAAACCGTGCACGGGTAAAACTCTAACTTCTAAACTAAGATGCGATCTAATATGTTACAGATACACGGGCAGTTTAGCCCAACTTGGTATAAAAAGGCCGATTCACGTATTTCTTCCATGTAGATTCTTCAAGCCCATCTTGATCGCGGCCCACCTCTGACTCGGTCAAATTCTGGTGATAACACATGCCCCCCTGGTTTTGGAATTGATAATTCCAAAATCACTCTGCTTTTTCTTCGTCGGGTCATGTCGTGGCAGAACCATCGCAGTATCCTTCATCATGATGCCTTGCCTTCTCAACTTCTCTGCACGATTTGACACTGTAGTTCCTTTTTCGTGATAGGCGGCTTCATCGTGCGCACTTCCTCCTGACTTTTTAGGCCGATCTCAATTCCGCGTTCATGAACCAAGAAGCCCAAGAATTGACCGGCCGTCACTCCAAATGCACACTTCTTTGGATTCATCCTTAGTCCGAATTTCCTAGTTCGGTCCCGGATGCGTCGTAAATCCTCCAAGTGTCCCTCTACGGAGACAGACTTGACCACCACGTCGTCAATGTAGATCTCAAACAGTTTGCCGATCAGATCCTGAAATATGTAGTTCATGGCTCTTTGGCACGTTGCACCAGCGTTCTTCAGTCCAAATGTCATGACTACATATTCAAACAAGCCCACTGAACCTGGTACTCTGAATGCAGTCTTGTGTATATCTTCTGGATATTTTCAACATAAAGTAATATAACAAGTGCAATATGCAAGTATGTAGGAATCAATGCACAGTTAACACAAGTGTTTGCTTTTTTAGATAGAAGGAAATGGGTAAACTGACTCAACAATAAAAGTAGAAGAAAGGCCCTTCGCGAGAGGAAGCATGGATTGCTATATTTGTGCTAGAGCTTTTATTTTGAAAATAAGAAACAACTTTGTCAACGGTAGTAATAAAGCATATGAGTTATGTAAATTATATCCTACAAGTTGCAAGCCTCATGCATAGTATACCAATAGTGCCCGCACCTTGTCCTAATTAGCTTGGATTTACATGGATTATCATAGCATAGCATACGTTTTAACCAAGTGTCACAAAGGGGTACCTCTATGCCGCTCTGTACAAAGGTCTAAGGAGAAAGCTCGCATTGGATTTCTCGCCTTTGATTATTCTCAACTTAGACATCCATACCGGGACAACATAGACAACGAGATAGTGGACTCCTCTTTAATGCATAAGCATTCAACAACAGATAAAATTCTCATAAGAGATTGAGGTTTGTTGTCCAAACTGAAACTTCCACCATGGATCACGGCTTTAGTTAGCGGCCCAATGTTCTTCTCTAACAATATGCATACTCAAACCATTTGATCATGATAAATCACCCTTACTTCAGACAAGACGAACATGCATAGCAACTCACATGATATTCAACAAAGAAATAGTTGATGGCGTCCCCAGGAACATGGTTATCGCCCAACAAGCAACTTAATAAGAAATAACATGCATAAGTACATATTCAATACCACAATAGGTTTTAAGCTATTTGTCCCATGAGCTATATATTGCAAAGATAAAGAATAGAAATTTCAAAGGTAGCACTCAAGCAATTTACTTTGGAATGGCGGAGAAATACTATGTAGTAGGTAGGTATGGTGGACACAAGTGGCATAGTGTTTGGCTCAAGGATTTTGGATGCATGAGAAGTATTCCCTCTCGATACAAGGTTTAGGCTAGCAAGGTTGTTTAAAGCAAACACAAGTATGAACCGGTACAGCAAAAATCACATAAAAGACATATTGAAAGCATTATAAGACTCTATACCGTCTTCATTGTTGTACCTTTTATCATCATATCGAAGCCGATCGCTTGAACCGGCCTCCTCTTTGTCCTTGCCACCAGAGTGACTGCTCTCTTTTTTGTCTTTGCCATGGCGGTAAACAAAATGAGCTATCATGTAGTTAACTTCCCGGCGCAGAGCTCTGGTCCGTTCTTCTGAAGGAGTGGATAGATCTACTTGGTCAAGGGCACCCTCGGCTGTAAAGCCGTTCCACCTGATGCCATGAGAACGGGTTTTCGAGAAAGAGCCGATTAGATCGGCTTCAAAGAGAGCCTTGAGCTCATCGTACTTATCCTTTTTTTTTACTGGCCGATTTCCCTATCGGCCCCCAATTTTTCACTGCACATGTATCGTACTTTGGAATCCGATTAGGTGCCCCCCGAGCCGATTCTGCCAGGTAACTGCTGATATCGGCTCTGTGGTTAGCCAAGGCACTATATGTGAACGTCGGCTCTGTTAGGACCAGTGTGGACTTCTTCCAGTTCATCAGCCGACGTGAACCTTGTCCCACCGAGCGTGCCAGAATGTGTTGCGGTCAGAAACCCACCGACGGGCAACGACGGGCAACACAGTAGAGCCGGGAACAACTAGGGCTGCGGCTGGCCCCAGTCCCTCTGAGCGACGGCCCGCAAAGCCTTCTGGTCACACATCCGATGCTGTCGTAAGGGCGTGCCACCTGACCTATACCTGGTCAGGAAGGTGTGGATGATGCCTCGCTTAGTTTCCTGCAGGGCACACACGTAAACGTTAAATACGAGCCTCGATCGGCTCTCAGGTTATCCTGTGAATCGGCTCAAAGAGCCGATCCACCCATGATTCAGACAAGGTGTCCGAATATATGGTGGTCCTGCTTGATCAAGATAAAGCTGATCTGATCTACGACGATCTGGGGTTTTCACCGCATAATCGGATCATCCTACTCACGATTGGGCCTCGCGCTCGCGTACGGTGATCGTAAGCCGATCCTAGACGGGGCCTAAAAACCAACACGAGGTTGATCCTCGGAACGTCCTGTCTAGGGCTAGCAAACTGCACCCTACTCGCCGCTGGATCCTCCAACCCTTTGTAAGGCCTAACTATTGCAGATATTAAACTAATCCTTGAAGAATCAAGGAGCAACCGTAACGGATCGAATCTACTAAATAGTGATCAAGCGGGGTGCCGCCCCTACACCTAAGATAGGCGTAAGGGCGGCTAGACATGCAAGGGTCTGTTATCACCAGATTTTGGCTAAATCAGGAGGTGGGCCGCGATCAAGATGGGCTTGGGAGATTACATATGGAAGAATTATGAAGCGGCCTGGCACGGAGAATTTGGGCTAGTTAGCCCGTGTATCTTAATATAATAGATTGTATATCGGTTTAGAAGTTAGATTTTATCTCGTGCACGGTTTGGTGCACGCCCACATTAGAAAGTCCCCTGGACTATAAATATGTACCTAGGGTTTATGGAATAAACAACAACTCACGTTCAACCCCAAAAACAAACCAATCTCGGCGCATCGCCAACTCCTTCGTCTCGAGGGTTTCTATCGGGTAAGCGACATGCTGCCTAGATCGCATCTTGCGATCTAGGCAGCACAAGCCCCACGTTGTTCATGCGTTGCTCGTACTGAAGCGCTTTTGATGGCGAGCAACGTAGTTATCATTAGATGTGTTAGGGTTAGCATTGTTCTTCGTTTAAGCATGCTTACGTAGTGCAACCCTGGCATATCTAGCCGTCCTCACGCCTATCCCGGGTGTGGGGGCGGCACCCCGCTTGATCATTATTTAGTAGATCTGATCCGTTACGATTGCTCCTTGTTCTACAAGGATTAGTTTAATATCTGCAATAGTTTGGCCTTACAAAGGGGGAGGATCCTGTGGCACGTAGGGTGGCGTTCGCAAGTCCTAAACGGGATGTTCCTAGGATCAACTTCATGTTGGTTTTTTGGCCTTGTTTAGGATCGGCTTACGAGCACCGTGCGTGGCCATCCGGCCCAACTCCGGAGTAGGATGATCCGATTATGTGGTGAAAACCCTAAATCGTCGTAGATCTCATTAGCTTTATCTTGATCAAGCAGGACCACCAAGTATTCGTACACCCCGTACGGATCATGGGTGGATCGGCTCTTTGAGCCGATTCACGAGATAACCTGAGAGCCGATCGAGGCTCGTATTTAACGTTTACGTGTATGCCCTGCAGGAAACTAAGCGAGGCAATCTCATCACCTTCCTGACCAGGTATAGGTCAGGTGGCACGCCCTTGCACTTCGCAACGCCGCGTGGGACCAGAAGAGCATTGCGGGCCGTCGCTCGGAGGGGTCTCAGCCAGCCGCAGCTCTAGGCTCCCCCCGGCTCTACAGTGTTGACAAGGCCGCTGCCCGCCGGTGGGTTTTGGCAGTCAACACATTCTGGCACGCCCGGTGGGACGCGCTTGAGGAGAGAGATCTCTCCACCCCGTTGGAGGAG
Organism: Lolium rigidum; assembly: GCF_022539505.1. Taxonomy (NCBI): domain Eukaryota; kingdom Viridiplantae; phylum Streptophyta; class Magnoliopsida; order Poales; family Poaceae; genus Lolium; species Lolium rigidum. Next base: position 137,146,784 of record NC_061508.1, read on the forward strand.
CGCACCAAGTCTCTGAAGCATGGGGATCTACCCAAGGAGCTCAGAAGGGAACATGACGGGATCAAGGCAACCCTTGGAGCCGAACTCATCGGCTCCGCTGAGAAGACCCGGCCGCACGGTATCGGGCTTGGTAGGAACCCACGCCCACACTCCAAGCACCCTCTCAGCAAATACGAGCAACACCAAGACCGACGTCGGCGCTACGACGCCGACGATGAGAGGAATGTCTGGTCTGATGCCGAGGTCGGAAGGTACTGCCAACATGGTAGAAGCAACAACGGGTACGGTCGTCGCGCCGAAGGGAGGCCAAGGGGACGGAGTGACATGGATAAGCACTGGGACTGCCCGTTCTTCAAACATTGCCTGGGACTCGGGGATGAGCCGATTGCCAACAATCGAGGACTGCCAGAATGCAAACAAAGAAAGAAGGGTGCCGCTAACGTGTCTGCGTTCAGCCGGCTAGGGCCTTTCCCGCATCGGGACAGGCGTGCCGAGTCCCCTCAGATGGAAGATCTCGAGGAGCTAGAGGACGATAGTGAAGAATACAAATATCATCAGTCCAGATGGTACCCTGATGGGCTCAGCCGTTCCCAGAAGCAAAGAGTCCAGCGTCCGCAAGGGTTGAAAGAAACTGAAAGATTATATCTGCGCACGCTAAGGAGGGCACGGCCCGATCTGGCCGCCAAAATTCTGCGAACCCTGGACGAGGAAGGTCAGCCACGAAGAAAAGAGTGGCGCCCCGAACAGAGAAAAGCCGATGATGAAACATCGGCTGGCACAAATATGGTGTTTATCCTCCCTTCGGAGTTCAATGCCCCAGGGTTAGACGAGACCTCCGTGGCACAACTTGACTGCGGCCCACGGCCGGTTATCTTTGAGAAGCCACGAGACAGGAGCTACGGGCATCCGAAGGCCCCGTACTTACGAGGGTATATTGATGGGAGGCACTGTAAACGGGATGCTGGTGGACACCGGAGCGGCGATTAACATCATGCCGTAGTCTATGCTACGTCGGCCGGGACGCTCGAGTTCGGATCTAATCAAGACCAACGTAACGTTGAGCGACTTCAACGGCCAAGCATCTGAAGCACAAGGAGTTCTGAATGTGGATCTGACCGTAGGAAGAAAAACCATCCCCACGGCGTTCTTTATCGTTGATAGCACGAGCGATTATGCTCGTTTTGCTAGGAAGAGATTGGATCCACGCCAACTGCTGCATTCCCTCCACGATGCACCAATGCATAATACGAGTGGGATGGGGATGAGGTAGAGGTCGTCCAAGCCGACGACTCGGCCGAAGTTTCAACGGCCGGCATGAACGCATGGGAAGCAGCAGGCCAAGAACCCCTTTCGAGCATCAAATTGGACGACTGCGAGCGCATCGATGTGACGAAGGGAAGGGTTAAGCTAGTTTTATCCACTGGCCTGACCATGTAGTGTAAGCCAAGCGATGTGCAAGTCGGCGAGGCTGATCCTTGTGATCGGCCCCAAGGATCTGTGAAGGAGCATTACAAGACCTTCACTGAGCAAACAACGTGGAGGCCGATTCCAGTAATCGGCCGTGAATATCCTCACCCACCATTCTGCCTGGGTTCAACATGTTATCCAACAGAGCCGATACCATCAATTCTCTTGACAGAATCGGCTCGGGGGGCACCAAGGTAGATAAAATACGAGGGTATGCAACAGAACCATTTCATCTTCTGTTGATGGGTATTGGAACATGGGGGCCGATATACAAGTCGGCCGAAAAATAAAAAATAAAAATTTCGAAAAATTTCAGGCATAGCCGATGCAGCAGGCATCGACTTAAGAGCAGAGGGGGTAGTTCCCTCCAAGAGTCTGGAGGGCGTCAGAAACACGAAAAAGTTCTCACCGGAAGTTGCTTCAGCCTGCCGAAGATGATGAGCTGATCTGATCAGCAAGGCGCAAGGTTTGGACTAAAGAAGCTCGGGGGAGGGCGGCTCGTCCTGGAATTCCCTCATTCTAAAAGAGCCGATTTGTTCTAAATCGGTTGATACGGCGTTGTGAGTTAGAAACCAAGGATGATTGACGTAATCAGCTCGCTGCTATTCTCACCTTGAAGGCCCGGGGGGCAGCTCACCTTGAAGGTCTCTGCTCCGGGGAGCCGATCTCGTTGGGATCGGCCGAACTCTGCACCGCAAGTTACCTGAAGAACGGTGCTTATGTTGCAAAATTATCATAGCTTGCTGGATCGGCTGTATGGACCCTCAACGGAAGGGAGGTGATCGGCTGGTGGCCCTGCGGGATAGTTCTCTTGGACAAGGTTGAGCCCGCCCCGAAATCTCAATGGTGATGATCCATCCTTTACCCTCGCCTTGGCTAAGGCTCGGGGGGCAGCTCGCCCTCGAGGTCTAACCAACTCTGTCAAAGTGGGCCCGCTCTTCGTGTCGGCTCGTTCAAAAGACGGTGTTTATTGTAGAGGGAAGCTGTCGGAGCTGAACGAGCAGAATTCGGAGAGAATAAGGAAGAGGAGACCTGACATTATTTCAGGAGTTTTGCCGCTAGGTCCAACATGTCATCTTAAATGAGATCTGTGGATTCGCGCGAATAAGGCTTGGACTTGTGCGGCAAGGAGTTTGGGTCTGGATGGATCTATCTCGAAATCTAGTGTGGGAGGCCGATGCGATGCCATTGGCTTGTTGGGCATGGTCTAGTGTGGCAATCGGCAGAATCAGGAGGGAAGACAATCGGCTAAATTATCATAAATGGAATCGGCAAAATCGAGTTGGGGGATTTCTTCATTGATGAGCCAGATTTCTTACAGAGAAGAGCTGATTGCCCTCAAAAGAGAAGACCAGGGGGATACATTGCCCCGTCTGCTACTGCTAGTCCTATGCTAAGACCCTATCTAGGGGCCGCTGCTGCCCTCGTCGTCGTCGTCGTCGCCGTCGTCGCCACCGCCGGTGCTACTCCCCGCCGGCTCGTCGTCGCTGCTCCAGCGGCCGCCGATAGGACCCTCGTCGTCTTCGTCCTCTTCGTCGGCGTCGTCGTCACTGTCGACGTCGCTGAGGTTCCCGGGCCAGAGGTGGCGGCGTTTGGCCGGCGGCTCGTCGGAGGAGCTGTCTTCATCCTCCTCCTCCTCTCCCTCTTCCTTCACCTCCTCGGAGGTGGTGAAGTCCGCCCGGGAGAGGCGGTCGTCTTCGCTCTCCTCCACTACTTCCTCGTCGGCAAGGAAGCGGAGGTCGCTCTCCCCGTCGGTTTGGGATTTGTCATCCTCGGACCGAGACGGAGGAGTCATGGTCCTCTTTGTCCCACTTCGTCGGGGCAAGGATGTCATACGCCGCTTGTGTACCCCACGAGGGCGTCGACTCTCGGATGGGAGAAGACACGTGGGAAGGATCCGACGAAGAAGAAGAGGAAGAGGAAGAGGACATGGTTGCAGGGGAGGGTTTTTTGGAGCGCTACTGCGGAAGGGGTAAAGAAGAGAACTGTTCGTTGTGGCTAAATAAAAGGAGGTGGGGGTTTTAATTTCCGAGCAGTTCTCGAGGACATGGTGCCAAAACTCGTCAAATCGTGCGAGAGAAGTTGGGAAGGCAAGTCGTCATGATAAGGCGTGCTGCGACAGGTTCCGCTTCTGCCGTGACACGACCCCTCCGAGGGAAAAACGAGTGGTTTTGAAATTATCATTACCAAAACCAGGGGGGCATGTGTTATCACCAGATTTTGGCTAAATCAGGAGGTGGGCCGCGATCAAGATGGGCTTGGGAGATTACATATGGAAGAATTATGAAGCGGCCTGGCACGGAGAATTTGGGCTAGTTAGCCCGTGTATCTTAATATAATAGATTGTATATCGGTTTAGAAGTTAGATTTTATCTCGTGCACGGTTTGGTGCACGCCCACATTAGAAAGTCCCCTGGACTATAAATATGTACCTAGGGTTTATGGAATAAACAACAACTCACGTTCAACCCCAAAAACAAACCAATCTCGGCGCATCGCCAACTCCTTCGTCTCGAGGGTTTCTATCGGGTAAGCGACATGCTGCCTAGATCGCATCTTGCGATCTAGGCAGCACAAGCCCCACGTTGTTCATGCGTTGCTCGTATCGAAGCGCTTTTGATGGCGAGCAACGTAGTTATCATTAGATGTGTTAGGGTTAGCATTGTTCTTCGTTTAAGCATGCTTACGTAGTGCAACCCTGGCATATCTAGCCGTCCTCACGCCTATCCCGGGTGTGGGGGCGGCACCCCGCTTGATCATTATTTAGTAGATCTGATCCGTTACGATTGCTCCTTGTTCTACAAGGATTAGTTTAATATCCGCAATAGTTTGGCCTTACAAAGGGGGAGGATCCTGTGGCACGTAGGGTGGCGTTCGCAAGTCCTAAACGGGATGTTCCTAGGATCAACTTCATGTTGGTTTTTTGGCCTTGTTTAGGATCGGCTTACGAGCACCGTGCGTGGCCATCCGGCCCAACCTCGGAGTAGGATGATCCGATTATGCGGTGAAAACCCTAAATCGTCGTAGATCTCATTAGCTTTATCTTGATCAAGCAGGACCACCAAGTATTCGTACACCCCGTACGGATCATGGGTGGATCGGCTCTTTGAGCCGATTCACGGGAAAACCTGAGAGCCGATCGAGGCTCGTATTTAATGTTTACATGTATGCCCTGCAGGAAACTAAGCGAGGCAATCTCATCACCTTCCCGACCAGGTATAGGTCAGGTGGCACGCCCTTGCACTTCGCAACGCCGCGTGTGACCAGAAGAGCATTGCGGGCCGTCGCTCGGAGGGGTCTCAGCCAGCCGCAGCTCTAGGCTCCCCCCGGCTCTACAGTGTTGACAAGGCCGCTGCCCGCCGGTGGGTTTTGGCAGTCAACAGGGTCGCACTACGATAGCATATTATACGAGGAACAATGCTAACCCTAACATGTCTAAGATAACTACGTTGCTCGCCATCAAAAAGTCTTCAGTACGAGCAACGCATGAACAACGTGATAGGCATTACGCTGCCTAGATCGCAAGATGCGATCTAGGCAGCATGGTGCTTACCGATAGAAACCCTCGAGACGAAGGAGTTGGCGATGCGCCGAGATTTGTTTGGGTGAACGTTGGTTGTTGTTTATTCCATAAACCCTAGATACATATTTATAGTCTAGGGGACTTTCTAATGTGGGCGTGCACTAAACCGTGCACGGGTAAAACTCTAACTTCTAAACTAAGATGCGATCTAATATGTTACAGATACACGGGCAGTTTAGCCCAACTTGGTATAAAAAGGCCGATTCACGTATTTCTTCCATGTAGATTCTTCAAGCCCATCTTGATCGCGGCCCACCTCTGACTCGGTCAAATTCTGGTGATAACACCTTGTTAACAAATTCATTTTATATGCATAGAGGAACTAAACAACATCTCTTTCTTCCTCCACTTGTTCTACTTGCTGTAGCACTTTTGTTTTGCAAAGTTCTTTAGTTATATGGAGATTTCAAAATCTTTTTCTGCCCAGTAATAATAAATTTAACACCCAGAAATGTGCATTTTTCGAAGTTTTCAAAAATTCATAAAAATTATACCATTGGTCTTATTTTTCGAAGAGGCACCTGGGGGCACCTGGGAATGACCAGTGGGGCACCCCGGGGTGGCACCCCACAGGCCGGCGCGGACAGCAAGGGGGGCGCGCCTGACATAGGCATCCCAAATGGGCCTGCCGAAGATAGTACCCGGGGTTTATTGAAGGCCCATTACCCGAAGAATAAGAAGACTCGGAAGCCCAAAGATAGTATTAAGGAAAGTTAGAGTTGTAATAGGAAGTATTATTTGTAATCTTACGGGATGAGTTAGAAACTTTCCCGGACTTTGTAACTTGTACAGCACGAATCCCTCGGCTCCGCCTCCTATATAAGGGGGAGTCGAGGGACGCAGAGATCATCGAATCATTGTTTACAAACCCTAGTTTTCGTATTCGTCGAGTACTTTTCGGCTGAAACCTTCGAGATCTACTTGCCCTCTACATCCAACTAAACCCTAGTCTACAATCTGTAGGCATTGACAAGTTAATCCCTTGTCAATTGGCGCCGTCTGTGAGGTCTAGAGGTTGCAAGGAGCTGATCTCGATGGCACGTCCAGAATCGTCGACTTCGTCGGTGGCTAGCAATACAATGGATCGAGGAAGGATCTTATCGTCTCGAAGTTCCGATCTCGCCGGAAATTCCAGCGGACGATTCTGACTTTTCGTCGAGTAACGAGGAGTTTTCGTCGACACGCTTCATCGACACCAAGGCAAGCGGAAAGCTCACCAAGATCATCAGCAACACATCTTTCGAGTCGTCTGCGGACTCCGTTATAAGCAGCGATTCCGACAGCATCAACAGCTTCAACTTCATCGACAAATCTGCTGCAATCGGAAGGGTCTTCACCAATCTCTACGATGGTGTCACCAACCCCGACAAAAACCAATACTCAAAGTATCATCAAGTATACGCAATTGAAGAAGCAAGTCGAGCAGAACCAGAGACGTCAGAGGCTTTCGATGATTTGGGAAATCCATACGTCGATCCCGCTGATCTCAGAAGAGGCTTGGGCACCAAATACGTCGGGACCACACCTCGCGTAAGAGTCCAACTCCCGCAAGCAGCGTGGGATAGGGCCGTAAAAGCCATAGACGGTTCAGAACCAATGACGACAACCGCTACTGCCCAGGAATTACAAGCCTATCAATATAAACTTGCTCGTATGAATAGGGAGTTGGAAAACGAAACAGCATCCTTGAATAGAAGGAAAGAGGCAGCATCTGCGTCAAGCAGGCGTCGAGCGAGCTCGGTCAACAATCGGGAACTTCGGGAGATAGTCACGGAGAGGCTCGGAGAAGGGCAATATCTCGGCTGCAAAATATACCTGAAGCAGAGAGAGGCAACATAATTCAAAATCTCGACATGTCTTTCATGTCGATTGATACAAGGGGAAATATCATCCCGAAAACGCCAGAAGCAGGATACATGGCAATGCAAGCTTACATTCTTGCGTCCAGACCACCCCCCGGGGACCCGAGAGAAGCATCGTTCAATATGGCAATGGCTGGAGTTGGAGTCATGGGAACAGCATTCACGACCACACCTCCCGAAGGAACTGCAAGACAAAATAGTCCAAGACATACTGCTGCAGTGCAGGATCCACCAAGAACAAGTGAGGCAAGAGATACGGCGGCTCAAGCAAGGGTAGACAGAGGACGGCAAGAAAGAAGAGAACATCGACATTCACCAGAAATCGCCGATGAAGACCTATGCGGACTTCCGTGCTTTACGAGACGAGTCAGAAAAACTCGAGTACCAAAAGGGTTTAAGTTACCCGAGAATTTCAAAAAATTCGACGGTCGCGGGATCCCGAGGATTGGCTCGTTGATTATCTCGAGATGGTGAAGCTGGTAGGAGGAACCGGAGCAACAGCCATGCAAAGCATCCAAGTCCACCCGAGTGGTGCAGCGAGATCTTGGATAAAGAAACTTCCCCCGGGTTCCATCGATAGGCTGGGGTAGTTTTGAAGATATTTTCGTGAAAAACTTCCGATCCACCCGCAAGAAACCTGCGTCATTGGAAGAGCTGAGGGCGTGCCGACAGAAACACGACGAGTCGATGAGAAAATATATACAGAGGTGGAACATTATTAAAAACTCGGCAGAAGATATATCTGACGAAAGAGCAATAGATGCGTTTGTAGCAGGAATCCGACGGACAGATTTCGTTGAGGATTTAGGGAGAACCAACCCCAGGACAATATCAGCACTGATGGAGATAGCCAACAAGTGGGCAGATGGAGAAGACGCAATATATAACAAGCGACACAGGTCGCCAGAAGAGGACCGCAGTCGAAGTTTTCAAAATAGAAGGCGATTTTCCCGCCAGTTCTATAACAATGACACTCCAGGCCACATATCAGCTGGTTTCCGGGGAAGCCCTGGAGGAAATAGTAGAGACAACTACCAAAGAAGTAATGAGCAACAAGGCGACAATAGAAGTGATTCTCGCAGTTTTAGGCAAAATAGTGGACCAAGGTTTCAAAGACCCTATGTATCCCCCGAGGAGATGATGAACGGACCGTGTCAGATGCACTTTTTCTCGATAGCAACGGAAAGAGACAGTCAGGACATCTCCAAAAAGACTGCCGCAACTTTCAGGAAATGTTGCGAGCCGCAGGAATCGCAAATGCCCAAGCAATGAATAGAAATCAACGGGGACCCGGGAGCGAGATACATCTCCCACCTCCTCCCGCGGTTACGGACGAGAATCGGAACCAGCTCGGAATAGCGGCAGCACCACAACCACCTCCGTATGTTGATCCAAATTCTAACGGCGCGAGTCTTGATGATTCGAAAGCTAGGCCATCTAACGAGGCGCAGAAAGTAATTTCACGACAAGTATTTATGGCAGAAAAGATGCCTCCACCAACAGTCGAGTACCTAAATTGGTCGGGACAGGATATCGGTTTTACAATCGCAGATCATCCGCAGCAGGTTCCCCGACCTGGGCAGTACGCACTTATTTTACCCGCAGTAATTGCGGGCTTCGACGTGTCGAGAGTTTTCATAGATGGTGGCAGCAGCTTAAACCTTATGTACGCAGATACACTAAGGAAGATGAATATATCCTTAGCAAACCTAGCGCCAACTGATACACGTTTTCACGGGATCACGCCAGAAAAACCAAGTTATCCATTGGGCAAGATTAATCTGGACGTTCAGTTTGGGACCCGAGAAAATTACAGGATAGAGAAGTTGGAGTTCGAAGTTGTGGATTTCCCGTCGCAATATCATGCTTTGTTGGGACGACCAGCATATGCTAGGTTTATGGCGGTACCTCACTATACGTACTTATTGTGGAGGTTGCCTGGACCCAAAGGACCAATCACAGTCAAAGGAAGCTTCGCGTTAGCTGACAAATGCGACAAAGATTTTCATCAACTATCAGAAACCTTCGGGATGCAAGCAGAATATATGGCGCCAAGGCAAACTGATTATGACGTTTTGCCAGACACAGGGAGGCCGCTCAGGGAACCAACCTTTAACACAACGAAGGATTCAAAAGAAGTGCAGATCCACCCGACGGATCCAAAGAAAACGACATCCCTTGCAACAAATATGGATCTCGCATAGGAAAGCGCGCTCGTCGAGTTCCTCCGTGAGCACTGGAAAATCTTCGCATGGTGTCCAGCCGACATGCCAGGAGTACCCAGGGAACTTGCCGAGCACCACCTCAACTTGGATCCTCTCGCGAGACCAATCAGACAACCCTTGAGGCGTTTTTCGGAACCAAACCGCAAAGCTATGCTATCAGAAATAGATCGACTCAAGGATGCTGGTTTTATCAAAGAGATATCTACAGAAGCCACATGGGTAGCTAACCCAGTGATGGTGCCGAAGAAACACACGAAAGTCCTTCGCATGTGCGTTGACTTCACATGTCTCAACAAACACTGTCCTAAGGATCACTTTCCCCTCCCAAGGATCGATCAAATCATCGACTCCATAGCAGGGTGTGAACGTCTTTCCTTCTTGGACGCATACTCTGGTTACAACCAGATCAGACTGAAAGAAGATGATGAGGCTAAAACGGCGTTCATAACACCTTACGGCGTGTTCTGCTACAAAACAATGCCCTTTGGTTTGAAAAACGCGGGAGCAACATACCAACGGATGATGCAGAAGTGTCTTGCAACACAAATCGGGAAAAATGTACAAGTCTACATCGATGATGTCGTGATAACATCAAAGAAGGGGTCAACACTGATCGAGGATTTGAAAGAAACCTTCGACAACCTTGACAAGTTTTGCCTCAAGTTGAACCCGACAAAGTGCTCCTTCGGCGTTCCTGCAGGAGAACTTCTTGGATTCTTAGTATCAGCAAGAGGGATTGAAGCTAACCCCGAAAAAATACAGGCCATCGTAACAATGAGGAAGCCAACAAAGTTGAAAGAAATACAACATTTGACAGGGCGAGTCGCAGCTTTAAGCAGATTCGTCGCAAGGTCGGGAGAAAAAGCACTACCGTTCTATGCGTTGATAAAACAAGGGGAGAAATTCCGGTGGAACGAAGAAGCCGATAGAGCTTTCGAGGATCTGAAACGCAAAATCTCGACACCACCGAGTCTTGGTGGCGCCGAAGGAAAAGGAACCTCTCCTGTTGTACATAGCGACTACACCCCAAGTGGTTAGCACGGTTTTAGTTGTCGAAAGAGAAGAAGAAGGAAAGCTCCATGGAGTGCAAAGGCCAGTATATTTCATAAGTGAAGTATTATCGCCTTCAAAACAACGGTACCCTCAATACCAGAAACTAGCATATGGAGTATTTACTACAGCAAGAAAATTGCGACACTATTTTTCGGCACACCCGATAATAGTAGTCAATGAAGCCCCTCTGTCAAATATATTGAACAACCCAGAAGCTACAGGTCGTGTCTCCCTTTGGGGAATAGAACTTTCCCCTCGGGACATCACATACGAAAAAAGAAAGGCGATAAAATCACAGGTCTTACCGGATTTTGTTGCAGAATGGATGGAGCTACAAAACACAGGACCACCAGATTTGTCGAGAACCTGGACTATGAACTTCGACGGGTCCAAAAGATTAGAAGGAGCTGGAGCAGGGGTGATATTGGTATCACCTGAAGGCGACAAACTGAAATACGTCTTACGGATGACGTTCCCAAACGCGTCTAACAATGAAGCAGAATATGAAGCCCTCATAAACGGGATGAAGATGGCAAAGGCTTGCGGTGCAACCCGATTGAAAATTTTCGGCGACTCACAATTGGTAGCACAGCAAGTTATGAACCAATGTGATGCAGTCAATGAGAGTATGATAGCATATAAGGAGATGTATAATGAGCTAGAAAAATTGTTTGATGGATGCGAGGTCAGCCACATCAGCAGATTGAGTAATGACGAAGCCGATGTCCTTGCAAACATCGGGTCACAATGCCTCGCAATTCCGCCAGGCGTGTTTTGTGAAGAAATAGCGGAGAGATCAACAAAGCCGAAGAAGACGCAGAAAAAAACAAAAGAAGAAAAAACTTCGGCGTCTCTCAAAGAAACCGTGGAAGACGAAGAGGAACAAGAATTCGTGATGATGGTGGAAGTCCCTTGGATGCAAGCATACATATCGTATATCCTTAGGAAGGAAGTACCCGACGATCCGGTGGCGACAAGGCGAGTTATTCGGCGATCCAAAGCTTTCACAGTGGTCAAAGGGGAGTTATATAAGCGGAGCATTTCAGGCATCTTGCAAAGATGTGTTACACCTGAAGAAGGAAGAATAATCCTAAAGGATGTGCATGAGGGAATATGTGGTCACCACGCAAGCAGTCGAGCTATTGCGGCCAAAGTTTTTCGGGCAGGATTCTACTGGTTGACAGCAATAGAGGATGCAAGAGAGATAGTACGAACTTGCGACGCGTGCCAGAGATTTGCCGCAAAACCGCACTCTCCGGCCGCAGAACTAATGCCAATACCACTGTCATGGCCCTTTGCCCAGTGGGGACTCGACATGGTAGGTAAGTTGCACAAAGCTTCGCCGGGAGGATATGAGTACCTGTTGGTTGCTGTCGACAAATTCACCAAGTGGGTAGAAGCAAAGCCAATAAATTCTCCAGATGCAGCATCAGCAATAAAGTTCGTGAAGGGTATCGTTTTTCGATTTGGAGTACCGCACAACATCGTCACAGATAATGGCAGCAACTTCACATCGAAGGAGTTCAAGGCATACTGTGCCGAAGTAGGCATCAAATTGCACTTTGCATCGGTTGCACATCCCCAGACTAACGGTCAAGTCGAGAAAGCCAATGGTATCATCTGCAATGGCATTAAAAACGTCTGCTAGGACCGCTTGAAAAGGCTCGACACACCTGGCCAGAAGAACTGCCAAGTGTTCTGTGGAGCATCCGAACAACACCAAACACGGCGACACAAGAAACTCCGTTTTTTCTCGTCCACGGAGCTGAAGCTGTACTACCAATTGAAATAGAGCACGATTCTCCAAGAATAACAGAGTATGACGAAGAAACATCACGAAAAGTTCGGGAGGATGATATGGATGCACTCGATGAGGCTCGAGATGAAGTACTCTCACGAGTTACCAAGTAGCAGCAAGACCTGAAGAACTACCATAGTCGACGGTTGCGGCCAAGATCTTTCCAGGTCGGTGATTTAGTTCTTCGGCTCAACCAACAAAGTACAGAGAAGCTTGAATCACCATGGTTGGGACCTTACATCGTCACGGACGTCATCGACGGAGGAGCATACAGGATCAAGGACAAGAAGACAGGGGTTCCCGAGAAAAACCCCTGGAACGTGGCGCAGCTCGGGCGGTTCTATGCCTAGAGCCGAAAATATAGTCCTTCTCTCGTAAAAATACAATGTACTAAAACGCCCGCGAGTTTTCAGACGCACTCTTTTCCTTTTCGGGGCACCGAGTGGGGCCGGAAAGGTTTTTAATGAGGCGGGCTCGCGGTGCTGCAATATAATAAAGATAGTGGAGATACACTTCTTATTTTACGACACGCTCGGGGGCTCAACCCCTTTAAGTCTCACAATACATACAACATAGAAATATTTCGCCTTGGTACAATAATACCTCGCCAAACATAAAAATCAGAAGCCAACAACTATAAATATAGTGTACACGTCAAAAGTCTTATTGCTCTGGTCCAAGAACCTCGCAACAAAAATATAGACCCTCGATACTAAGACATTCGAGGACTTGCAACCCATCAATGAAAAAATAAGGATGTATTATTACAACAGAAGGAAAAATCTTCAAGATAGAAAAAACAGTACAAGCTCTAGCCAGAAGGCACGGGGGCTTTAACAAAATAGAACACTCTGCAATATCCGACAAAATTCTTTCGGGAACAAAAAAGAAATCAAAAACAGATAGAGATACAAGGGTTCCAGTATGGTACAAATTAGTCAAAGCCCAAGAATACTATCTACAGACAAGCCTCTGGTTGTTTTATGTTCAGCATAGGACCCCTTGATGAAGAATTCTGAGTCCATCCGAAGAAGCTCATCTATCATCGATTCGGCCACTGGAGCTACCATCTCATCGATTGCGTCAATATCATTTTTTCGCCGCGTTTTCTTAGCCAGGCAATTAGCAACAATCTTCGTCAAGTCTAATTTTGGATAACAAATATTTATCATAATCATGGCAAACCTTGCCCCAGCAGTCAATTGAGCTCGCACAAAATTGTGAATGCGAGGAGCATCCCTGAACACCTCCAGCAATTCAGGAAGAGTTTTGGGAACTTCATTTCGAGGAAACAAAGTCCTGTAAACAAGGGTCAATGTTGTCATGCAAAAATTGAGAAATTCGCGCACTTGGCAAGCACGATCTTGGAACCTGACAATCTGTTGAGTTCGTTCAGGAGTGGCCCAGAATAAACAGCCATGGTTAAGGGAAAGATTGACAAGCAGATTCGTTCTCTCGTTCACTCTTCGATCTTCGGCAGCAGCATCAAGAACCGAGCCTATTAAGCGACAAGGCAGGAAATTTGAAGTAAGACGCAGAAAAACAAAGAGAAAACATTATGAGGTCGGAAAAACATACCTAACATATCCGTGCTAGCCTCCAGCATTAGCTCGAGCATGCTATTTTCTCGGGTACTGGCTCCCTTTGCCTCAAGTACAGCAGCATCCCTGGCAGCCACAGCTTCTTTGGTTTGTTGGAGAGCAAGTTTTTCTTGTTCGGAAGCTTTCCGAGATTGTTCCATCATCACCAGAGTTTGTTTCTTCATGGATTGAAGTTGCTGTCGAAGTTCTTGCAAATCTTCCGACAAATGTTTGCCCGAAGAACCTTCGAGGGGTGTATTATCGACTAATATTTTCTTCGAGAAGGAAGACGCGAGTGAAGCGTCGGTAGAAGAAGGGTTGGTCGAGTAATTATCAAATATTAACTGGAAAAGAAAGTCCCAAGATCAATGGTGGTACCAAGAGGAATTTCATTGACTTCTAGAAACGTTTACACAGACATTACAAAAGAAGTTCTTCAAAGGGACTAACAGGATAATTGTCGCCAAGGCTAAAGTGGCGACAACGACAAAATAAATAGAGAAAGTAAAGAAAAAGCAAAGGCATTCAACTAGACCTCCGGTCTTGATGAGCTAGGAGTTGAAGACGGCTTGATCCCGAGATAGGCCAGGATTTTCTTCGTGTTGGGCTTGGCTGCCTTGATCAACGATTTCCATTTTGATTGTTCTATCTGCTCAGTATCGCCCACCTTCATCCAGTCCACAGTTTGTTGACTGTCGGCGACCAAGGCAACAGTGTTCTCAACAGCAACCTTCATGTTCTCCTGACGCATCTTCAGCCCAAGATCCTCTGGTGGATTGAAATTCTTGGCAAGAGCAAGAAAAGTCTTCGGCTCCTCTTTCTTCGGGAAGAAGTAGGGGAACAACTTCGACAATCCCGCGTCAGCATTCATCACGCCTTCGCGAACTTCTAGGCCATGAAATTCCAGATAAGACAGTGCGTCCAGCAGAGGATCATTGGTGGGATTCTCAAGGTCAAAATCTTGGTTAGTTTGACCTGTCATAAAATTATATGTTAGTCGACAGCAAGTAAAAACAAAAAGCAAATCTTAAGAAAAAGAGAAGGGATCAAGAAAGTTACTGAGAAAGCGACGATTCTGTGTCTTCAAACGCTTGAGGATACCCTTTTCACGGGTGTCTTGTGCGGCTTTGTGCTCGCTCAAAGCAGTCTCAGCATCGTCAAGTTTCTTCTGCAGTTCTTCGATACTAGCAGCTTTTGCTTTGGCCTCATCAGCCTCCACTTTTGCTTGGCTAGCATCAAATTCGGCTTTCTTGCGAGCCGTTTCACTTTGCTCCAATTTCTGAGCAAGAGTGTCGGCAAGCCTGTTGGCCTCTGCAAGTTTTTCTGCCAAAATAGAAAAGAACAGTCGAAATTGCGACAAAAAGAAGAGCAAGAGGATTAGAAACAGTGACAGCAAAAGAGTTATTACCTTCAGTCCTGCTGGCGTACTCGCGGTACCCAATGAATTGGGATCCAATGCGAATAAGCTCTTTGATCATGGGCTGTTAAAGAAGAGCAGAGAAAGGAAATATCGGTACAAGAAAAATATGAAGGCACAAAAAGAAGTAAAAAGGGGAAATATAGACACTAGCAAGAAAATCAAAAACTTACATCATCTAAGAGCAAATCAGAAGAGCTACCCAATTGAGGGGCAGGCTCGATGATCGTTTCAACCCTTGTCCTTTTTGGCGAAGGAGCACGGGGGCTTGAAGGAGGAGTAGTGGTGACGACGTTTTGTTGAGGAGGCGAGGATTCTTCTCCTTCAACTAGCGTCTCCGAAACAAGTAAAGTATGTGACGTGCTCGTCCGAGGAGCCACGTCACGAGTTGGTACTTCTTCCTCGTCATCACTTCAATTACAAGATCGACAGTATAAAAAGCAAGACGAAACAAAAAACTTCGACTACAAAAAATAGTGGAGAAACCAAGATGACTTACGAGCTGACAAGGGATGCGAGATATGGATCATAAGTTGCCTTCTGGTGCGAAGGATCAACTTCTTCGCCTTTGGAAGTGCCGGAGTCTTCGACGTCGTTCCTCTTCCTTTTACATTTTGGAGAAACAGCGGGAGGAGGAGATTGTGCCGACGCAGTGCCTTCGGATGATCCCGCAGATTTTCGAGAATCCACGGGTTCATTCACAAATGATGGAGCCTCTTGATTGTCATCACTGATGACGGCCCTTTCTTCGACTTCTCCACCTTCAGGAAGAGGAGGAAGCGAGACAAGGTTTGGATGATTATGTGCAAAATAAAACAGGGAGAGGTGTCAAGAAAGAAGTTACAAAAAGATAGTAAAACAACAACAAGACAATAGACAAAAATTACCTTGGGAAGTGGATTGGCGGCGCTAAACGGCGTCACACGGCAAGAAGAAGGGACAGCATCTCTTTTGCTGAGTGATGAAATTTTTCGGACAAGTTTTTCTAAATCCTTGACTTCCAAATTCACCGACAGCCGATCTACGTCTTCATCGCCAGCATATTTCCAGAGAGGATATTTGCGAGCTTGAAGTGGTTGCACTCTAGTACTAAGAAAGTATGCAGTGATTTGGATACCCGATAATTCTTGACCGCGAGTATTTTGCAACTCGTGGATTCGAGTCATCAAGGATTCTGTCGACGCCCTTTCTTCTTCGGTGGCCTCCGCGTCCCAGGAACGGCGGCGAAAGATTTTTTTCGGCGCCATCAAAAGGAGGAATGTTGTCCTCCGCACATCCATGGTTTTCCTCCTGAATGTACAACCACTTCTTGCGCCATCCTTGAACTGAGTCAGGAAGCTTGACGTCGAAGTAGTCAACAGTGGGACGAACAGAAATTACAACGCCGCCTATATTATAGGCGACATTGGGCGAGCCATTACGGCGACAGAAGAAAATGCGTTTCCATAGCGCCCAGTTAGGCTGGACGCCAAGGAAGGCCTCGCAAAGTGTGATGAAAATAGAGATGTGAAGAATGGAGTTTGGCGTGAGGTGGTGGAGTTGTAAACCGTAGACAAAAAGCAATCCACGAAGAAAAGGATGAACGGGGGCGGACAGACTGCGGATGAGGTGATCAACAAAACATACTCGGTACCCCATTGGAGGGGTTGGGTAGCTCTCCTCACTTGGGAAGCACAGCGCCTTGGATTTCTTGCTGATCCCCAGCTTCTTCAACAAGTTGATGTCTTGCGAGGAAATTTTCGACCTTTCCCACTCCGCCGCTCCAAGATCCGCAGCGGCCATGGAGGATTCCGGTGTGCTGTGCCTCGTCAAACGGCGCGGCGGCATCAACAATGGCGCAGGATTTGCAGTCTGGAGGTGAGGAGCTCAAGAGGTTGTGAATCGCAGTAGGGAATTTGCAGATGAGAGAAGGAGGACGGCGTGAGCGGAAGTGTCCGAGGAGGAAGACGATGATCTTATATAGGGGTGCGGTGAAACGACGGACCGTTGGATAAGGAAAATGTGTGATAGATGATAGCCACGTGGCAACAAGGGTAAAAAAAGTAACTTAATGAAGGAGAAGTTACGGTGCGTGCGCCAGAAAAAGCGGAGGACATGTGTCCCCCACTTGCACGACGTGTCAAGATAGTGGATCAATTGGGCCCGCATGGCAGCGAGGAAAAACTTGTCGCAAATTTTTGACTAGCAATCATGGCTATCGTCAGCAAATAACGTCACTTTGACAGAAGAAAAATTCGGCTTAATAGCTGCGTCAAAACGGCGACATGAAAAAGTATTGGAGAGCTTTTGATCAAATACAAGTTTTTGAACAAATGCTCGGGGGCTACTTTGGAAAAATGAAGAGATCAAGAAAGACAAAATAGAAATGGTGTGAGCCTATGATCAAATATAAATATTTGTTCATAGCCTCGGGGGCTACTCCCATCGGGAGCGCTGTTCGCGCACCCGAGAAATTATAAAACTTCGGGAGAGAATGAAAATATAGCGGCATAAAGTGTGGAGCCTACAACCAAGTACAAGTCCTTGGCTGTAGCCTCGGGGGCTACTTCCATCGGGAACGCTGTTCGCGTGCCCGATGAAATTATAAAAAAAAAGAGAGAAGAGAAGAAATATAAGAAAAGCAAGAGAGTATATTTCGAGTTATAAATAACTCTGCATATACTCCCATCGGGAGAGCAACATAAGTCATCTTTGACTCGATAAAATGTGCCATTCCATCAGCCGAATAAGCACTCGACAATATATTCTCAGAACGCCGAAGTTGCGATCAATTTCTGAATGCCGCAAAACTTTGCGAAGGTAAGACCCCAGATCTATTATGTGAGGCGTGGCGCCGTCTCGACGTCGGTTTGCTACTTTTATCCGTATCAACGGATACGAAGAAAAATCCTAACGGACGCGTTAGGTACCCGATAAATATGACTGGGACTCGACGAATGGTAAGACCTTAAGCGGCACTCGTCGAAGTTTACACCAGTATCCCGAAATCATGTCCAGGGACGTGATTTTGAAGTAGGTTTTTGCGGATTGCCACTAGAGCAGTTAACTAGTACCTGATCCATCAGATGAACTAGCCCCAACTACCATTATCCCTGTACAATATAGAAATTTACATGAAGAAATATGGGAAAGTTTAAGTTGTTGAAGTAAAAATAAACAGTGGAGATTTTCCCTGACTCTGCGATTCAAGCAAAATCTCGGGGGCTACTGACATAGGCATCCCAAATGGGCCTGCCGAAGATAGTACCCGGGGTTTATTGAAGGCCCATTACCCGAAGAATAAGAAGACTCGGAAGCCCAAAGATAGTATTAAGGAAAGTTAGAGTTGTAATAGGAAGTATTATTTGTAATCTTACGGGATGAGTTAGAAACTTTCCCGGACTTTGTAACTTGTACAGCACGAATCCCTCGGCTCCGCCTCCTATATAAGGGGGAGTCGAGGGACGCAGAGATCATCGAATCATTGTTTACAAACCCTAGTTTTCGTATTCGTCGAGTACTTTTCGGCTGAAACCTTCGAGATCTACTTGCCCTCTACATCCAACTAAACCCTAGTGTACAATCTGTAGGCATTGACAAGTTAATCCCTTGTCAGCGCCACCCTGGTGTGTGGGCCTCTCCTTGCCCCACCACTTCATCTTTTCCTCCCACTCTCTTCTCTCTCCCGAAAAAACTTGCACCAGATTTCTCTCACTCGCGTTTCTGCTCAAGAGCTCAAGATTTCTCGATCTCTTTGCTCAGCCCAGATTTCTGTCTGAAATTTGGCACATTTTCTCTCCGGTATGTGGCTCCTCCAATTATCCAAGTAGAATTTTGTTTGGTTGATTATATCTTGAATATTTTGCTGCTGTAGGTAACATGTTTAGTGAGCTTGCATGCTTGTTCTAAGTGGTAGAAACTAGTTTTAATGCATGATTAGTACTCTAGCAAGTTCCCATAGTAGTTTCCCTCAATTATATGTCACCAAATCAAATTTTATAATGTTTGTTGAAAAATTTCAGAAAATGGAGTGGAATAAGCACCAACTCAACCAACAAGAATTGGAGGTGCAACAGGTTATGAGAGTTCACCGCGAAGAAGGAGTATACCCCTCTTACTACCCGTGCGTTGATTTTATGAGAAGTGCAAGAATCTTGCAAGATGTTCAAAATCTGATTTCCAAGGCAGGTTTGGGAAATTTTGTTGTTGGTGAACCATACCAATATGAAAAACTGACCATGTCTGTAGTGCAAGATTTTGAATTCAATTGGTCCCAGACTAACCCCATGGTTCGATACAAAATTTATAATAAAACTGTCAACTTGCCATTCGATGACTTTTGTACAGCAATTAGAGTGCCACAATGGGGATCATGCGAGAAGATAAGGGGACTGCCGCAAGAGCTCTTGAGTCTCTACAAGATGATTTGTCATGGAAGAAGCTTCTCAGAGGATGGTGGTAAAATCAGTAGTATTCAACTCCCAGCTATTCGTTACTTTGCTTATTTCATCACCAAGTGCGTTCTTGCTAGAAAGAATGCAAGTAAGTTATCTATCCAGGATTTAGCTTTTCTAGCTGCTACATTACAAGGTGATAGGACTTACAACTTGGGTGCTTTGATAAGCTATAGACTTGCTACTAACCGTGAGAAGGGAGGAATTTGTGGAGGTCTCATCGCCTCTCGTTTATTAGCTTTGCATGGTGTAGAACCTCACCATCTTGATATTCAGCTCTCCATAGAGAAACTTGACATAGTCTCCATGATTAAGCATGAATTTGTTTCTGATTTGTCTAATTTGAGTAACCTGTCTTACAAGATAACATTTTACAAGAAAACTTGGAGAACAACTAAGAAAAGCTGAAAAACTAGTAGGATTGCTCGCACCTGTTACTGTTTAACTTTGATTCCAGGAAGGATTGGTCAGTCACGGAAGGTGAACTGAATGCATACATAGAGGGAGATGGCCATCATGCAAGAGACGGCACGGAGGAGGCCGAGGAACGCCTCGACTCGTCATCCGATGCAGCAAGTTCTTCGCATCAACAAGTTGGGCATGAGGAGCCTTCACCCTTTTCTTCTGCACCGGGACCTTATTATGACTACGCCATGTATGATCCACCGGCGTGGAACCCTGACCCTCGCTGGGGTTGATCTCCACTTAGGCCAAAAGCCTAAGCTTGGGGGGAGGAATACCGGCATCACTCATTCTTTGCATATTATAGTTGCTGGATACTTGTACATACTTGTTTAGCTTCTTAAAGTGGTTTTCTAATAAGAGGGAGATGATATTTGGGGAAGTGCTGATTGAAAACAGATTCTGGACTGACACCAAAAAAATTCTCAAAAACAGCCAGAACGTTATTTTGCAAAGCCAATTTTTTTGCATGTTCCCCAGGTTGTTATCTAACTTTCATTAGTTGAACACTTTTCGAGCTGAGCAGCGGAAGAATTTCTTAAAAATCTATTACTGTACTGCTGTCAAGTTTGACGAAGTTCTGCTTCTTTGTGTTTATGTGACTCTTTTAGTTTTCATTTTCTTGTTTTTTCTTTGTTTCTTTCCTAAAACACAAAAAGACCACAAATATTTCTGTTGTTTCTCTTTACCATTTGTTTATTTTGGTTTCTTGCTTTTATTTTGCTTTATTTGTTATCGTTGGTTTGCTATAAGAAAATCCAAATTTTTTTTGCTTTGTTTGCTTGTTTCCTTTTGTTGCTGTTTACAATTCGAAAACACCAAAAATATTTGCTGTTCTTCTTTGGTTTTGTAAAGTTCATTATGATTTCAATGGTCTTCGGTGGCTGGAGCGTGGTTTTCATTTCATATTATTCAAGCTACACAAGTGAAAAGGCAATAATGACGATCTATGACAATTCGACTATGGTGAGAGGCTGGTATGAACTCTATTTGTTTTCATTTTTGTACATATACTCATCCATGTGAGCATGCTTAGTTGGTTCATGTGAGGTATATGTCATTTAAGAAAGTTTAGTAGTTCATGATCTCTCGTGATTAGCTCCAATTTATTAATATGAGTAGCATATCATAAATATTTGCTTGCATTGTTGTATTCATAGATAGGTATGACATTGTGGTATCCTCCTCTGAATAATTCACTTGAATCAACTTGGCACATGCTCACGCATGCATATGACTGAACAAAAAGTCAATTAAGCCTCGATGATTTACTTTACCTCGAGTTCTTGTATCACTTTTATGCCTCCGTTAATTTATTTTGTCGCAAGCATGATTATGACGATTCATTGCTCTCTTGATTGTCGCTTCCCGGTCTATTGCTAGCCTTCACTTGTACTGAGCGGGAACGCTGCTCGTGCTTCCAAACCCCTGAAAACCAAGTTATTCCAAAGTGTCCACCATAAATACCTATGCATGGCATTTCAAACCATTCCAAGTAAATTCTCATGTGCTACCTTTAAACCTTCGAAATGCTTCT
This sequence comes from Lolium rigidum, assembly GCF_022539505.1. NCBI lineage: Eukaryota > Viridiplantae > Streptophyta > Magnoliopsida > Poales > Poaceae > Lolium > Lolium rigidum. The sequence continues at coordinate 137,168,201 of NC_061508.1, forward strand.
CAATTTGTGTCAATCTTTTATAGCTCATGAGGAAATATGTGGTGTTTATCTTTCAATCTTGTCATTTACTCCTGACAGACTTTCATAATGGACTAGTGGCACATCCGCTTATCCAATAATTTTGCAAAAAGAGGTGGCAACGGGGTTCCCAGCCCCAATTAATCAACTTTCATTAATAATTCTCTTCACATGTTTTGCCCTGATTTATCAGTAAGCAACTTAAATTGCAAATGGACACTCCTCCATGGTATGTGATTGATGGAAGGCACCCGAGGATTCGGTTAGCCATGGCTTGTGTAAGCAAAGGTTGGGGGAGTGTCATCCATAATAAAACTAAAGTACGTGTGTAAACAAAAGAGAAGAGGGATGATTTACCTTGCTTGGTAGAGATAACATCCTTCATGGGAGCCGCTCTTGAAAGTACGGTTGACGAGGTAGTTAGAGTACCCACTATCATTCGTTGACAACAACAAACACCTCTCAAAATAATTTTATTCCTGTTTTACAAATAAAAAGCTCTAGCACATGTTAATCCCTGCTTCCCTCTGCGAAGGGTCAATCTTTTACTTTTACATTGAGTCTCCATCCTTTCTTTGAGCACTTTCTTGAGAGCACAAGCTTGTCATTCTTAGTATAATATGCTTGTCCCAAAATGTGATTAATTGTGGTATAACTTTGATGCTTTTATCTTTGATAACCTCTACTTCCAGTCTTCCCATGAACTTCAAAGGTGCCCAAGCATTTATGTTTTGCTATACAAATACGGGCAAGCGAGATACCACTTTATCATATCATTCTATGAACATTGCAATCCTGCTGATAGACATGATTCATGATGCTCATTATTAATTTGTTGGTACCTTTTCCATGATTGACATAGCTATTAGATGATTTTATTTGTATGTACCTTATTATGAATTGCTTAAGTACTTGCCATATCATGAGAATATTTACATCATATGAGCAAATGTGTTCGTGAAAGTTCTTTTATCGCACTCAGTTGTTAACTGAATTGCTTGAGGACAAGCAATAAGCTAAGCTTGGGGGAGTTGATACGTCCAAAACGTATCTACTTTCCCGAACACTTTTGCTATTGTTTTGCCTCTAATTTGTGTATTTTGGATGAAATTAACACGGACTAACGCTGTTTTCAGCAGAACTGCTATGGTGTCTTGTTTTTGTGCAGAAATCCAACTTTCAGGAAAATCCTCAGAATTTATGCAAAAGGTCTTATTTTCCCAGAAGAATTACGGAGCCAGAAGGGCAAGCCAGGTGGAGGCCCGAGGCCCCCACACACTAGGCCGGCGCGGCCCAGGAGGGGGGCGCGCCGCCCTACTGTGTGGCAGCCTCGGCTGGCCCCCGACGCTCTCCTCTGGACTACTTAACGCCTTCAACCTAAAAACGCACAGGGGGTTAGAAGAAATCGCCAGAAGACATCCAGTACGCCGCCACCGTCGCGAAACTCCGTCTCGGGACCAGAAACTCCGTTCTGGCACTCCGCCGGGACGGGGAATTGGAGGAGATCATCGCCATCATCACCACCGACGCCTCTCCATCGACCAGCCATGTTTCCCCCATCCATGCGTGAGTAATTCCCCCGATGTAGGCTGAAGGGGATGGTAGGGACTGGATGAGATTGGTCATGTAATAGCATAAGATTGTTAGGGCATAGTGCCAAGTGTCACGTAATTGGTACTTTTATGATATTGTTGCAAATTGTTATGCTTAATGCTTGTCACTAGGGCCCGAGTGCCATGATCTCAGATCTGAACATGTTATCAATTCATGATGATATTCATTGCTTTATGATCTTACCTGCAAGTTGTATACACGTATTGTTGTCCGGAACCCGAGGCCCCAAAGTGATAGAAATTGGGACAGCCGAAGGGGAAGGCGGTGATATGAGGATCACATGTGTTCACGGAGTGTTAATGCTTTGCTCTGGTGCTCTATTAAAAGGAGTACCTTCATTTCCAGTAGATTCCCTAGAGGCCCAGGCTGCCACCGGCTGGTAGGACAAAAGATGTTGTGCAAGTTTCTCATTGCGAGCACGTACGACTAAATATGGAACACATGCCTATTGATTGATTAGTACTTGGATACCGTTTTATTATTATCTGCGAATGCCCTGCCTTGATTGTTACATGAGTTTCTCTCATCCATGCAACGCCCGTTCATCCATCCCTGTGCCTACAGTATTTTAATCCTGCTGTTTACTATAATCACTACTGCTGTCTTTGTTACTCTGCTGCTATTATTTCACTACTGCTACTGCTATAAAACTGTTACTACTGATAAACTCTTGCGAGCAAGTCTGTTTCCAGGTGTAGCTGAATTGACAACTCCGTTGTTAAGGCTTACAAGTATTCTTTGTCTCCCCTTGTGTCGAATCAATAAATTGGGTTTTACTTCCCTCGAAGACTGTTGCGATCCCCTATACTTGTGGGTCATCAGGGGGTGCCGCGGTATCACATCATCACTATCTTTTATCTTTTTTACTATCAAGTAGTGTCATATCATGAGTAGGGAAGTTATCATATGAGATGTGTTGCAGTATGGAAGTATCTCTCTTTTAGCTGGTTATCTATGTATCCCTTGGTGTGAGTTATCGTTATGGAATATTAATGAGATGTTTTATCATTTACATATTGCACATCTTATTTTAGTTTGCAATTTCTATTATATGATTGATCTTGTTGTTAGTATTGGTATCACTTTGGGAGCATTGGGTAAATCTATTTGGTTGGCAAACTTAGCATTGGTCAATAGCAACAACACTTTGAGTTTTAAGTAGAAAAGAGGAAATACATGTAGATATGTTATTTCATTATCTTTCTTTCTTGTTAGTTCCTAGCTTAGTATTCTGAAGTTAAAATTGTTTGTGCTTACAAGGAAGATGCATGATTGTTTCTATCACATGTATGTATGTTTGTTTCCCTCAACTCTTATGCTTGCTAATCAACCTTTCTAGCCAAAGACCTGTCTTGAGAGGGAATGCTCTCTATATGATTTCAAAACTTAAAAAGCTCTAGCACATGATTTATTCCACTGCTTCCTCTGCGAAGGGCCTATCTTTTACTTTATGATGAGTCGGTAAACCTATTTCCCTCTTGTCTTAAGCAAGCAATTGAGTTTTTATGATCAAACCATTTATACTTGTGATCTACTTAATCATGCCTTTTATTCTTCCTTGTTCGGTACAAGTTTTATCTGAATGAATATAGCTTTGAAGGTTATCGATGATTATGAGGGGATTATTATGATTGAGTATGCAAGTTTTGCTATCGGCTTTAATATAAGAGCGCTGCTCAATAGATAAGTACAATCTGTTAGTTGTTCTTTGACCAAGAACGAAGTTTGCCATCACCAATTATGATTTCCTATGCACCTTTATTTGTGATTTCCTTTTACTTGTTTCAAGTTGAATCATATGAGGAAGTTGTTCACTAGAATGTCTTGTGTGAATTAATATGATGCTTCTTGTCCGTATTTTATTTATCGACTCTTCACTCCATAAACATGTGGTCTTGTTTGCGAGTTCAGTTTCGCTTGGGGACAAGCGAAGTCTAAGCTTGGGGGGAGTTGATACGTCCATTTTGCATCACTATTTTATATCATAATTTACGGTTATTCATTGATATATTTCGTATTAAGAGATGATACTTATGTTATTTCACCTATTTTGCATGTTTCATGATTATTGGAGAATCGCTCACCGGAGTCATGATTCTGCTGGAAAAAGCACCGTCAGAACGCAATATTTCGGAAGATCAACAATTGACGGCAATTATACTGAAGATCTTATTTTTCCAGAAGACGAGGCCAGCCAAAAGGAGGGACCGAGGAGGGCCGCCATGGGCCCCCCATAGGCCGGCGCGGGCCCTGCCCTGGTCGCGTCGCCTGGTGGGGAGGGGGCCCACAACCCCCTTCGGCCGCCTCTCTTTCGCGTACTTCTTCGCCCCGAAAACCTAAGCTCCAGAGAATAATCGCGAGGAGACACAGCCGCCTCTACGGGGCAGAAAACACCAGAGAGAAAAGAGCTCTCCGGCTGGCTGAAATCCGCCGGGGAAATTCCCTCCCGGAGGGGGAAATCGACGCCATCGTCACCGTCATCGAGCTGGACATCATTGGGATCATCATCACCATCATCTCCATCATCATCACCGCCATCTCCACCACTGCACCTCGTCACCGCTGTAACATCTAGGGTTGAATCTTGATTGTTTGGTAGGGGAAACTCTCCCGGTATTGATTACTCCTTGTTATTGATGCTATTGAGTGAAACTATTGAACCAAGGTTTATGTTCAGATTTTTATTCATCATTATATCACCTATGATCATGTTCCATATGATGTCTCGTGAGTAGTTCGTTTAGTTCTTGAGGACATGGGTGAAGTCTAAATGTTAGTAGTGAACTATGTTGAGTAATATTTAATGGTTTGATATTTAAGTTGTGGTGTTATTCTTCTAGTGGTGTCATGTGAACGTCGACTACATGATACTTCACCTTTATGGGCCTAGCGGAATACATCTTGAATTCGTTTGCTAATTATGGGGTTGCCGGAGTGACAGAAACCTGAACCCCCGTTGGTATATCGATGCAGGAGGGATAGCAGGATCTCAGAGTTTAAGGCTGTGGTTAGATTATCTTAATTACTTTCTTGTATTTGCGGATGCTTGCAAGGGGTATAATCACAAGTATGTATTAGTCCTAGGAAGGGCGGTGCATTAGCATAGGTTCACCCACACAACACTTATCAAAACAATGAAGATTAATCAGCTATATGAAGCGAAAGCACTAGACTAAATCCCCGCGTGTCCTCAAGAACGTTTGGTCATTATAAGTAAACAAACCGGCTTGTCCTTTGTGCTAAAAAGTATTGGGACACTCGCTGCAATTGTTACTCTCGTATTTTACTTACTTGTACTTTATTCATCTGCTATATTAAAACCCCCTGAATACTTGTCTATGAGCATTTACAGTGAATCCTTCATCGAAACTGCTTGTCAACACCTTCTGCTCCTCGTTGGGTTCGACACTCTTATTTATCGAAAGTACTACGATACACCCCCTATACTTGTGGGTCATCAGGCTCGAAGATTTTTACAAGAAAGATTACATCGAAGTATTTGAAGAAAGGTTCAAGTGATTTGGGCTAAAGTCTACACTCGGTTGCAAGCATCCGCGCTTAGACTTGGGGGCTACTCCTATCGGGAGCGCTAAGTGCACACCCGATAAAAGTTGTGAACTCGGAAGTTTTTGCGCGGCCCGGAATCATGCCCGGGGACTTGATTCGTGTAGGGTAATGTTGTTTTGCCATCGGCAGTTAACTGGTAAAAACCGGGCATGTTACTTAATATCACTTGCGAATTAAATCTTGCTTGGAAGAAATGAAGACCCGATAAAAGGAAAAATATCGGATGACCATAATAATTTGAAGAAAGCTTCGGCAGAAGAAAAACATTCGAGTAGTACAACTTGAGTCTATGCACAGTTGCAAGCATCCGTACCTAGACTCGGGGGCTACTCCCATCGGGAGCGCTGGATGCGTGCCCGATAAAAGAAGACGCTACTGTTACAAGGAGGTCAAGATTCATCAATTAAGGAGAATATTCGACAGAAGACATACTTTAGTCCCTGCCCGAAGTATCTTCGGCCAAGCACTCGGGGGCTGCGATGTGGGTATTACCCTTCGGGTAACTAATGTTGCACTACCTCTTGCGGCCCATCCGGGAGCCCATGAAGGCACTCGATGGCCGGGTGGGCCACTACGTCGGTTACGAAGAAGAATCCTTGAAGAACAAGACAAGGAGACGAAGAATACAAGGAAAGTTTAGAACTAGGGCTCTTTGTAACCTAGTCGTACCCAGACAGATCTCTCGAGACCTGGCTCCCAATATAAGGGCCAGGAGAGAGGCACCGCAAGTCTAGAGCTAGGTCCCTGCGGAACTTAGTCCCTCGACGAGATCATAGCCGAAACCTTCGGCACCCCATTGTAACCCGGTATTTTCATAGTCGGGATCGGACGGGTAGGACGTAGGGGTCTTACCTCATCGAGGGCCACCGAACACGGGTAAATCGCTCTTCCCGCTTGTTTGATAACCGATGTCTCGTGTCGGCCTACAGGATTTCATCTACCCTAAGCCCCTTACGGAGGGCATTGCCGAGGAGTACCCTCGACAGCCGCCGCCCACCTCCGCCGACGAAGTTAAATGGCGATGCCACACGTCCCGCGGCCGTCTCCTGTCTCCGGCCTATATAAAGAGGACGCGCCTTCTTCTTCCTCATCCACTCCTCCAAGCAAACCCTAGCCGCCACAAGCTCCGCCGTAGCGCCGCCTAGCTCTTCCTGCGACGCAGCCAGGCCCGCGAGGAAGTCCATGGCCGGACCTGGTGGCCAGCGAGGCGGTCGAGGCCGCGGCCCTGGGCGCCCTCGGGGCCGTGGACGGGGCAGGGGCCGCCATGGTGGAGCAGCTACGACACCACGGTCGCCGTCGCATGCGCCCTCCTCGTCTTCGCAGGAGGACCGCTGCTTCGAGTTCCTCCTCCGCATCGACGACGATCCACTCGGCATCAAGCGGCTCCCGGACAAGTTCACCGAGTTCGTCGATGGCATCGAGCCAGCGCAGTTGCAGCTACGGGAGGCCAGCTGTAACTTCTTCTCGTGGAATGTGGAGGTCTTGTTCGACGGGCAGGGCAAGATGTACCTGCACACGGGGTGGGACAAGTTCGCCCGCGACCTCGAGCTCGAGCCCGGCTGCCAGCTCACCTTCCTCTACGAGGGTGATGGCGAGATGATCGTCAAGGTGTTCGACGACACAGCGTGCCGCAGGCACTACCACACCGGCGAATCCGGCTCATACACCGATAGTTAGATCTTAGAGTGTTCTTTCTTTGCAGCGAATATGGCTACGGGCCAGACGAAGCCGGTAGTCAAGGTTTCTGGATGTTGTTCCTCGAAAGAACCAACAGTGCCACCGAGACCAGCTGGATTTTCCAGTTTGAGTGACTGGGTGTGCCCTCGAATGTTATTTCTTAGCAGCGAACATATGAAAATCAACACAACTGGTTTCCTCATTTTGCAATGTTTTATTTGTGTCAACCATGGTTCAAACTATGTATTATTTTGTGTAAACCATGTACAAAACTATGTATTAGCTTGTGTAAAATCATATTCCAATATATAATATTTGGAACTATGTTTAAATTGAGAATTGAAAAAAATATAAATAAAAATGCGTCGTCCCGCTGGAGCCACCCCAGACGTAAATGGACGCGTGAACAAAAACAGACATTTTAGCGTCCGCGACGTGATGCAAACGGACACTCACGGCAGACAATAAAATAAGTCGCACGGCTGGAATGCCCTAACGCTAGAAGCGATCGCTCTGTTTGTGTCTGGCCGGGGACGTAAAACAGGCTAGAAAGAACCTGCTGTGCGTTTGAGGTGCACCTAGCGGCCTGCCACATTTGTTTAACCAATTTTTTTTTGCATTGATAAAACAATTTACATAGTGCAAAAAAACTATGAAAATATATAAAAAGGCCAAGGCCTGCTAAAGTCCTAACCCTACACTGTGCCTCGTCGTTGCTGCACATCGACAAGCTCCGGGATCACCCATGGTCAGTCGAGGACCGGCGGAGTAAATGTCGGTGCGGTGTGGCGGTGAAGGCTACGAAGCAAATGTCGGTGCTGCCCATGGGTGCATGGGCGGAGGAGGCGGCACCAGGTCTGTAACGCCAGATTGAAGGCGTCTTCCTCCGATAGGCCTCACATCATGAGGTCGAAGGCGTACCGGGGCAGCGGCGGTGGCGGCTACGGCAACTCTGATATGAGGATGCCTAACCTCGTCGCCTCCTCTTCGGTCAGTTCTTCCGACAGCTTGATTCCCTGCCCTCCTCCAGTGCCATATGGATGTCGTGGAAGATGATGGCGACGAAGTGAGTCGTCCCGCGTTTCCTATGGCGGGGGGGGGGGGTGTGGGGGTGGGGGATGGAGGCAGCGGAGGTGGCGGCATATGTGGCAATGGACGATGAGGCCGTGGAGGTGGGCCGGAGTCGTAGTCCCGGTCGCCGATGAACCCCGTCCTCCGCCTCTTGTTTGTTTTGAATCGGCTGTAGTTGTCCCACCTGGGGGAATCGATGGTGCAAGCGGGGTGGTCGCGGAGGCCTTGCGAGAGAACTCAGATGCTAGTGAATCCATGCCACCCTTGGAAATTTTTGTCTCATATAAGCACACACACTTTATCTTGTCCTCTCGCTGTATAGATGATTGGGCTTTTTTCTCACGGAGAGCATTTGCTTATTTGCTATTTACTTTTCACACTTTATTTCTATTGCAAACTATATACCCAAAACACCAAAAAACGTTACTTTATTATTACTGCTTTTTTGATATTTTTGCTCACCAATACCTTCAGCTTCTCGTGGGTTCTAAAACCTTTCTTTATTGAAAATTACTACAATTGATCTCCTGCACTTAGGAGCCATCAGTGTGCCATTGATGGCGGCGCAGAAGACCAGCCACCGCCCGCCATACCTAGCGCGTCCGGTGAAGATGAGACATGCCATTAATAGCGAACGCTACGGCTTGCGCAGGCGCTAAGAGGCCAAAGTGATGCAGCATCGCGCCCTCTGCAAAGGCGGCCCCATGACGACAGGGCGTAGACACGCGGTGTGTCCACGTCGGACCGCACAGACGCATTCGCGCCGTAAATTTGGGCCATGTTTGTGTCCCGCGGAAAGGACGCCGGGCCCCTGGGATAGGGTGCATACCCAATTTTTTTGGCCGAGCGCGTACGACCCATCTTGTCATGGGAAATCTGAAACGGTCCGTGCGGACTGGCGGACTGGCAGCGCACGGTCCAGCGGCGCGAGCAAAATCGACCGACTCACGAAGACCGACCGATTCGCTCACAAATTTGGGCCGCTGATGCATCGGGTCGGATAGCGCGCGCATCCTCCCGCGTCCTCCCCTACACCACAACGGCCGCGCGTCCTCCCGCGTCCTCCCCTACACCACAACGGTCACTCTCATCAGTGGCACACAAACTACTCAATTCCCTCAAAAAACTCCTCCATAGAAATTTGATAGGTGGGAAAGAGAGCGGAAGCGATGAATCCCGCCGCCACGTCGGTTGCCACCGACAAGAAGCTGGCCAAGCCGAAGAAGTTCGCCAAGGATTTCACGCCGGACAAGCGTCGGGTAGAGTTGGAGAAGTGCGTAGGACGAAGAGAGGCCGCTAGAGCTCATGCATCCACCGCCAAGCTGGAAGACGAGCGACAGAAAGCGAACGACCACATCATCACCACGCGTGCCGAGGCCAACGGTGACATGCTGGCGCAGAAAGCCACCCATCAGGTTTCATGTTGTTTGAAGCAGGAGGCACTCAACGTGGTGTTCGGCCAAGGTGTGGTAATCCCTCCGGCTCCCCCTGGTCATGCTGTGGCAGATGTGTCCTCGACGAGCTCGAGACATCCACGCCGAGTGGCTGGCCTCCTCTTCAACCCAGGCCTCCAGGCCCGCGTATGAAATCCCAGGGCGGCAACCACAGGTGGCATGGATGCGCGCTCAACTGCACCCCCAAGTCCGGACAATCAACCCCAATAGCGGCGAAGAAGCAATGACGCATAACTGCGACCGATATGCCGCCTCTAGTCAACATTTTCGATAGAATGACTAGTGAGCTACCTTCGGCTATCAAGATGGTAATTTCTCTCCCATTGGCACGTCAAGTTAACTGGATCTTATATTTCTTTCCATTTGAAAGTTGGTTGTCCCCGTGACTTTTCATGGCCAATATGTGTGTATGAATTCATGGAGAACAATGGCGAGACCATCTTGCATGACATGATCAACAGAGACGCTGACGAGGACGGTGGCGATTACCGCCAATATGATGAGGCTTAAGAGGGCTACTCCATTGACAATCAACCATTACTTAGAAATAACGACATCTCCATGGGCGACACACTAGCCACGGCGGTTGCCGATGGCAAGAAAGGTGAGCCAAAGGACGATGATCTACACCACCAAAAAGGACATGTTGATATGCAATGCTTAGTTGGAGATTTCGCATGATCCACTTTGTGGCACCGAGCAAAATGGACTTGCCTACTGGCGATGCGTGGGAAAGTACTTCCATGAACATAGGTTGTTTCACCAAACCCCTTCTAGAGTGATCGAAAAGATCTCTCCCTTGTGAAGAGGTGGCTCTTCATCCATGCTGATGGTTGCAAGTTCCAAGGCTCATTCGAGACAGTGAAGAGAAGGGTAATGAGCGATGTCTCGACCGTTGACATGGTAAAACCTCTTCCCCTCTTCTCAATGTTCATTGCACATATGTGGGTATGTATCATTGATTGTTTTTCGTGTGTGTAGGTTGCTCACGCTTTGGAGCACTTCAAGACCGCCTACGAAAACAAGGGTTCACACTGAGCCATTGTTAGATATTGATCAAGGACACACCAAGAAGTGGGAAAAAAGCTAAACCCTTCGGAAGAAACTAGAGGACGCAAAGAAGATGGGCAATTACAATTCATCAATGAACGGTAACATCGAACTCAAATACGATGGTCAGTTCCTTGGTGACCCTTCAACCGACGAGCCAGGCGGTGGTGGCCGTGCCAAACGGCCGGTTGGGCACAAGGCAACGAAGACCAACATGAGCTGTAAAATTTCCTCATTGGCGTTCCAAGACACCTTGATGGAGTTGATGGTCCAGAAGGAAGAGCCCATTGACGAGAGAGAAGAGAGACGACACAAAAAGAAGAGGCTATCACGAAGAGATTTGTTGATCTCCAAATGAGAGCTCTTGAGGTGGAAGTGGCCCTTGCCAAGTCTAGGCTCGTCGAGGCCTAAGCCAAGGCTAGGCTCATAGATGCCGATGCCAAGTCCAAGATCTTATAGGCCGAAGCATGGTCATGGCTAAGGAAAACCAGGTCATGCTAACGACTTGGCCACCATCTCTAAGAGCAGGTCTAACAGACCCCGTAAAAGGGGCAAACCCGTATAATAACCGCCGGTTTGAGGGTTTCGCGTCTACCCGGCCGTCTAGCACGCCCCGTAAAAACGGCCCCCGAATCGATTTTTGCTGTTTTCGAGTACGGGGCGGGTCCTCGCCCCTACTTGTGCGGGGTGGGAGCGGGGATAGTGGGCGAAGCCGGCATCCCAATTCCGAAGCGCGCGCGGACATTTCGGTTCCCCCACCCGTTTTCCCCGCGCGCCGCCGCCGCCACCCGCGCGACGCCGCCGCAATCCGTCAGATCCGCCGCCACCCGTGCCCCTCCGCCGTCCGCCCAGCCTCGTCGAGGTTCTTCGACGCCCGCCGCACCTCCGCCGCACCCCCGCCGAAGTTCCGCGTCCGTCCGCACCGCCACACGCCCGCCGCACCTCCGCCGCACCTCGGTGAGTATTCCGCCGCGTTCTTCTTCGTTGCCGCCGGTAAATTGGTCGGATTTGGGGCTGATGTATGGTACACCGTGGTAGATGGCTTCGGAGGATGTGCACATGGCGGATTTGGACGCGACGTCCACCGATTGGTCGTCGTCGGATGATTCCGACATCGACGATTTGCTCAACGACGACGACACGGAGATGATGGTGCTGCTCTTCGGCTTGAAGCAAACGGAGGACCGCATGAAGCTGCTGGATCAGCGGAAAGGATCCGTGATGGGGCGTATGTGCATTCCGCGGAACCGCGCCGTCGGCCACGAGCAGCTGATGCAAGATTACTTCGCCGAGGTACCGACCTATCCTCCCCGCCTCTTCCGTAGACGGTACCGAATGCGTAGGACTTTGTTCGAGAAAATCGTCAAAGATTGCGAGGCAAATTGCGATTATTTCAAGCAAAGAAGAAATGCTGCCCAAGTCATGGGATTTAGCCCATACCAAAAAATTTCTGCCGCCATGAGGGTTATTGCATACGGTATACCAGCAGATTATACCGATGAGTACCTTTGCATTGGTGTGCAAACAACCACGGATTGCGTGCGTATGTTTGCCAAGATGGTGATCAAGTTGTATGGAGAGAAGTATCTCCGAGCTCCAAATGAGGATGATACAAAAAGGCTCATGGAGATCAATGAAAAGAGGGGTGGCCGGGGATGCTTGGTAGTTTGGATTGCATGCATTGGACATGGAAAAATTGTCCAAAAGCATGGCATGGCATGTATTGTGGCAAAAGCCGTGATGCTACCATTGTTCTTGAAGCTGTGGCCTCTCAAGACTTATGGATTTGGCATGCTTTTTGGATTGCCGGGGACACTCAACGATATCAACATCTTGAATAGATCCCCTTTGTTTAAAAGACTAGTTAAGGGTGATGCTCCACCTTGTAACTACAAAGTTATGAACAATGAGTACACCATGGGGTACTATCTCACGGATGGTATTTACCCTAACTATGCAACCCTTGTCAAGTCCATAAAAGAGAAAAAGGACAGGCCTTTGACAAGAAAGGAAGCTTGCTTCACCGGAAATCAAGAGGCATGCCGCAAGGATATTGAGAGAGCTTTTGGTGTCCTTCAAGCAAGGTTTGCAATTGTCGGGGGTCCTGCTAGGTTTTGGGACAAGGAAACTCTTGTTGATGTCATGACATGTTGTGTGATTCTTCACAACATGATCATTGAAGATGAAAGCGGTTTAAACTTGCCATGTTTCTATGACAATGTTGGCACCCGAGTGCAGCCCGAGAGGAACCCTGATCGGCTTGAAGCTTTTCTTGCAGCTCATCGAGGCATTGAAAATGCCGAGACTCATCACCAGACTCACCCAAGATCTGATTGATCACCATTGGCAGTTGCATGGCCAATGATTTTTTACATTCATTTCCCATTGTTGTATGTGTGAAACATTTATTTCCTATTTGTTGTATGTGTGAAACATTTGTTATTTGTTTAATTCTTCCATTAGAACATTTGTTGACATTTCCGAGAAACATTATTGTAATAATTAAGACGATTATTGTGTGATGTAGAACATTTATTTTATGTGAATGGTGTGTTGGTTCTAATATGCAATTTGTCAAAAAACCCTGTTTTGAGGGGCCAAAAACTCGGGCGAGCTAGCGAGCTCGTATCCCACCCCGTAAAACAGAATATTCTGTTTTACGGGGTGGGGATACGGGCTCTGCTAGCTCGCCCGAGTTTTTGGCCGGCGAAACCCGGATACAGGGCCCTCTACTCGTGTTATACGGGGCGAAAAAATACGGGGCCTGTTAGACATGCTCTAACCCCATGCAAATGGTTTTGATAGAGAAGAAGCAAAAGATCATCCTTGCTCCCGATGTTTGAAGGGAAATGGCATAGATGATTGCCATTTGGGTCATTTGGTTGAAAGTGACCAATTTTTGGGCTAAACTTGCCACTTTGTGAACAAATTGAAAGATATTATCTTATTTTATACATTTGGGAGGAACTTGCCACTAGTTGGCGCTACCTGGAGAGCAATATCATATATTTGCCACATTATTTAGTTGTCAATTGTTATATTTTGTGTTGCAATTGTGAAAAGAAATGGCCAGCTGGCCATGCACGGCAAAAATAGCCAGCGCGGGTACAATGGGTCGCGCCACTAGACGCACTGGCCTGGCAGGTCGGACCTGTTGGATAATTAGGCACAATTTTCATGATTAATTTCAGAATATAAAACATAACGACAGCAGCTACTAACATGTGAAACTCGAACATACTGGTTGTGTCCAAAGCAGTAAGTTCTACTTCCATAGTTGACCTCGTCAATATGGTTTGCTTGCAAGATCTCCATGAAACTGCGCCACCTCCAAAGGTAAATACATACCCGCTAGTGGCGTAGAGATCAGCTACATCAGAGATCCAATTTGAATCACTATATCCTGCAAGCACAGCTGGGTGCCCTGAATAGTGAATCCCATAACTCATTGTACCACATAGGTAGCGCATGACCCTATCAAGTGCATGCCAATGATCAGTACCCGGGTTTGACATGAACCTACTCAACTTGCTAACAACAAAAGAGATGTCCGGTCTAGTCGCGCTCGCTAAGTACATGAGTGAGCCAACAATGCGAAAGTATCTCGGTTGATCTACGGCAATCCTCCGGTTCTTGCGTAATGTCACCTTGGGATCATAAGGTGTTGGAGAAGACTTGCTATCAATATAGCCGAACCGGCTCAAGATCTTCTCAACATAATGGGATTGTGTTAGAGTAATCCCACTCTCGTTCTTAATAAGCTTGATGTTCAGAATCACATCAGCTTCTCCCAGATCTTTCATATCAAAACACTTTGAAAAGAAAGACTTGACCTCGTGTATTACTTTCATGTTTATACCAAATATCAGAATATCATCCACATACAAACACAGTATAACACCTTCGCCCCCACCATGGCGATAGTAAACGCACTTGTCAGCCTCATTGACAACAAAGCCTATAGAAGTCAACGTTCTGTCAAACTTCTCATGCCATTGCTTAGGTGCTTGTTTCGAGGCCATATAAAGATTTCAGCAACTTGCACACCTTTCTTTCTTCACCTTTTACTACGAACCCATCGGGCTGATCCATATAGATTTCCTCTTCCAACTCTCCATTAAGAAAAGCTGTCTTTACGTCCATTTGATGAACGATAAGACCATAGGAGGCAGCCATGGACGGTAGTACTCGAATGGTGGTAAGTCTAGCGACAGGTGAATAGGTGTCGAAGTAATCTTTGCCTTCTCTCGTGTGTAGCCTTTAGCTACAAGCCGCGCCTTGTACTTCTCAATAGTACCATCAGGTCTTAGCTTCTTCTTGAACACCCATTTGCAGCCCACGAGGCTTGCATCCATGGGGTCGTTCGATAGCTCCCAAGTTCCATTAGAAAGAATCGAGTCCATCTCGTTATGGACAGTTTCTTTCCGATCATCTGCATCCGGAGATGCATATGCCTCTGCAATGGACGTGGGAGTATCATCCACAAGGTACACAATGAAATCATCACCAAAGGATTTTTCAATCCTTCGTCTCTTGCTCCGTTTATGAGCTTCATTGTCATCCTTCTCGGTAACATTCTCATGTGATTGTTCAAAATACTCATTAGATGTACTAGACTCACGAATTATCTCGGTAGAAATTCTAGCAATGCTATGCATATCTTTCATAGGAAACATATTCTCAAAAAATGTTGCATCACGAGATTCCATAATAGTATCAACATGCATATCAGGTACCTCGGATTGAACTACTAAAAATCTATATCCTACACTCCGAGGAGCATAACCTAGAAAGATACAATCCATTGTCTTTGGTCCAAGTTTGCGCTTCTTAGTAATTGGAATATTGACTTTCGCCAAACATCCCCATGTGCGCAAATACGAAAGTGATGGTTTTCTCCCAGCCCACTCCTCGTAAGGGGTTTTATCTTTATTCTTGTTAGGAACTCTATTCAGGACATGACATGAAGTCAATAAAGCCTCCCCCCCCCACCATGCCTTTGATAAACCAGCCGTGGCTAACATGGAATTCACCAAGTCAGTCAGCGTGCGGTTTTTCCTCTCGGCAACCCCGTTTGATTGGGGCGAATAGGGAGGCGTCCTCTCATGAATAATGCCATGTTCCTCACCAGAATTCATCAAAGATTTTAGAAAAATATTCACCACCACGATCCGACCTAAGACGCTTGATCTTTCTCTCTAGTTGATTTTCAACTTCGGCCTTATAAATTTTAAAGTAGTCTAAAGCTTCATCTTTAGTTCGCAACAAATAAACATAGCAAAATCTAGTCGCATCATCAATCAATGTCATGAAATATCTCTTTCCACCTTTTGTCAACACACCATTCATCTCGCATAGATCGGAATGTATGAGTTCTAGAGGTGCCAAGTTTCTCTCCTCGGCCGCCTTGTGAGGCTTCAGAGGTTGCTTTGATTGCACACAACTATGGCACTTAGAACCTTTGGCAATGGTGAAATTCGAATTAAATTTAAACTTGGATAGCCGAGATATTAAACCAAAATTAATGTGACATAAACGAGAATGCCAAACGCTGGTATCATCACTAACATTGCCACAAATATGGTTCACAGACTTATTACTGAAATCAGAAAGCGAAAAGCGGAACAAGCCTCCGCACTCATAGCCTTTACCAATAAATTGTGCAAACTTGGAAACAACTACTTTATTCGACTCTAAAACAACCTTAAACCCATCTCTGCATAGAAGGGAGCCTCTAACGAGATTCTTGTTCATAGTAGGGACATGCTGCACGATCTTCCCCGAAGTGAACTTCAGATCTACCGTGCCAACACCACGAACAGAAGCATGTGACCCATTCCCCATCAAGACGGAATAATCCCGGGCGACCTGGTAAGAAGTGAACATGGAGATGTCAGCACACACATGAACATTAGCACTCTGTATCAATCCACCAACATGGAGATTGAAATACCGAAAGAACGAGTAAAGAGATTACCGTACCCATCGGCATTACTAGCGGTCACCATGTTGACTTGCCTTGCCTTTTTCTTGCGGTCCGCCCTCTCCGGACGAGTCCTTAGAAAAGTGGCCGGTCTCTCCACGAGTAAAGCGGCTCGGATCTGCTTTGTTTATCATCATCTTCTTCTTGAAGGTTGTAGTCTTCATAGGCTTATTGAAGGAGGGCTTGTTATTCCCTTTGTTCTTGTTGTAGGGTTTCTTACGCACCATGTTGGCGCTAGGCTCGACCCTCTCCTTTCTCGGTATTATCCTTAGCCCGAGCTTTCTCCTCAACATCAAGAGACGCTATCAGATTTTCAAGCGATATCTCATGTCTCTTGTGTTTGAGAGTTGTGGCAAAGTTCCTCCATGAAGGGGGCAACTTAGCGATGATGCATCTAGCCACAAACTTGTCAGGTAAGGCACACTTAAGAAGTTCAAGCTCTTTCGCAATGCACTGTATCTCATGAGCTTGTTCGACTACGAACGGTTGTTTACCATCCCGATGTCATGGAAGCTCTCCATGATGTACGAGTTCATCGCTTTGCATCGGTTGCACCGATTTTGCATTCGGTGCATCCCGGAGCTCTTTACCATCTGTTATGTGCATGTACACATCACACGGACGATCGGCAAGAATACTAAGAACGCATCCAGACGAAGAGAGTATTGTTTTCCTTGAACTTGTTCGATCTTGGTCAGATATAGTTCCTTCGGGTAAACCATCACTAACTTCGAACACTTTCGGATGAGTAAGCCGGAGCGTGGCCTTAACACTGCCACCTCTTAAAGTGCACACCGGTAAACTTATCCGGCCTCAGTGCATCAGCAAAACCAGCCATTGTTAACTCAGGAAATTGCCTACAATTAGGTTTTTGGATTGTTGGATAATTAGGCACGATTTCCATGATTAATTCCAGAATATAAAACATAACGACAACGACTACTAACATGTGAAACTCGAACATACTAGATGCATTAATCAACATGAGTAGCGAGCGGCGCAAACGGTAAAGCATCCATCGCTAAACGAGATCAAGATATGTCGCACGTACCGATCCGGTGGAGGTGGCGGTGAAGGTGTAGCGGATGATGTCGCAGCGGTAACGTTGTTGATGACAATGTTGTGGACGACGAGGGACGACGGGTCGAAGTAGACGGCGTTGAAGACAACGGTAGGCGGCACCGCCCGACTTGGACGGAAGACGACCCGTGATGAAGAGCTTGAGCGGTCGCGCGAGCGCTTCCCAAAAACCTAATTCGCCCTCTCCCGTACAGGATCGCAAGGACGAGCGGTTCCGGAGACCTGCTCTCCCGTTCGCCGATGCACGTCGGCGCGCGGGATGGAGTAGGCTACGATGGCGGCGCAAGCAGAGAGAGGTGGAAGCCCTAACTCGTGTATTCAGTATGTTTCTGCGGTAGCCGGGCAAGAGGTTATATAGGCTCGGGAAACCCTAGGCAACGTGGGCCACGCCCACGTCGCACGAACGTTTCGAGTCGGTTACAGATAGCCCACGATCCGGGAGCGACCCGAACCGACTAACTGCGACGCGTCCGTCTAGGACTCGTTCGTTTTCTACGAGCTGCAAAAAGTAAGGAAAGTCTCGGCTCGAGGCTCAATCCACTCACCACGAGTGCGGCGCGCGCGTCGTGTCGAGTCGAGGAGGAGGAGGAGGAGCGCGCGCGTGTAGCACTCCTATTCTCACTCACTTACTAGTGGTGGAACAACCCACCTTATAAGGTGGTCTTACTTCCTCCCAACTTTCCATGTGGGACTAAACTTCCCACCTCTTGCCACTCCCTAGTGAGCTGCCACCAACTTGGGCTCAAACTCACAAGGCTGCTAGCTAAGTGAGGCTTTGAGATTTATAGGGAAAATCTGAAATCTAGTATGGGCCACCAAATGTGGACCCAATATTTCAACAGGACCACCACCCACAATCTCTCCCCAGGCCACCCAAACGGATAAAATCGGATCTGGTTTAGGTCGTCCTGCTGGAGATGGAGATGCCCTAAACTACACTAAGGTATCAAGGTGGGATTCCACCGACATATAGTGTATTTTATCTTTTCAGTTCAAATTTTAGTATGAAAATTTACACTAAAAAAAGAAAAATATGTAGTAAGATTCAGATAAGACCCCACTTAACACCCTAAACTGAACTGCTTGTTCAATGTGAAAAGTGACCTGCAGCTAGGAGCCGGTTGAGAAGTGCACGTCGCAGAAACCTGGCGCATATACGTTGCTGTCAAGCCAGGGTTTCACTAAATACTTCCGATATGATCTTCTATATCGGCTGTCTCTATCTTCCCTACATCCCTGATGATTAGCACCAGCTAATCCGTGCTTAGATTTTTAAAGAAGGTGTTGGGTGCCAGTTAACGACATGGAACACGACATGGGAGCATGCAGCATAGCTTTGTCGTCGGTCTCTCGTCCTCTTTTCGTGTCAGAGACGCCTGGGGGTCGGTCCACGATTCCTCTCGTGATAATCAAACTGCCCTGAACATTTCATAATCACCGATAGGTTTAACATGGAACATAGAACACCCAATAAACTACGTACTCTTGCTATTCTGTTGTCTGCAGTACGCCCCTTTGCTTACAGGTGTGCGATGTTTAAGCATTGTTTTGGGTTCTCTCATGATTGGAAGGTTGGCGGATGTCTTCCCGTGTGGAATCAAATCGTACTAGCTCGCAGTTCACAAACACGACTAAACGAGCATAAATGTTTTTTTTTTTTTGCCATTCAACGAAATTGTATTTAACCGCAGGCTAC
>NC_061508.1:137187510-137199433 GCF_022539505.1 Lolium rigidum
GCGAATAAGTAGTCCGAAGGGGGCGTCGGAGGCCGGCCGAGGGGGCCACACCACCTGGCCGCGCGGCCCCCCCCTGGGCCGCGCCACCTGGTGGTGTGGGGCCCTCGGGCCTCCACTTCAATTGCCCTTCTGGCTCCGTTAGTTTCCCGGGAAAATAGGGCCTTCCGCATAAATTCCGAGGTTTTTCCCGAAAGTTGGATTTCCGCACAAAAACGAGACACTGCGAGCAGTTCTGCTGAAAATAGCGTTAGTCCGTGTTAGTTGCATCCAAAATACACAAATTAGAGGCCAAACAATAGCAAAAGTGTTCGGGAAAGTAGATACGTTTTGGACGTATCAGGACCCACCTGTGTTTTTGACCCGGCCCACTATATTGTTGGGCCGACCCACTTCCTATATGGTGGACCCCACATACTAAATGGGCTGGCCCTTTAACAGGAAAGTGGGACCCACCGGTGCTTTTGGCCCGGCCCACTGGCTTGTTGGGCCAGCCCATTTGATCTAATGTGGACCCCACGTACTAAATGGGCCGACCCGATAGCAGGAAAGTGGGACCCACATGCTAATTGGGCCGGCCCACTATCTTCTTGGGCCGGCCCAGTTGCTTTAATGTGGACCCCACTTTGTAAATGGGCCGGCCCGGTACCAGGAAAGTGGGTCCCACATGTCTTGTGGGCCGGCCCTTTTGCCCGTTGACCGGTCAAACGAGTGCATTCGGCCCGCCCACATGCTTAGTGGGCCGGCCCATTAAAGTTTTGACCAGTCAACCTTAGAGGTTAGGCCCAGCCCACGTAACTAATGGACCAGCCCAGCCATATAGTTGACCGGTCAAACTAAGTCAGCTGGCCCGGCCCGCAAACTTAATGGGCCGGCCCGCTTAAGACGTGGCATGCCTCGTGTGGGCCTACCATCTACCACGGGGTTTCAGCCGGTTAACGCCGTTAACTGCCAGTTAACGGCGTCTGCCACGTGTCAGTTTGCATGACGTTAGCAGTCAACGGGCTCCCGGAAACACTTGGGCAACGGTCCGATTTTCCGTGGCGGAAGGGCGCCCAAGCGCGACGGACCGAAAAAATCGTCGTAGGACTTTGCCTGACGCAGTTTCCACAACAGAACCCATATCGTCGGGTTAGGCCCATAGGCGACGAAAAATACCCCTTAGCGGACGATTTTGAGACGTTGTCTATCAGAACTTTTCTTGTAGTGTATGTTGTTGACTTCTCCGGAAAGACGACATCTTCCGCTCTTTGCCTATTCGTCAAAGGTGACAAGGGTTGGTTATGGCATCGCCGACTAGCCCATGTCAACATGAGGACTTCTCAAAGTCTCCACAAGGGTGGCCACATTCTCGGACTAAAAGAAGATGTCTCTTTTTGTAAAGATCGTGTTTTTAGGGCTTGCGTACAAGGAAAAATGCATGGAGCTCCTCACAAGGCCAAGACAATCATCTCTACCACAAGATGCTTGGAGCTCTTACATGTTGATCTCTTCGGTCCACCGTCTCATGAAAGTCTTGGAGGAAAGAAGTATTGCCTCGTCATTGTTGATGACTATTCACGCTATTGTTGGGTATTCTTCTTCAAGTACAAGAGTGAGACTCAACGGACCATGATGGAGTTTGCCAATCAAGTTCAACGCAAGTACGACAACAAGATCCTCGCAATAAGGAGCGACAATGGAATGGAGTTCAAGAACTATACTTTGGATGACTTCCTCGGCGAAGAAGGAATCCAACACCAATACTCCACGCCATATACTCCCCAACAAAATGGGGTCGCCGAAAGGAAGAATCGAACCTTGATTGAAGCCGCTCGAACCATGATGATGGAGTACAAGTCTAACTACAGTTTTTGGGCGGAAGCTATCTCTACCGCATGCCATGCTACTAATCGTCTCTACTTTCGCAAAGGACTAGAGAAGACACCATATGAGATTCTCACCGGCAACAAGCCCAATGTGTCATACTTCAAGGTCTTCGGATGCAAATGCTATGTGCTTGTCAAGGACACTCGCCTATCCAAGTTTGATTCAAGAGCTCAAGAAGGAATTTTCATTGGCTATGCTACGGATTCTCACGCCTATAGAGTCTTCAACAAGTCAAATGGGCGGGTGGTAGAATCTTGTGATGTGACATTCAATGAAGACGATAGATCTTTGGAGGAGTGAAGTGCTTCTTGTGAGAAAGGAGATGAAATTCCCCCGGATGCCATAGGAAGGATGGGTGTTGGCATTCGCCGACCTCAAGAGCTACCTTCTATGAGTACCGGGGAAGGACCAAGTTCACTCAAGTGGATCCATCTACACCACAAGGCCAAGCTTCTTCCGTTGATCTTACAAATGCAAGCCAACCTCTACAACAACCTCAACAACTACAACAACAATCAAGTACAAGCTCAACTCATCAAGCTCAAGAACAACATCTACCGCAAGCTCATCTACCACAACAACCAACACCTAGTGACCAAGCCCAAGCTTCAAGTTCTTCTCCGAATGGCTCGGGGATGATCTTTATGGACAATCCCATTCCTAGTGCCCCCGAGTCATCCGGCTCTCATGATGATGATGATGCCCACTTCAACAACAATGAGGGTCAAGGCGAGGACCTAAACCATGATGAAGATCAATAGACCTCACAAGAATCTATCCTTTTGGTCCATTCTCGCCGGGGTGCTATAGCATCAAGACTCTTTCATAACTCAAGCAAAGTACAAGACATACTCAAAAGCAAGATATGAGGGGGTCCAACGGTATAGCAACCCCAAGTATCAACACTTCCTTAATGAGTCCGACAAGACAATGTACTCACTCTCTACTGATAAACGTCAAGGTTTGCTTCTCTACCTTTGTGCTTCTCATCCGGACATTGTGTCAAAAGTGGGTACTTATACCACTCTTGTGCTACATGTCTAGATGTAAAGCACGCATGAACATAGGGGGAGTGCGTCTTAAACTTATTGAGATATCCCTCCCCCCATAATGCATAAAGAAACGCAAAGCATATGCTATTTTTCAATTAAGTGTCTAATGAGCTTCATGTTGAGTTGTAGCCGTGAGTTCTAGATACATCTACGCAACCTCACACTACTAAACTCTTACACGGTGGTTTCGGCCACCAACCTCCTCCTTGAGGAGCCTTTTGTTTCTTTTTGGTTTCTTTTCTCCATTTGCTTTTGGTTTTCTTTTCTCTTTGTTTCTTCATGGGAGATTCACCCAAGCTTGTTTTTTCTTGCTTTGATTCTTGCAAGCTTGGTTAGGTAGTACCTTAACAGTTCCGTCATCTAATCCTAAGCCATTATCTATCTCTTGAGCCAACTCAGTCTAAAAGCACAAGTCTACACCAAAATCTGAGTGTCTTTGAGTTTGGAGGCCGGTACTACCGTATCTCAGGCCGCCACTGCCGCTTTGGGGCAATAAGCTGACGAAACTGAAAATCTGTCCCCAGAGCGGTACTACCGCCCGCGGTATCGGGCAAGTACCGGTAAGCGGTACTACCGCTTCCACGAGCGGTACTACCGCTTGCGTTTTTGACTAGAGGTACCGGGTGGGTCGGGATTCATCCCAAAACACCACATACCCCCACTCTCCTCAAGCCAACGACGCCCCCAAGCTCAAGACCTCGAGGAGACCAGCCTCGATCTCCTCTTCCAGCCGCCCCCGGCGAAATCTCCTCCGTGGAGAAGCTTCCCCATCCTCTTCTCCGCCATGTCCTCCGGTATGAACCCTAATATCTCTATCTAGGGTGTGTTGAACTCCCTAGATGCATAGGCTATGGTTTGATGGGGGTTTGCGGTGGAGAAGCCCTCTTGGAAGCTCTACATGCACGGGGATACTAGCTTGCAACAATGTGTGACACTATGAACTTCTTTGCCATGTCCTCAACCTAGATCTAGATGTGCTGAGCTTGAGCGGTAGTAACGCTTGTTCGCAGGCGGTACTACCGGTCCAAGCGGTACTACCGGGTCTGGTTGAAGTACTACCGCTTTGACTAGTTTCACCAATGTTGCTTGTTAGTGTCTGATACGTCTCCGACGTATCGATAATTTCTTATGTTCCATGCCACATTATTGATGATATCTACATGTTTTATACACATTATATGTCATATTTATGCATTTTCCGGCACTAACCTATTAACGAGATGCCGAAGAGCCACCGTTGTTTTCCGCTGTTTTTGGTTTCGAAATCCTAGTAAAGAAATATTCTCGGAATTGGACGAAATCAACGCCCGGGGTCCTATTTTTCCACGAAGCTTCCGGAAGACCGAAGGGAAGACGAAGTGGGGCCACGGGGCGCCGCCACACTAGGGCGGCGCGGCCCCTACCGTGTGGGGCCCCCGTGACCCCTCCGACTCCGCCCTTCCGCCTACTTAAGGTCTTCGTCGCGAAACCCCCAGCACCGAGAGCCACGATACGGAAAACCTTACCGAGACGCCGCCGCCGCCAATCCCATCTCGGGGGATTCTCGGAGATCACCTCCGGCACCCTGCCGGAGAGGGGAATCATCTCCCGGAGGACTCTTCACCGCCATGGTCGCCTCCGGAGTGATGAGTGAGTAGTTCACCCCGGGACTATGGGTCCACAGGCAGTAGCTAGATGGTTGTCTTCTCCTCATTGTGCTTCATTGTCGGATCTTGTGAGCTGCCTAACATGATCAAGATCATCTATCCGTAATTCTATATGTTGTGTTTGTTGGGATCCGATGGATAGAGAATACTATGTTATGTTGATTATCAATCTATTACCTATGTGTTATTTATGATCTTGCATGCTCTCCGTTATTAGTAGAGGCTCGGCCAAGTTTTTGCTCTTAACTCCAAGAGGGAGTATTTATGCTCGATAGTGGGTTCATGCCTCCATTAAATCTGGGACAATGACAGAAAGTTCTAAGGTTGTGGATGTGCTGTTGCCACTAGGGATAAAACATTGATGCTATGTCTAAGGATGTAGTTATTGATTACATTACGCACCATACTTAATGCAATTGTCTTTTGTTTACAACTTAATACTGGAAGGGGTTCGGATGATAACCTGAAGGTGGACTTTTTAGGCATAGATGCATGCTGGATAGCGGTCTATGTACTTTGTCGTAATGCCCAATTAAATCTCACAATACTCATCATATCATGTATGTGGATTGTTATGCTCTCTTTATTTGTCAATTGCTCGACTGTAATTTGTTCACCCAACATGCTATTTATCTTATGGGAGAGACACCTCTAGTGAACTGTGGACCCCAGTCCATTCTTTTACATTGAATACAATCTACTGCAATACTTGTTCTACTCGTTTTCCGCAAACAATCATCATCCACACTATACATCTAATCCTTTGTTACAGCAAGCCGGTGAGATTGACAACCTCACTCGTTTCGTTGGGGCAAAGTACTTTGGTTGTGTTGTGCAGGTTCCACGTTGGCGCCGGAATCTCCGGTGTTGCGCCGCACTACATCCCGCCGCCATCAACCTTCAACGTGCTTCTTGGCTCCTCCTGGTTCGATAAACCTTGGTTTCTTTCTGAGGGAAAACTTGCTGCTGTGCGCATCATACCTTCCTCTTGGGGTTGCCAACGAACGTGTGAGTTACACGCCATCAAGCAATATTTTCTGGCGCCGTTGCCGGGGAGATCAAGACACGCTGCAAGGGGAGTCTCCACAATCCAATCTCTTTACTTTGTTTTTGTCTTACTTTATTTTATTTACTACTTTGTTTGCTGCATTACATCAAAACACACAAAAAATTAGTTGCTAGCTTTACTTTATTTATTGTCTTGCACTCTATATCAAAAACACAAAAAATTTAGTTACTTGCATTTACTTTATCTAGTTTGCTTTATTTACTACTGCTAAAATGGCTACTCCTGAAAATACTAAGTTGTGTGACTTCACAACCACAAATAATAATGATTTCTTATGCACACCTATTGCTCCACCTGATACTACAGCAGAATTCTTTGAAATTAAACCTGCTTTACTGAATCTTGTTATGCGAGAGCAATTTTCTGGTGTTAGTTCTGATGATGCTGCTGCCCATTGATGCGCGTAGATGACACGTCCGTTGGGAACCCCAAGAGGAGGGTGTGATGCGCACAGCAGTAAGTTTTCCCTCAGAAAGAAACCAAGGTTTATCGAACCAGGAGGAGCCAAGAAGCACGTTGAAGGTTGATGGTGGCGGAATGTAATGCGGCGCAACACCAGGGATTCCGGCGCCAACGTGGAACCTGCACAACACAACCAAAGTACTTTGCCCCAACGAAACAGTGAGGTTGTCAATCTCACCGGCTTGCTGTAACAAAGGATTAACCGTATTGTGTGGAAGATGATTGTTTGCAAGAGAACAGTAAAGAACAAGTATTGCAGTAGATTGTATTTCAGATGTAAAGAATAGGACCGGGGTCCACAGTTCACTAGAGGTGTCTCTCCCATAAGATAAAAGCATGTTGGGTGAACAAATTACGATCGGGCAATTGACAAATAGAGAGGGCATAACAATGCACATACATGATATGATAAATATAGTGAGATTTAGTTGGGCATTACGACAAAGTACATAGACCGCTATCCAACATGCATCTCTGCCTAAAAAGTCCACCTTCAGGTTATCATCTCGTTATCACCAAGATTTGACCGAGTCGAGAGGTGGGCCGCAATCAAGATGGGCTTAAGGAAATATACGTGGAGAATTATATGAATCGGCTCGTTGGGCTTAATTGCCCGTGTATCTGTAACATATTAGATCTATTTTAGTTTAGAGATAGAATCTTCCTCGTGCACGGTTTAGTGCACGCCCTCATTAGAAAGTCCCCTGGACGATAAATATGTACCTAGGGTTTATGGAATAAACAACAACTCACGTTCAACCCCAAAAACAAACCAATCTCGGCGCATCGCCAACTCCTTCATCTCGAGGGTTTCTATCAGGTAAGCGACATGCTGCCTAGATCGCATCTTGCGATCTAGGCAGCACAAGCCCCACGTTGTTCATGCGTTGCTCGTACTCGAAGCGCTTTTGATGGCGAGCAACGTAGTTATCATTAGATGTGTTAGGGTTAGCATTGTTCTTCGTTTAAGCATGCTTACGTAGTGCAACCCTTGCATATCTAGCCGCCCTCACGCCTATCTCAGGTGTGGGGCGGCACCCCGCTTGATCATTATTTAGTAGATCTGATCCGTTACGATTGCTCCTTGTTCTACAAGGATTAGTTTAATATCTGCAATAGTTAGGCCTTACAATGGGGGGGAGGATCCAGTGGCATGTAGGGTGGCGTTCGCAAGTCCTAAACGGGATGTTCCTAGGATCAACTTCATGTTGGTTTTCTCGGCCTTGTTTAGGATCGGCTTACGAGCACCGTGCGTGGCCGCAAGGCCCAACCTGGAGTAGGATGATCCGATTATGCGGTGAAAACCCTAAATCGTCGTAGATCTCATTAGCTTCATCTTGATCAAGCAGGACCACCAAGTATTCGTGCACCCCGCACGGATCATGGGTGGATCGGCTCTTTGAGCCGATTCACGGGATAACCCGAGAGCCGATCGAGGCTCGTATTTAACGTTTACATGTATGCCCCGCAGGAAACTAAGCGAGGCATCCTCATCACCTTCCCGACCGGGTATAGGTCGGGTGGCACGCCCTTGCACTTCGCAACGCCGCGTGTGACCGGAAGAGCATTGCGGGCCGTCGCTCGGAGGGGTCTCAGCCAGCCGCAGCTCTAGGCTCCCCCGGCTCTACGGTGTTGACAAGGCCGCTGCCCGCCGGTGGGTTTTGGCAATCAACACATTCTCGGCACGCCCGGTGGGACAAATCGTCCGCATCAACCACATCGCCATCTACATCCGAGATGGCGGACGGCAGGCCGCTCACCTACGGGGATCCGCCCGACGACCTCAAGAAGCAATACAACGAGATCAAGGCTACCCTCGAAGCCGACCTCATCGGCTCTTTTCAGAGAACCCGTTCCGGTGGCATCAGATGGAAGGGGTTCTCACCGCAAGGTGCGCTCGATGGGATAGACCTCTCAACCCCGTCGGAGGAACGCACCGGGGTCCGGCGGCAGGAGATCAACTACCCGGTGGCTCACTCGCTACACCGCCACTCCGAGAACTTGGTCAACGTGTTGGAGCGTGTCGCTCCGCGCGTGATCCAGGAGATCATGAGCCACCGGTACTCGCCGTCGGGACCAGCTCTCGGGACTCATCAAGGAGAGTTACCATTCCGGTCCCGACCACCGCTGCCATTTGCGTTGGCAGCACCTCGCTGAAGTGCCGACTACACCGGCATTCCTCGTCTACGAGGATTGGTGGCGACCCTAGTGACTACCAGTTCTTAATGGAGGCGCCTAAGGAGATCCCTCATGGATACGCGTGCATGTATGTGCCGGATTGTGGTGACCGGGCACTCACAAACCAGGCCACAGCATTGGGGACTCCGGCGAAGACTCGGAGGAACGTCGGCGACGGAGCGGACGTGGCTAACTAAATACGCCACACCGACGAAACTCCCGAGCCCAGCTCCCGCAGGCTGGCTCGGAGCTGGAAAAGCAAACATGGCAGGCCAAGTACGCCACCCCGGCGAACCTTCGCAGTGCAACTCCTACGGCCAGCACATCGGATCAGATCGGTACCATACCGAGAGACCAGTTCGGCATGATGCCGAAAAGAAGGGCGATCGGCTATTCCAAGCCGTACCCCGACGATTACGAGATGATCCCGCTGCCACCTAAAGATCGGCTCCCTGACTTCTCCAAATTCGGTGGATCAGATGGCTCCAGCTCCATCGAGCACATCAGCCGATATTTGGCTCAACTAGGACCGGCTTCAGTGTCGGATCAGCTACGCGTGAGGCTCTTTTCACGAGTCCCTCACGGGATCGGCTTTTGGATGGTACACCTCTTTGCCGACGAACTCCATCCAGTCTTGGAAGCAATTGGAAGAACAGTTCCATATGCAATACCATTCAGAAGCTTCCGAGTCCGGCATTGCCGATCTAGCACAACTACGTCAGAAGCGCGGGGAAACGGTGACAGAATACATCCAGCGCTTCAGGAATCTTAGGAACCGATGTTATTCGGTTCGTATAACTGAAAAGGATTATTTGGTTTGGTTGGAAAAGTTCGAAGGTTTTTCTGAAAGTCCGGCACCTTCCACCAGATTTAGAAATCATCAGCTGAAGAAGAGAAGGGTGAATTTCAAAGGACCGATGCGGTGCGATCGGCTCATTACGCATTGGCAAAGGGGACGAATCGGCAAGGTCAGTAGAAGAGAGAATCGGCTCAATTAAAAGGAATCGGCTCAATCAAGATTGGGGAAAAGTTCTTCATTGATTAAGAGGAGATTTCTTACATAAGGAGCTAATTGCTCTCAAAAGGGGAATACTAGGGGATCCACTGCCCCATCTACTACTACTGGCCCTATTCTAGAGGTCCTATCTATGGGCCATCACTGCCCTCGTCGTCGCTGTCGTCGCCACTATCGGCGCTGCTCCCGGCGGGCTCGTCGTCGCTCCAATGGCCGCCGACCGGGCCCTCGTTGTCTTCATCTTCTTCGTCAGCGTCGTCCTCGTCACTGTCGAAGTCGCTAAGATTGCCCGGCCAAGGGCGGAACCGCTTGGCCGGCGGCTCGTCGGAGGAGCCCTCGTCGTCGTCCTCCTCCTCCTCTTCCTGCTCCTCCTCCTCCCCGGGAGAGGTGAAGTCGCGAGGAGAAGCTGTCGTCCGTCACTCCCCTCTTCCGTTTCCCCAACGGCGAGGAAGCGGAGGTCGCTCTCCCCGTCCGTCAAGGACTGGTCGTCCTCGGACCAGATGGAGAAGTCGTGGTCTGATTCCTCCCCCGCCGCAATGGCGCGGCGGGTGTTGGCCGCGTGGACCGCCGCCGCGTCGTACTCCGGCGTCGGCTCACGGGACGTGGAGGATTGGCTAGCAAGATCCGATGGAGCAGAGGAGGAGGAAGACATGGTGGCTGGGAGGGTTTTTTGGAGTGCTAATGCGGAGGAGATACAAAGGAGAACTGTTCAGAGCGGTTAAATCAAAGGAGGATATAGTGGAAATTCAATGCCACAGCAGTTTCCGAGGAAGTGGTGCCTAAAAGAAAAAAAAACTGCCAGGTCACGCGGAGAAGTTGAGAAGGCAAGGCATCATCATGAGGGATACTGCGACGGTTCTGCCACGACATGACCCGACGAAGGAAAGCGAGTGATTTTGGAATTACCAATTCCAAAACCAGGGGAGCATGTGTTATCACCAAGATTTGACCGAGTCGGAGGTGGGCCGCAGATCAAGATGGGCTTAAGGAAATATACGTGGAGAATTATATGAATCGGCCTGTTGGGCTTAATTGCCCGTGTATCTGTAACATATTAGATCTATTTTAGTTTAGAGATAGAATCTTCCTCGTGCACGGTTTAGTGCACGCCCTCATTAGAAAGTCCCCTGGACTATAAATATGTACCTAGGGTTTATGGAATAAACAACAACTCACGTTCAACCCCAAAAACAAACCAATCTCGGCGCATCGCCAACTCCTTCATCTCGAGGGTTTCTATCGGGTAGCGACATGCTGCCTAGATCGCATCTTGCGATCTAGGCAGCACAAGCCCCACGTTGTTCATGCGTTGCTCGTATCGAAGCGCTTTTGATGGCGAGCAACGTAGTTATCATTAGATGTGTTAGGGTTAGCATTGTTCTTCGTTTAAGCATGCTTACGTAGTGCAACCCTTGCATATCTAGCCGCCCTCACGCCTATCTCGGGTGTGGGGGCGGCACCCCGCTTGATCATTATTTAGTAGATCTGATCCGTTACGATTGCTCCTTGTTCTACAAGGATTAGTTTAATATCTGCAATAGTTAGGCCTTACAATGGGGGGGAGGATCCAGTGGCATGTAGGGTGGCGTTCGCAAGTCCTAAACGGGATGTTCCTAGGATCAACTTCATGTTGGTTTTCTGGCCTTGTTTAGGATCGGCTTACGAGCACCGTGCGTGGCCGCAAGGCCCAACCTGGAGTAGGATGATCCGATTATGCGGTGAAAACCCTAAATCGTCGTAGATCTCATTAGCTTCATCTTGATCAAGCAGGACCACCAAGTATTCGTGCACCCCGCACGGATCATGGGTGGATCGGCTCTTTGAGCCGATTCACGAGATAACCTCGAGAGCCGATCGAGGCTCGTATTTAACGTTTACATGTATGCCCCGCGGAGAAACTAAGCGAGGCATCCTCATCACCTTCCCGACCGGGTATAGGTCAGGTGGCACCCCCTTGCACTTCGCAACGCCGCGTGTGACCAGAAGAGCATTGCGGGCCGTCGCTCGGAGGGGTCTCAGCCAGCCGCAGCCCTAGGCTCCCCCCGGCTCTACAGTGTTGACAAGGCCGCTGCCCGCCGGTGGGTTTTGGCAGTCAACACATCCGAACCCCTTCCAGTATTAAGTTGCAAAACAACAGACAATTGCATTAAGTATGGTGCGTAATGTAATCAATAACTACATCCTTAGACATAGCATCAATGTTTTATCCCTATTGGCAACAGCACATCCACAACCTTGGAACTTTCTGTCACTGTCCCAGATTTAATGGAGGCATGAACCCACTATCGAGCATAAATACTCCCTCTTGGAGTTAATAGCAAAAACTTGGCCAGAGCCTCTACTAATAACGGAGAGCATGCAAGATCATAAACATCACATAGGTAATAACTTGATAATTAACACACTAGTAGGAAAAGCCTCATCAGTGGCGGACGAAAATTTGATTCTGTGGCGCACGGGTGGTGCGCCACAGAAACGTCGCCACAAAAATAAGCTTTCTGTGGCGCACCTGGTCGTGCGCCACAGAAATAAGTAGTTCTGTGGCGCATGTGATGTAGCTGCGCCACAGAAACAGGTGCGCCACAGAATTATTTTTTGGTGCGCCACAGAACTATCTACGGGTATACTCGATTTT
>NC_061508.1:137199533-137229792 GCF_022539505.1 Lolium rigidum
GAGATCATCGAATCATTGTTTACAAACCCTAGTTTTCGTATTCGTCGAGTACTTTTCGGCTGAAACCTTCGAGATCTACTTGCCCTCTACATCCAACTAAACCCTAGTCTACAATCTGTAGGCATTGACAAGTTAATCCCTTGTCAGCGCCACCCTGGTGTGTGGGCCTCTCCTTGCCCCACCACTTCATCTTTTCCTCCCACTCTCTTCTCTCTCCCGAAAAAACTCGCACCAGATTTCTCTCACTCGCGTTTCTGCTCAAGAGCTCAAGATTTCTCGATCTCTTTGCTCAGCCCAGATTTCTGTCTGAAATTTGGCACATTTTCTCTCCGGTATGTGGCTCCTCCGATTATCCAAGTAGAATTTTGTTTGGTTGATTATATCTTGAATATTTTGCTGCTGTAGGTAACATGTTTAGTGAGCTTGCATGCTTGTTCTAAGTGGTAGAAACTAGTTTTAATGCATGATTAGTACTCTAGCAAGTTCCCATAGTAGTTTCCCTCAATTATATGTCACCAAATCAAATTTTATAATGTTTGTTGAAAAATTTCAGAAAATGGAGTGGAATAAGCACCAACTCAACCAACAAGAATTGGAGGTGCAACAGGTTATGAGAGTTCACCGCGAAGAAGGAGTATACCCCTCTTACTACCCGTGCGTTGATTTTATGAGAAGTGCAAGAATCTTGCAAGATGTTCAAAATCTGATTTCCAAGGCAGGTTTGGGAAATTTTGTTGTTGGTGAACCATACCAATATGCAAAACTGACCATGTCTGTAGTGCAAGATTTTGAATTCAATTGGTCCCAGACTAACCCCATGGTTCGATACAAAATTTATAATAAAGCTGTCAACTTGCCATTCGATGACTTTTGTACGAGCAATTAGAGTGCCACAATGGGGATCATGCGAGAAGATAAGGGGACTGCCGCAAGAGCTCTTGAGTCTCTACAAGATGATTTGTCATGGAAGAAGCTTCTCAGAGGATGGTGGTAAAATCAGTAGTATTCAACTCCCAGCTATTCGTTACTTTGCATATTTCATCACCAAGTGCGTTCTTGCTAGAAAGAATGCAAGTAAGTTATCTATCCAGGATTTAGCTTTTCTAGCTGCTACATTACAAGGTGATAGGACTTACAACTTGGGTGCTTTGATAGCCTATAGACTTGCTACTAACCGTGAGAAGGGAGGAATTTGTGGAGGTCTCATCGCCTCTCGTTTATTAGCTTTGCATGGTGTAGAACCTCACCATCTTGATATTCAGCTCTCCATAGAGAAACTTGACATAGTCTCCATGATTAAGCATGAATTTGTTTCTGATTTGTCTAATTTGAGTAAACTGTCTTACAAGATAACATTTTACAAGAAAACTTGGAGAACAACTAAGAAAACTGAAAAACTAGTAGGATTGCCACACTCTGTTCTGTTTAACTTTGATTCCAGGAAGGATTGGTCAGTCACGGAAGGTGAACTGAATGCATACATAGAGGGAGATGGCCATCATGCAAGAGACGACACGGAGGAGGCCGAGGAACGCCTCGACTCGTCATCCGATGCAGCAAGTTCTTCGCATCAACAAGTTGGGCATGAGGAGCCTTCACCCTTTTCTTCTGCACCGGGACCTTATTATGACTACGCCATGTATGATCCACCGGCGTGGAACCCTGACCCTCGCTGGGGTTGATCTCCACTTAGGCCAAAAGCCTAAGCTTGGGGGGATGTATACCGGCATCACTCATTCTTTGCATATTATAGTTGCTGGATACTTTTAGATACTTGTTTAGCTTCTTAAAGTGGTTTTCTAATAAGAGGGAGATGATATTTGGGGAAGTGCTGATTGAAAACAGATTCTGGACTGACACCAAAAAAATTCTCAAAAACAGCCAGAACGTTATTTTGCAAAGCCAATTTTTGTGCATGTTCCCCAGGTTGTTATCTAACTTTCATTAGTTGGACACTTTTCGAGCTGAGCAGTGGAAGAATTTCTTAAAAATCTATTACTCTACTGCTTGTCAAGTTTGACGAAATTCTGCTTCTTTGTGTTTATGTGACTCTTTTAGTTTTCATTTTCTTGTTTTTTCTTTGTTTCTTTCCTAAAACACAAAAAGACCACAAATATTTCTGTTGTTTCTCTTTACCATTTGTTTATTTTGGTTTCTTGCTTTTATTTTGCTTTATTTGTTATCGTTGGTTTGCTATAAGAAAATCCAATTTTTTTTTGCTTTGTTTGCTTGTTTCCTTTTGTTGCTGTTTACAATTCGAAAACACCAAAAATATTTGCTGTTCTTCTTTGGTTTTGTAAAGTTCATTATGATTTCAATGGTCTTCGGTGGCTGGAGCGTGGTTTTCATTTCATATTATTCAAGCTACACAAGTGAAAAGGCAATAATGACGATCTATGACAATTCGACTATGGTGAGAGGCTGGTATGAACTCTATTTGTTTTCATTTTTGTACATATACTCATCCATGTGAGCATGCTTAGTTGGTTCATGTGAGGTATATGTCATTTAAGAAAGTTTAGTAGTTCATGATCTCTCGTGATTAGCTCCAATTTATTAATATGAGTAGCATATCATAAATATTTGCTTGCATTGTTTTATTCATAGATAGGTATGACATTGTGGTATCCTCCTCTGAATAATTAACTTGAATCAACTTGGCACATGCTCACGCATGCATATGACTGAACAAAAAGTCAATTAAGCCTCGATGATTTACTTTACCTCGAGTTCTTGTATCACTTTTATGCCTCCGTTAATTTATTTTGTCGCAAGCATGATTATGACAGTTACTGCTCTCTTGATTGTCGCTTCCCGGTCTATTGCTAGCCTTCACTTGTACCGAGCGGGAACGCTGCTCGTGCTTCCAAACCCCTGAAAACCAAGTTATTCCAAAGTGTCCACCATAAATACCTATGCATGGCATTTCAAACCATTCCAAGTAAATTCTCATGTGCTACCTTTAAACCTTCGAAATGCTTCTCAATTTGTGTCAATCTTTTATAGCTCATGAGGAAATATGTGGTGTTTATCTTTCAATCTTGTCATTTACTCTGACAGACTTTCATAATGGACTAGTGGCACATCCGCTTATCCAATAATTTTGCAAAAAGAGGTGGCAACGGGGTTCCCAGCCCCAATTAATCAACTTTCATTAATAATTCTCTTCACATGTTTTGCCCTGATTTATCAGTAAGCAACTTAAATTGCAAATGGACACTCCTCCATGGTATGTGATTGATGGAAGGCACCCGAGGATTCGGTTAGCCATGGCTTGTGTAAGCAAAGGTTGGGGGAGTGTCATCCATAATAAAACTAAAGTACGTGTGTAAACAAAAGAGAAGAGGGATGATTTACCTTGCTTCGGTAGAGATAACGTCCTTCATGGGAGCCGCTCTTGAAAGTCTGGTTGACGAGGTAGTTAGAGTACCCACTATCATTCGTTGACAACAACAAACACCTCTCAAAATAATTTTATTCCTGTTTTACAAATAAAAAGCTCTAGCACATGTTAATCCCTGCTTCCCTCTGCGAAGGGTCAATCTTTTACTTTTACATTGAGTCTCCATCCTTTCTTTGAGCACTTTCTTGAGAGCACAAGCTTGTCATTCTTAGTATAATATGCTTGTCCCAAAATGTGATTAATTGTGGTATAACTTTGATGCTTTTATCTTTGATAACCTCTACTTCCAGTCTTCCCATGAACTTCAAAGGTGCCCAAGCATTTATATTTTGCTATACAAATACGGGCAAGCGAGATACCACTTTATCATATCATTCTATGAACATTGCAATCCTGCTGATAGACATGATTCATGATGCTCATTATTAATTTGTTGGTACCTTTTCCATGATTGACCTAGCTATTAGATGATTTTATTTGTATGTACCTTATTATGAATTGCTTAAGTACTTGCCATATCATGAGAATATTTACATCATATGAGCAAATGTGTTCGTGAAAGTTCTTTTATCGCACTCAGTTGTTAACTGAATTGCTTGTAAGCTAAGCTTGGGGGAGTTGATACGTCCAAAACGTATCTACTTTCCCGAACACTTTTGCTATTGTTTTGCCTCTAATTTGTGTATTTTGGATGAAATTAACACGGACTAACGCTGTTTTCAGCAGAACTGCTATGGTGTCTTGTTTTTGTGCAGAAATCCAACTTTCGGGAAAATCCTCGAATTTATGCAAAAGGTCTTATTTTCCCGGAAGAATTACGGAGCCGGAAGGGCAAGCCGGGTGGAGGCCCGAGGCCCCCACACACTAGGCCGGCGCGGCCCGGGAGGGGGCGCGCCGCCCTCCGTGTGGCAGCCTCGGCTGGCCCCCGACGCCCTCCTCTGGACTACTTAACGCCTTCGACCTAAAAACGCACGGGGGGTTAGAAGAAATCGCCAGAAGACATCCAGTACGCCGCCACCGTCGCGAAACTCCGTCTCGGGACCAGAAACTCCGTTCTGGCACTCCGCCGGGACGGGGAATTGGAGGAGATCATCGCCATCATCACCACCGACGCCTCTCCATCGACCAGCCATGTTTCCCCCATCCATGCGTGAGTAATTCCCCCGCTGTAGGCTGAAGGGGATGGTAGGGACTGGATGAGATTGGTCATGTAATAGCATAAGATTGTTAGGGCATAGTGCCAAGTGTCCGTAATTGGTACTTTTATGATATTGTTGCAAATTGTTATGCTTAATGCTTGTCACTAGGGCCCGAGTGCCATGATCTCAGATCTGAACATGTTATCAATTCATGATGATATGCATTGCTTTATGATCTTACCTGCAAGTTGTATACACGTATTGTTGTCCGGAACCCGAGGCCCCAAAGTGACAGAAATTGGGACAACCGAAGGGGAAGGCGGTGATATGAGGATCACATGTGTTCACGGAGTGTTAATGCTTTGCTCTGGTGCTCTATTAAAAGGAGTACCTTAATTTCCAGTAGATTCCCTAGAGGCCCGGCTGCCACCGGCTGGTAGGACAAAAGATGTTGTGCAAGTTTCTCATTGTGAGCACGTACGACTAAATATGGAACACATGCCTATTGATTGATTAGTACTTGGATACCATTTTATTATTATCTGCGAATGCCCTGCCTTGATTGTTACATGAGTTTCTCTCATCCATGCAACGCCCGTTCATCCATCCCTGTGCCTACAGTATTTTAATCCTGCTGTTTACTATAATCACTACTCGCTGTCTTTGTTACTCTGTCTGCTATTATTTCACTACGCTACTCGCTATAAAACTGTTACTACTGATAAACTCTTGCGAGCAAGTCTCGTTTCCAGGTGTAGCTGAATTGACAACTCCGCTGTTAAGGCTTACAAGTATTCTTTGTCTCCCCTTGTGTCGAATCAATAAATTGGGTTTTACTTCCCTCGAAGACTGTTGCGATCCCCTATACTTGTGGGTCATCAGGGGGTGCCGCGGTATCACATCATCACTATCTTTTATCTTTTTTACTATCAAGTAGTGTCATATCATGAGTAGGGAAGTTATCATATGAGATGTGTTGCAGTATGGAAGTATCTCTCTTTTAGCTGGTTATCTATGTATCCCTTGGTGTGAGTTATCGTTATGGAATATTAATGAGATGTTTTATCATTTACATATTGCACATCTTATTTTAGTTTGCAATTTCTATTATATGATTGATCTTGTTGTTAGTATTGGTATCACTTTGGGAGCATTGGGTAAATCTATTTGGTTGGCAAACTTAGCATTGGTCAATAGCAACAACACTTTGAGTTTTAAGTAGAAAAGAGGAAATACATGTAGATATGTTATTTCATTATCTTTCTTTCTTATTAGTTCCTAGCTTAGTATTCTGAAGTTAAAATTGTTTGTGCTTACAAGGAAGATGCATGATTGTTTCTATCACATGTATGTATGTTTGTTTCCCTCAACTCTTATGCTTGCTAATCAACCTTTCTAGCCAAAGACCTGTACTGAGAGGGAATGCTCTCTATATGATTTCAAAACTTAAAAAGCTCTAGCACATGATTTATTCCCTGCTTCCCTCTGCGAAGGGCCTATCTTTTACTTTATGATGAGTCAGTAAACCTATTTCCCTCTGTCTTAAGCAAGCAATTGAGTTTTTATGATCAAACCATTTATACTGTGATCTACTTAATCATGCCTTTTATTCTTCCTTGTTCAGTACAAGTTTTATCTGAATGAATATAGCTTTGAAGGTTATCGATGATTATGAGGGGATTATTATGATTGAGTATGCAAGTTTTGCTATCAGCTTTAATATAAGAGCGCTGCTCAATAGATAAGTACAATCTGTTAACTGTTCTTTGACCAAGAACGAAGTTTGCCATCACCAATTATGATTTCCTATGCACCTTTATTTGTGATTTCCTTTTACTTGTTTCAAGTTGAATCATATGAGGAAGTTGTTCACTAGAATGTCTTGTGTGAATTAATATGATGCTTCTTGTCCGTATTTTATTTATCGACTCTTCACTCCATAAACATGTGGTCTTGTTTGCGAGTTCAGTTTCGCTTGGGGACAAGCGAAGTCTAAGCTTGGGGGGAGTTGATACGTCCATTTTGCATCACTATTTTATATCATAATTTACGGTTATTCATTGATATATTTCGTATTAAGAGATGATACTTATGTTATTTCACCTATTTTGCATGTTTCATGATTATTGGAGAATCGCTCACCGGAGTCAGGATTCTGCTGGAAAAAGCACCGTCAGAACGCAATATTTCGGAAGATCAACAATTGACGGCAATTACACTGAAGATCTTATTTTTCCAGAAGACGAGGCCATCCAAAAGGAGGGACCGAGGAGGGCCGCCATGGGCCCCCCATAGGCCGGCGCGGGCCCTGCCCTGGTCGCTTCGCCTGGCGGGGAGGGGGCCCACAACCCCCTTCGGCCGCCTCTCTTTCGCGTACTTCTTCGCCCCGAAAACCTAAGCTCCAGAGAATAATCGCGAGGAGACACAGCCGCCTCTAAAGGCCGAAAACACCAGAGAGAAAAGAGCTCTCCGGCAGGATGAAATCCGCCGGGGAAATTCCCTCCCGGAGGGGGAAATCGACGCCATCGTCACCGTCATCGAGCTGGACATCATTGGGATCATCATCACCATCATCTCCATCATCATCACCGCCATCTCCACCACTGCACCTCGTCACCGCTGTAACATCTAGGGTTGAATCTTGATTGTTTGGTAGGGGAAACTCTCCCGGTATTGATTACTCCTTGTTATTGATGCTATTGAGTGAAACTATTGAACCAAGGTTTATGTTCAGATTTTTATTCATCATTATATCACCTATGATCATGTTCCATATGATGTCTCGTGAGTAGTTCGTTTAGTTCTTGAGGACATGGGTGAAGTCTAAATGTTAGTAGTGAACTATGTTGAGTAATATTTAATGGTTTGATATTTAAGTTGTGGTGTTATTCTTCTAGTGGTGTCATGTGAACGTCGACTACATGATACTTCACCTTTATGGGCCTAGCGGAATACATCTTGAATTCGTTTGCTAATTGTGGGGTTGCCGGAGTGACAGAAACCTGAACCCCCGTTGGTATATCGATGCAGGAGGGATAGCGGGATCTCGAGTTTAAGGTCTGTGGTTAGATTTATCTTAATTACTTTCTTGTATTTGCGGATGCTTGCAAGGGGTATAATCACAAGTATGTATTAGTCCTAGGAAGGGCGGTGCATTAGCATAGGTTCACCCACACAACACTTATCAAAACAATGAAGATTAATCAGCTATATGAAGCGAAAGCACTAGACTAAATCCCCGCGTGTCCTCAAGAACGTTTGGTCATTATAAGTAAACAAACCGGCTTGTCCTTTGTGCTAAAAAGTATTGGGACACTCGCTGCAATTGTTACTCTCGCATTTTACTTACTTGTACTTTATTCATCTGCTATATTAAAACCCCCTGAATACTTGTCTGTGAGCATTTACAGTGAATCCTTCATCGAAACTGCTTGTCAACACCTTCTGCTCCTCGTTGGGTTCGACACTCTTATTTATCGAAAGTACTACGATACACCCCCTATACTTGTGGGTCATCAGGCTCGAAGATTTTTACAAGAAAGATTACATCAGAAGTATTTGAAGAAAGGTTCAAGTGATTTGGGCTAAAGTCTACACTCGGTTGCAAGCATCCGCGCTTAGACTTGGGGGCTACTCCTATCAGGAGCGCTAAGTGCACACCCGATAAAAGTTGTGAACTCGGAAGTTTTTTGCGCGGCCCAGAATCATGCCCGGGGACTTGATTCTGTGTAGGGTAATGTTGTTTTGCCATCGGCAGTTAACTGGTAAAAACCGGGCATGTTACTTAATATCACTTGCGAATTAAATCTTGCTTGGAAGAAATGAAGACCCGATAAAAGGAAAAATATCGGATGACCATAATAATTTGAAGAAAGCTTCGGCGAAGAAAAACATTCGAGTAGTACAACTTGAGTCTATGCACGGTTGCAAGCATCCGTACCTAGACTCGGGGCTACTCCCATCGGGAGCGCTGGATGCGTGCCCGATAAAAGAAGACGCTACTGTTACAAGGAGGTCAAGATTCATCAATTAAGGAGAATATTCGACAGAAGACATACTTTAGTCCCTGCCCGAAGTATCTTCGGCCAAGCACTCGGGGGCTACTGATGTGGGTATTACCCTTCGGGTAACTAATGTTGCACTACCTCTTGCGGCCCATCCAGGAGCCCATGAAGGCACTCGATGGCCGGGTGGGCCACTACGTCGGTTCTGAAGAAGAATCCTTGAAGAACAAGACAAGGAGACGAAGAATACAAGGAAAGTTTAGAACTAGGGCTCTTTGTAACCTAGTCGTACCCAGACAGATCTCTCGAGACCTGGCTCCCAATATAAGGGCCAGGAGAGAGGCACCGCAAGTCTAGAGCTAGGTCCCTGCAGAACTTAGTCCCTCGACGAGATCATAGCCGAAACCTTCGGCACCCCATTGTAACCCGGTATTTTCATAGTCAGGATCAGACAGGTAGGACGTAGGGGTCTTACCTCATCGAGGGCCCTGAACCTGGGTAAATCGCTCTTCCCGCTTGTTTGATAACCGATGTCTCGTGTCAGCCTACAGGATTTCATCTACCCTAAGCCCCTTACGGAGGGCATTGCCGAGGAGTACCCTCGACAGCCGCCGCCCACCTCCGCCGACGAAGTTAAATGGCGATGCCACACGTCCCGCGGCCGTCTCCTGTCTCCGGCCTATATAAAGAGGACGCGCCTTCTTCTTCCTCATCCACTCCTCCAAGCAAACACTAGCCGCCACAAGCTCCGCCGTAGCGCCGCCTAGCTCTTCCTGCGACGCAGCCAGGCCCGCGAGGAAGTCCATGGCCGGACCTGGTGGCCAGCGAGGCGGTCGAGGCCGCGGCCCTGGGCGCCCCCGGGGCCGTGGCCGGGGCAGGGGCCGCCGTGGTGGAGCAGCTACGACACCACGGTCGCCGTCGCCTGCGCCCTCCTCGTCTTCGCAGGAGGACCGCTGCTTCGAGTTCCTCCTCCGCATCGACGACGATCCACTCGGCATCAAGCGGCTCCCGGACAAGTTCACCGAGTTCGTCGATGGCATCGAGCCAGCGCAGTTGCAGCTACGGGAGGCCAGCTGTAACTTCTTCTCGTGGAATGTGGAGGTCTTGTTCGACGTGTAGGGCAAGATGTACCTGCACACGGGGTGGGACAAGTTCGCCCGCGACCTCGAGCTCGAGCCCGGCTGCCAGCTCACCTTCCTCTACGAGGGTGATGGCGAGATGATCGTCAAGGTGTTCGACGACACAGCGTGCCGCAGGCACTACCACACCGGCGAATCCGGCTCATACACCGATAGTTAGATCTTAGAGTGTTCTTTCTTTGCAGCGAATATGGCTACGGGCCAGACGAAGCCAGTAGTCAAGGTTTCTGGATGTTGTTCCTCGAAAGAACCAACAGTGCCACCGAGACCAGCTGGATTTTCCAGTTTGAGTGACTGGGTGTGCCCTCGAATGTTATTTCTTAGCAGCGAACATATGAAAATCAACACAACTGGTTTCCTCATTTTGCAATATTTTATTTGTGTCAACCATGGTTCAAACTATGTATTATTTTGTGTAAACCATGTACAAAACTATGTATTAGCTTGTGTAAAATCATATTCCAATATATAATATTTGGAACTATGTTTAAATTGAGAAGAGAAAAAAATATAAATAAAAATGCGTCGTCCCGCTGGAGCCACCCCAGATGTAAATGGACGCATGAAAAAAACAGACATTTTAGCGTCCGCGACGCGATGCAAACGGACACTCGCGGCAGACAATAAAATAAGTCGCACGGCTGGAATGCCCTAACGCTAGAAGCGATCGCTCTGTTTGTGTCTGGCCGGGGACGTAAAACAGGCTAGAAAGAACCTGCTGTGCGTTTGAGGTGCACCTAGCGGCCTGCCACATTTGTTTAACCAATTTTTTTTTGCATTGACAAAACAATTTACATAGTGCAAAAAAACTATGAAAATATATAAAAAGGCCATGGCCTGCTAAAGTCCTAACCCTACACTGTGCCTCGTCGTTGCTGCACATCGACAAGCTCCGGGATCACCCATGGTCAGTCGAGGACCGGCGGAGTAAATGTCGGTGCGGTGTGGCGGTGAAGGCTACGAAGCAAATGTCGGTGCTTCCCATGGGTGCATGGGCGGAGGAGGCGGCACCAGGTCTGTAACGCCAGATTGAAGGCGTCTTCCTCCGATAGGCCTCACATCATGAGGTCGAAGGCGTACCGGGGCAGCGGCGGTGGCGGCTACGGCAACTCTGATATGAGGATGCCTAACCTCGTCGCCTCCTCTTCGGTCAGTTCTTCCGACAGCTTGATTCCCTGCCCTCCTCCAGTGCCATATGGATGTCGTGGAAGATGATGGCGACGAAGTGAGTCGTCCCGCGTTTCCTATGGCGGGGGGGGGGGGGGGGGGGGGGGGGGATGGAGGCGGCGGAGGTGGCGGCATAATGGACGACGAGGCCGTGGAGGTGGGCCGGAGTCGTAGTCCCGGTCGCCGATGAACCCCGTCCTCCGCCTCTTGTTTGTTTTGAATCGGCTGTAGTTGTCCCACCTGGGGGAATCGATGGTGTAAGCGGGGTGGTCGCGGAGGCCTTGCGAGAGAACTCAGATGCTAGTGAATCCATGCCACCCTTGGAAATTTTTGTCTCATATAAGCACACACACTTTATCTTGTCCTCTCGCTGTATAGATGATTGGGCTTTTTCTCACGGAGAGCATTTGCTTATTTGCTATTTACTTTTCACACTTTATTTCTATTGCAAACTATATACCCAAAACACCAAAAAACGTTACTTTATTATTACTGCTTTTTTGATATTTTTGCTCACCAATACCTTCAGCTTCTCGTGGGTTCTAAAACCTTTCTTTATTGAAAATTACTACAATTGATCTCCTGCACTTAGGAGCCATCAGTGTGCCATTGATGGCGGCGCAGAAGACCAGCCCCCGCCC
Source organism: Lolium rigidum (assembly GCF_022539505.1). Lineage (NCBI taxonomy): Eukaryota > Viridiplantae > Streptophyta > Magnoliopsida > Poales > Poaceae > Lolium > Lolium rigidum. The sequence continues at coordinate 137,211,027 of NC_061508.1, forward strand.
GCCATACCTAGCGCGTCCGGTGAAGATGATACATGCCATTAATAGCGAACGCTACGGCTTGCGCGGGCGCTAAGAGGCCAAAGTGATGCAGCATCGCGCCCTCTGCAAAGGCGGCCCCATGACGACAGGGCGTAGACACGCGGTGTGTCCACGTCGGACCGCACAGACGCATTCGCGCCGTAAATTTGGGCCATGTTTGTGTCCCGCGGAAAGGACGCCGGGCCCCTGGGATAGGGTGCATACCCAATTTTTTTGGCCGAGCGCGTACGACCCATCTTGTCATGGGCAATCTGAAACGGTCCGTGCGGACTGGCGGACTGGCAGCGCACGGTCCAGCGGCGCGAGCAAAATCGACCGACTCACGAAGACCGACCGATTCGCTCACAAATTTGGGCCGCTGATGCATCGGGTCGGATAGCGCGCGCATCCTCCCGCGTCCTCCCCTACACCACAACGGCCGCGCGTCCTCCCGCGTCCTCCCCTACACCACAACGGTCACTCTCATCAGTGGCACACAAACTACTCAATTCCCTCAAAAACTCCTCCATAGAAATTTGATAGGTGGGAAAGAGAGCGGAAGCGATGAATCCCGCCGCCACGTCGGTTGCCACCGACAAGAAGCTGGCCAAGCCGAAGAAGTTCGCCAAGGATTTCACGCCGGACAAGCGTCGGGTAGAGTTGGAGAAGTGCGTAGGACGAAGAGAGGCCGCTAGAGCTCGTGCATCCACCGCCAAGCTGGAAGACGAGCGACAGAAAGCGAACGACCACATCATCACCACGCGTGCCGAGGCCAACGGTGACATGCTGGCGCAGAAAGCCACCCATCAGGTTTCATGTTGTTTGAAGCAGGAGGCACTCAACGTGGTGTTCGGCCAAGGTGTGGTAATCCCTCCGGCTCCCCCTGGTCATGCTGTGGCAGATGTGTCCTCGACGAGCTCGACACATCCACGCCGAGTGGCTGGCCTCCTCTTCAACCCAGGCCTCCAGGCCCGCGTATGAAATCCCAGGGCGGCAACCACAGGTGGCATGGATGCGCGCTCAACTGCACCCCCAAGTCCGGACAATCAACCCCAACAGCGGCGAAGAAGCAATGACGCATAACTGCGACCGATATTCCGCCTCTAGTCAACATTTTCGATAGAATGACTAGTGAGCTACCTTCGGCTATCAAGATGGTAATTTCTCTCCCATTGGCACGTCAAGTTAACTCGGATCTTATATTTCTTTCCATTTGAAAGTTGGTTGTCCCCGTGACTTTTCATGGCCAATATGTGTGTATGAATTCATGGAGAACAATGGCGAGACCATCTTGCATGACATGATCAACGAGAGACGCCGACGAGGACGGTGGCGATTACCGCCAATATGATGAGGCTTAAGAGGGCTACTCCATTGACAATCAACCATTACTTAGAAATAACGACATCTCCATGGGCGACACACTAGCCACGGCGGTTGCCGATGGCAAGAAAGGTGAGCCAAAGGACGATGATCTACACCACCAAAAAGGACATGTTGATATGCAATGCTTAGCTGGAGATTTCGCATGATCCACTTTGTGGCACCGAGCAAAATGGACTTGCCTACTGGCGATGCGTGGGAAAGTACTTCCATGAACATAGGTTGTTTCACCAAACCCCTTCTAGAGTGATCGAAAAGATCTCTCCCTTGTGAAGAGGTGGCTCTTCATCCATGCTGATGGTTGCAAGTTCCAAGGCTCATTCGAGACAGTGAAGAGAAGGGTAATGAGCGATGTCTCGACCGTTGACATGGTAAAACCTCTTCCCCTCTTCTCAATGTTCATTGCACATATGTGGGTATGTATCATTGATTGTTTTTCGTGTGTGTAGGTTGCTCACGCTTTGGAGCACTTCAAGACCGCCTACGAAAACAAGGGTTCACACCGAGCCATTGTTAGATATTGATCAAGGACACACCAAGAAGTGGGAAAAAGCTAAACCCTTCGGAAGAAACTAGAGGACGCAAAGAAGATGGGCAATTACAATTCATCAATGAACGGTAACATCGAACTCAAATACGATGGTCAGTTCCTTGGTGACCCTTCAACCGACGAGCCAGGCGGTGGTGGCCGTGCCAAACGGCCAGTTGGGCACAAGGCAACGAAGACCAACATGAACTGTAAAATTTCCTCATTGGCGTTCCAAGACACCTTGATGGAGTTGATGGTCCAGAAGGAAGAGCCCATTGACGAGAGAGAAGAGAGACGACACAAAAAGAAGAGGCTATCACGAAGAGATTTGTTGATCTCCAAATGAGAGCTCTTGAGGTGGAAGTGGCCCTTGCCAAGTCTAGGCTCGTCGAGGCCTAAGCCAAGGCTAGGCTCATAGATGCCGATGCCAAGTCCAGGATCTTATAGGCCGAAGCATGGTCATGGCTAAGGAAAACCAGGTCATGCTAACGACTTGGCCACCATCTCTAACCCCATGCAAATGGTTTTGATAGAGAAGAAGCAAAAGATCATCCTTGCTCCCGATGTTTGAAGGGAAATGGCATAGATGATTGCCATTTGGGTCATTTGGTTGAAAGTGACCAATTTTTGGGCGAAACTTGCCACTTTGTGAACAAATTGAAAGATATTATCTTATTTTATACATTTGGGAGGAACTTGCCACTAGTTGGCGCTACCTGGAGAGCAATATCATATATTTGCCACATTATTTAGTTGTCAATTGTTATATTTTGTGTTGCAATTGTGAAAAGAAATGGCCAACTGGCCATGCCTGGCAAAAATAGCCGACGCGGGTACAATGGGTCGCGCCACTAGACGCACTGGCCTGGCAGGTCGGACCTGTTGGATAATTAGGCACAATTTCCATGATTAATTCCAGAATATAAAACATAACGACAGCAGCTACTAACATGTGAAACTCGAACATACTGGTTGTGTCCAAAGCAGTAAGTTCTACTTCCATAGTTGACCTCGTCAATATGGTTTGCTTGCAAGATCTCCATGAAACTGCGCCACCTCCAAAGGTAAATACATACCCGCTAGTGGCGTAGAGATCAGCTACATCAGAGATCCAATTTGAATCACTATATCCCGCAAGCACTAACTGGGTGCCCCGAATAGTGAATCCCATAACTCATTGTACCACATAGGTAGCGCATGACCCTATCAAGTGCATGCCAATGATCAGTACCCGGGTTTGACATGAACCTACTCAACTTGCTAACAACAAAAGAGATGTCCGGTCTAGTCGCGCTCGCTAAGTACATGAGTGAGCCAACAATCTGAAAGTATCTCAGTTGATCTACGGCAATCCTCCGGTTCTTGCGTAATGTCACACTCGGGATCATAAGGTGTTGGAGAAGACTTGCTATCAATATAGCCGAACCGGCTCAAGATCTTCTCAACATAATGGGATTGTGTTAGAGTAATCCCACTCTCGTTCTTAATAAGCTTGATGTTCGGAATCACATCAGCTTCTCCCTGCATCTTTCATATCAAAACACTTTGAAAAGAAAGACTTGACCTCGTGTATTACTTTCATGTTTATACCAAATATCAGAATATCATCCACATACAAACACAGTATAACACCTTCGCCCCCATCATGGCGATAGTAAACGCACTTGTCAGCCTCATTGACAACAAAGCCTATAGAAGTCAACGTTCTGTCAAACTTCTCATGCCATTGCTTAGGTGCTTGTTTCAGGCCATATAAAGATTTCAGCAACTTGCACACCTTTCTTTCTTCACCTTTTACTACGAACCCATCAGGCTGATCCATATAGATTTCCTCTTCCAACTCTCCATTAAGAAAAGCTGTCTTTACGTCTATTTGATGAACGATGAGACCATAGGAGGCAGCCATGGACAGTAGTACTCGAATGGTGGTAAGTCTAGCGACAGGTGAATAGGTGTCGAAGTAATCTTTGCCTTCTCTCTGTGTGTAGCCTTTAGCTACAAGCCGCGCCTTGTACTTCTCAATAGTACCATCAGGTCTTAGCTTCTTCTTGAACACCCATTTGCAGCCCACAAGCTTGCATCCATGGGGTCGTTCGATAGCTCCCAAGTTCCATTAGAAAGAATCGAGTCCATCTCATTATGGACAGCTTCTTTCCGACCATCTCGCATCTGGAGATGCATATGCCTCTGCAATGGACGTGGGAGTATCATCCACAAGGTACACAATGAAATCATCACCAAAGGATTTTTCAATCCTTCGTCTCTTGCTCCGTTTATGAGCTTCATTGTCATCCTTCTCAGTAACATTCTCATGTGATTGTTCAAAATACTCATTAGATGTACTAGACTCACGAATTATCTCAGTAGAAATTCTAGCAATGCTATGCATATCTTTCATAGGAAACATATTCTCAAAAAATGTTGCATCACGAGATTCCATAATAGTATCAACATGCATATCAGGTACCTCGGATTGAACTACTAAAAATCTATATCCTACACTCCGAGGAGCATAACCTAGAAAGATACAATCCACTCGTCTTTGGTCCAAGTTTGCGCTTCTTAGTAATTGGAATATTGACTTTCGCCAAACATCCCCATGTGCGCAAATACGAAAGTGATGGTTTTCTCCCAGCCCACTCCTCGTAAGGGGTTTTATCTTTATTCTTGTTAGGAACTCTATTCGAGACATGACATGAAGTCAATAAAGCCTCCCCCCCCCCCACCATGCCTTTGATAAACCAGCAAAGTGGCTAACATGGAATTCACCAAGTCAGTCAGCGTGCGGTTTTTCCTCTCGGCAACCCCGTTTGATTGGGGCGAATAGGGAGGCGTCCTCTCATGAATAATGCCATGTTCCTCACAGAATTCATCAAAGATTTTAGAAAAATATTCACCACCACGATCCGACCTAAGACGCTTGATCTTTCTCTCTAGTTGATTTTCAACTTCGGCCTTATAAATTTTAAAGTAGTCTAAAGCTTCATCTTTAGTTCACAACAAATAAACATAGCAAAATCTAGTCGCATCATCAATCAATGTCATGAAATATCTCTTTCCACCTTTTGTCAACACACCATTCATCTCGCATAGATCGAATGTATGAGTTCTAGAGGTGCCAAGTTTCTCTCCTCGGCCGCCTTGTGAGGCTTCCGAGGTTGCTTTGATTGCACACAACTATGGCACTTAGAACCTTTGGCAATGGTGAAATTCGGAATTAAATTTAAACTGGATAGCCGAGATATTAAACCAAAATTAATGTGACATAAACGAGAATGCCAAACGCTGGTATCATCACTAACATTGCCACAAATATGGTTCACAGACTTATTACTGAAATCAGAAAGCGAAAAGCGGAACAAGCCTCCGCACTCATAGCCTTTACCAATAAATTGTGCAAACTTGGAAACAACTACTTTATTCGACTCTAAAACAACCTTAAACCCATCTCTGCATAGAAGGGAGCCTCTAACGAGATTCTTGTTCATAGTAGGGATATGCTGCACGATCTTCCCTGAAGTGAACTTCAGATCTACCGTGCCAACACCACGAACAGAAGCATGTGACCCATTCCCCATCAAGACGGAATAATCCCGGGCGACCTGGTAAGAAGTGAACATGGAGATGTCGACACACACATGAACATTAGCACCTGTATCAATCCACCAACATGGAGATTGAAATACCGAAAGAACAAGCATGCAGATTACCGTACCCATCAGCATTACTAGCGGTCACCATGTTGACTTGCCTTGCCTTTTTCTTGCGGTCTGCCCTCTCCCGGACAGATCCTTAGAAAAGTGGCCGACTCTCTCCACAGTAAAGCAGCTCGATCCGCTTTGTTTATCATCATCTTCTTCTTGAAGGTTGTAGTCTTCATAGGCTTATTGAAAGAGGGCTTGTTATTCCCTTTGTTCTTGTTGTAGGGTTTCTTCTGCACCATGTTGGCGCTAGACTGACCCTCTCCTTTCTCGGTATTATCCTTAGCCCGAGATTTCTCCTCAACATCAAGAGACGCTATCGGATTTTCAACCGATATCTCATGTCTCTTGTGTTTGAGAGTTGTGGCAAAGTTCCTCCATGAAGGGGGCAACTTAGCGATGATGCATCTAGCCACAAACTTGTCGTGTAAGGCACACTTAAGAAGTTCAAGCTCTTTCGCAATGCACTCGTATCTCATGAGCTTGTTCGACTACGTAACGGTTGTTTACCATCCCGATGTCATGGAAGCTCTCCATGATGTACAGTTCATCGCTCTGCATCGGTTGCACCGATTTAGCATTCGAGTGCATCCCGGAGCTCTTTACCATCCGTTATGTGCATGTACACATCACACGTACGATCAAGCAAGAATACTAAGAACGCATCCGACGAAGAGAGTATTGTTTTCCTTGAACTTGTTCGATCTTGGTCAGATATAGTTCCTTCGGGTAAACCATCACTAACTTCGAACACTTTCGTATGAGTAAGCCGGAGCGTGGCCTTAACCCGCCACCTCTTAAAGTGCACACCGGTAAACTTATCCGGCCTCGATGCATCAACAAAACCAGCCATTGTTAACTCGGAAATTGCCTACAATTAGGTTTTTGGATTGTTGGATAATTAGGCACGATTTCCATGATTAATTCCGGAATATAAAACATAACGACAGCAGCTACTAACATGTGAAACTCGAACATACTAGATGCATTAATCAACATGAGTAGCGAGCAGCGCAAACGGTAAAGCATCCATCGCTAAACAGATCGAGATATGTCGCACGTACCGATCTGGTGGAGGTGGCGGTGAAGGTGTAGCAGATGATGTCGCAGCAGTAACGTTGTTGATGACAACGTTGTGGACGACAGGGACGACGGGTCGAAGTAGACGGCGTTGAAGACAACGGTAGGCAGCACCGCCCGACTTGGACTGGAAGACGACCCGTGATGAAGAGCTTGAGCGAGTCGCGCGCAGCGCTTCCCAAAAACCCAACTCGCCCTCTCCCGTACAGGATCACAAGGACGAGCGGTTCCGGAGACTCGCTCTCCCGTTCGCCGATGCACGTCGGCGCGCGGGATGGAGTAGGCTACGATGGCGGCGCAAGCGCAGAGAGGTGGAAACCCTAACTCGTGTATTCGGTATGTTTCTCGCGGTAGCCGGGCAAGAGGTTATATAGGCTCGGGAAACCCTAGGCAACGTGGGCCACGCCCACGTCGCACGAACGTTTCGAGTCGGTTACGCGATAGCCCACGATCCGGGAGCGACCCGAACTGACTAACTGCGACGCGTCCGTCTAGGACTCTGTTCGTTTTCCTGAGCTGCAAAAAGTAAGGAAAGTCTCGGCTCGAGGCTCAATCCACTCACCACGAGTGCGGCGCGCGCGTCGTGTCGAGTCGAGGAGGAGGAGGAGGAGCGCACGCGTGTAGCACTCCTATTCTCACTCACTTACTAGTGGTGGAACAACCCACCTTATAAGGTGGTCTTACTTCCTCCCAACTTTCCATGTGGGACTAAACTTCCCACCTCTTGCCACTCCCTAGTGAGCTGCCACCAACTTCGGCTCAAACTCACAAGGCTGCCACTAAGTGGGCTTTGAGATTTATAGGGAAAATCTGAAATCTAGTATGGGCCACCAAATGTGGACCCAATATTTCAACAGGACCACCACCCACAATCTCTCCCCAGGCCACCCAAACGGATAAAATCGGATCTGGTTTAGGTCGTCCTGCTGGAGATGGAGATGCCCTAAACTACACTAAGGTATCAAGGTGGGATTCCACCGACATATAGTGTATTTTATCTTTTCAGTTCAAATTTTAGTATGAAAATTTACACTAAAAAAAGAAAAATATGTAGTAAGATTCAGATAAGACCCCACTTAACACCCTAAACTGAACTGCTTGTTCAATGTGAAAAGTGACCTGCAGCTAGGAGCCGGTTGAGAAGTGCACGTCGCAGAAACCTGGCGCATATACGTTGCTGTCAAGCCAGGGTTTCACTAAATACTTCCGATATGATCTTCTATATCGGCTGTCTCTATCTTCCCTACATCCCTGATGATTAGCACCAGCTAATCCGTGCTTAGATTTTTAAAGAAGGTGTTGGGTGCCAGTTAACGACATGGAACACGACATGGGAGCATGCAGCATAGCTTTGTCGTCGGTCTCTCGTCCTCTTTTCGTGTCAGAGACGCCTGGGGGTCGGTCCACGATTCCTCTCGTGATAATCAAACTGCCCTGAACATTTCATAATCACCGATAGGTTTAACATGGAACATAGAACACCCAATAAACTACGTACTCTTGCTATTCTGTTGTCTGCAGTACGCCCCTTTGCTTACAGGTGTGCGATGTTTAAGCATTGTTTTGGGTTCTCTCATGATTGGAAGGTTGGCGGATGTCTTCCCGTGTGGAATCAAATCGTACTAGCTCGCAGTTGACAAACACGACTAAACGAGCATAAATGTTTTTTTTTTTTTTGCCATTCAACGAAATTGTATTTAACCGCAGGCTACTAAGTGATATAGTAGTACTAACTAGGAAAATTTAGTTCAGCTCCCAGGTGCAAATGTACGTTATCTCTTCTTCATTTCAAAATAAAAATAGCATACTAACTGTTACCTCTGTTCAATAATGTAAACGTTTTGCCAAAATATTCTACTATGTTACTTACATATTATGGTCTGAAAACTATAAATGGCACAACTTATTATATGTAGCTAACTTCGTATACATGCATGTCTAGAAGAGGAGATTATATGGGCCTCCGCATGAAGCCATTTCTATTATTGGGTTAGTTCACTTACAATTTTTTTAAGTAATACTTGATCCGTATATATGATTATAAGTCAAGATGGCCAACCCGTTGGGCCAAAATGCCAATTTTGATCGGCGGCGATTGTTCGTGTAATGCGCATTTATGGTGTACCGATCGATCTATATATCTATATCAATACAAAAAGATCCAGAGTGAGATGATCCAAAAGATCTTAACCTATAATTCACATCTTCATCCCATACGCAAGGAATGTGTAGCCTAGAAAATCGTCTTCAAAAGGTTGAAAACTATGAACTTGTTAAAAACATTGTCATTACAACATTTCCTTATAGGCCAAGTTAAAACACATTCCGCCCACTCGACTAGGATTCTTGAAGTTGTTTATCTACCAGATTTAACCAGGTTGCAGACATTGTCCTCCTACAAATAACATCGGGGTGTCACACGATGCAAGTCATGACAAATAGATAGGGACAAAGACATTGGCAGAGCCGGTAGCATGGGCAGACACCCGGGTCACTAGTGTTGCGGTATCAAGGGAAGGAGGGCACATAGTAATGCCTCAGATAGTAGCTGAGTTCACGAACATCAGTTGATAAATCAAAGTGACATTATCATGATATGATTGTTTGGTACTTGATAGACGGCTGTGAGACTATGAAGATATCACAAGATTTTTTCATCTATTTTCCTTTCCTCGCTTGGTATGGTATTTACTTGTATTGAAAGTTTTCTTTGTGGCTCTTAACCTTCCACTACCTCATAGCTTTTTTAATATGTTCACGAAATTGTTCACTATTTTAAGTAAAGCTGTAATATCTATATTAGTATTTTCTATATTTTAGAATAAGTGTTCTACTGTTCTGACACTTATTTTAAAACAGAGGTAGTACCAGCAAGTGCTGGTTTTGTTCCGCACGGAACCAATCCGAAATTTGTTATATGAAAAAGGAGTTTCTGTCTTTTCCAAGTTATCCAGTCAATGTCCCGCTAAATCTTTCCTTATTTCACTGGTTGGAGGTACAAGATTCAAAATATCCCGGAAACCGGGTAACAATTCAGCTTACTCCATGTTATTCACCTGCTTACGACTCAATCATAGAACATGCCGAATCTTACGAGCGGAACAATGATAACACATGCTGCGCCGCAAGGCAGATATCCCCAAGCGGCCAAGCGATCGAATCCCCTGATCATCTCACATCAATCTACATTAGCAACATTACAAGGAAGATCGCATCCGAGCGCCGCGCCGGCGCCGATCGAGTAGGTCATGCTTCGCAACCCTCCCCATATATATCTAGCTGAATTGAGTCAGTCCACAGGGACGGCCCGTCTCTGAACTTCCCTGCACATGTCTATCGCTTTCAGTAATCTTTCTTATCATTTCTTCAATCCAATCAGAGATAGCGGGGATGGACTGACTGCGATTTGTTGTAAATTCCGCAGGCCTAGATGCTCCGTTTGTACGGTTGGTACACACGATAGAATAGGATTGACTTGAGGAATTGCGAAATGGTGCGCAAATCACGTTTCGCCTTTGATGTGGACTTTTGTCCGCATCGCTCAACAGCAACTAGACTTTCAACTGACCGATGGTGTTGTGTGTGTCGCATGCCTGTATGTATCGATGCGAGTTGTTAATCTACTTCTGTTCTACTCAATCGATCACAACCAACTTGCAGTTAGGCTTGAATATAGTATGCCATTTTTTTCCTAATTAAACGTCTGAAGGAAAATCATCCTACTAGTGTTCTAAGCTTCAGTGGTTAATTGTACAGAATTAGAATTCTGTAAAAATGAAAACCTTATGGTCTCCTGATTTACGTAAGGATCACAGCTTCGACGAACATGGTGTTGATCAGATATGTCACCTCAATACTGTGTATATAAAATTCCAGAAAGATATCGAATTTTCTTTCATCAACACATGTTACTAGTTCAGTATTATGCCTAGTGCTCCTGAATACGCCTGTATGTCAAGACGGGAATTGCTCCACTAACTAGCAACTCTGGAAACTGTTGCGAATTGTGAAGTATCATATAATTGTTAAGGGCCAATGCAACCGCAACCTCCACGTTGGTGAAACGAAAAGTCAGAAATTGCTGCGATCTGTTCTACCCAAAACTTGCATTTTTTAAAAAAGGGGCATAAGACCCCGGTCTCGGCAGCAACCGATGCACACAACACTTTTTTAATAAGATTATCATTCAAGATTATTACTACAAATCACACGTCATATATGGTTGATACATGAATTGCCTAGTGGAAAATAAAGAGCATATAATAATCCTGTAGACATCTAGAAGTCATGAGTTTCTGCTGCTCTGGCAGGAGTAGTAAGACCATAGCTGCGTCTAGTGTGCAACCATATAGGTACCTGCAAAAAAATGCAAGGCTCTAGTCTTGTTGGAAACAATGTTACTTATATGAAATTTCATATAGATTAATATAACGCTGAAATATCTATGTAGATTCTAGTCTTACTTTTGTTTTTGATTCCATTCAACCAATTTTAAAACATATTTGTACCACCATTAATCTTTGGCACAAGTGCAGACTTATTAAAGCCCTTCTGAAACCAATATTCAGCACAACTTGTGATAAACCATTAGCAATGGTACCATTATTTCTTTGCATAATGTTATATAATGATGAATATTGTTGAGAGTTTGGCGTATCACCTAGCCTAAAATATTGGCGCAAACTTTGACTGCCACGACATCAGCACCAACTAAGAATACACACAACATATTAAGCATTAGTAATGGGATTTTTTTAAACTTGCTTAAGACAAAGCCTGATCTCGATATAATTTTCATGAATGCCAGATAACCATGAACCTCAAATATGAATGAAAACCTAACTTATTTTAAATCCAGAGAACTGCGCGATAGAAACGGCGTCCGCCTTTTCGGACCAGAATTGCGCGCGCATATGATTTCCGGTTCAAATACAAATTTGATCTACTGATGCAGAACGTAACGATGGACCATCAACCTTCCACTTCCAATTGGCAGCCAAATTCATCCCCCGTACGTAACTCTGTGCAGCTGTATTTCATTATGAACATAAATGGTGGTATTAATTACTATACTCCGAACCTGCAAACCTATGGGCGTACTAGAGTACGTCCAATTTGTGGGTACAGCTATGCCGCTTATTGCCAAGTTGCTGGCCACTATGCAAGTCACTCACGTTTGTTGCGTTGCTACTGGAGTACCAAGGTTTACGAGTGAGCTGTTCTCCTCCAAATAAGTTGTCATCCCGTTTTGTAAATAAAGCCGAAACGACCGAATCGACTCATCCGGTACAAGGTGAAGAGGAGAACCTCTTTACAAAGCAGATCAAAGAAAAGATAAAAAGGTCACATAAATACAAACTTGCCATCGAGGACACTGGCACGAAACCGAGTCCAACCGGGACTCCACGATGACGCCTCCAAGAGGGTAACGACACACTGCACCACCATCGTTGAGACCGCGAGCTCTAGGGTTTCCACCTGGAGTTGTAGCGCGGTGGGATACCCACAATGACGCCCCCAAGAGGGATACCTGTTGACTGCCAAAACCCACCGGCGGGCAGCGGCCTTGTCAACACCGTAGAGCCGGGAAGAGCCTAGAGCTGCGGCTGGCTGAGACCCCTCCGAGCGACGGCCCGCAATGCTCTTCTCCGGTCACACGCGGCGATGCGAAGTGCAAGGGCGTGCCACCCGACCTATACCCGGTCGTGAAGGTGATGGGGATGCCTCGCTTAGTTTCCGCAGTGGCATACATGTAAACATTAAATACGAGCCTCGATCGGCTCTCAGTTATCCCGTGAATCGGCTCAAAGAGCCGATCCACCCATGATTCGTACGGGGTGCATGAATACTTGGTGGTCCTGCTTGATCAAGATAAAGCTAATGAGATCTACGACGATTTAGGGTTTTCACCGCATAATCGGATCATCCTACTCCAGTGCTAGGCCTCGCGGCCACGCACGGTGCTCGTAAGCCGATCCTAAACAAGGCCTAAAAACCAACATGAAGTTGATCCTCGGAACATCCCGTTTAGGACTTGCGAACGCCACCCTACGTGCCACCGGATCCTCCCCCTTGTAAGGCCTAACTATTGCAGTATATTAAACTAATCCTTGTAGAACAAGGAGCAATCGTAACGGATCAGATCTACCGAATAATGATCAAGCGGGTGCCGCCCCACACCCGAGATAGGTGTGAGGGCGGCTAGATATGCAAGGGTTGCACTACGTAAGCATGCTTAAACGAAGAACAATGCTAACCCTAACACATCTATGATAACTACGTTGCTCGCCATCAAAAGCGCTTCAAGTACGAGCAACGCATGAACAACGTGCTTGTGCTGCCTAGATCGCAAGATGCGATCTAGGCAGCATGTCGCTTACCCGATAGAAACCCTCGAGACGAAGGAGTTGGCGATGCGCCGAGATTGGTTTGTTTGGGGTTGAACGTGAGTTGTTGTTTATTCCATAAACCCTAGATACATATTTATAGTCCAGGGACTTTCTAATGTGGGCGTGCACCAAACCGTGCACGAGTAAGATTCTACTTTCTAAACTAAGATATAATCTACTAAAACTAAAGATACATGGGCAAAATAGCCCAAATTCTCCGTGCAAGGCCGCTTCGTAGATCTTCCCCGTGTAACCTTCCAAGCCCGGCCCTCCTCTCGGATTTGTCCAAAATCTGGTGATAACACATGCTCCTCTCGGTTTTGGAAATAACATTTCCAAAATCATTATGCTTTCCTTTCGAAGGGTCATGTCGTGGCAGAGCAGTAGCCGTTGCAACGATCCGTCATCATTATGCCCAGCCTTCTCAGCTTCTCTCGCAAATTCTGATAGCTTTGGCATTGACTCCTTGGAAACCGCAAGGGCATTACACCTTCACCAGCATTTCTCATTATTTAACCGTGCCGACCGATTAGCTCTCTTTATCCTCTCGTTCCGTCCCGGCCATCGGCACCAAAAACCCTCTCCTCCTCGTAGCAATGTCTTCCTCTTCCTCCTCCTTCTCAAGCCTCTTCCCCCAATCTTTGCCGAAGAAGAAGAACGAGGACAGCCTTCACCCCGCAATGAACCCCCTCTCCTCCGACAAGGAGGAGAAAGAAGGAGAAGCAGCGAAGGCCAAGGCCTCCCCTCCGCCAAGCTCCCGCCGAAGAAGCGCCCCGCATGTGGGCGGACAGCGAGGACGAAGATGATGACGAAGAAGAAGAAGAGGAGGAGGATGAATCCTCTTCCTCCATCGGGTATCCGCCGACCAAGCGCTTCCGCTCCCGGGCGGACAGCGAGGATGATGATGATGACGAGGAGGAAGAGGCTCCGGCCAAGGGCTGGGGCAGCAGCGACGAGGAGCTCCTCGGGAGTAGCGCCGATGACGTCGACGGCGGCGATGACGAGGACAAGCGACGACTAGTAGTATAGGACTAGTAGTAGCAAGTGCACTAGGCACCGTATCCTCTTTTGAGAGCCATCGGCTCTTTCTTGTAAAGCCGCTCCTTGGAATTAATGAAATTGTTCTTTCCATTCATCCTTTAATTACTCCAATTTCATTCCTTCCGCCCGTCATGCTAAGACCGATAGCAACGCCTGGACCCCTTTTCTTTTGGACGCCGATGAAGCCGGATTCTAACTAGCTCGAAGGCCAAGAACTTCTCAATTTTTAGGCTGCGATTTGATATCCGACTAAAATTCTTCGCACTCCTCAGCCGACGACAACTCATCGGCTATTTTTGAGAATCCAGTCCCTTTCCTTCTCTTGCAAGCACCAAGCACGGTCCAAGCCTTGTACCGTACGACGGCTTTTCCTTCCCATTTCCTCCCCGGGACGATCATGATGCGCACGCTGCCGAGGTAACTCCAATCGGCTCTTAAAAACAGTGGCATCTACCAGGTTTGTTGCCCCCCGAGTCTCAGCCCAAGACAAGACAGAGACGAGGATACGCCAATTAGCTGTATGGACCCGGGCTTGATCATGTCCGAGGGAGCTTCTATGCAGTAGCCAGCCGATCCGAACATAAATCGGCTTCTCAAAGCAGAACCTTCAAGGTGAGCTGCCCCCGAGCTTCTTCAATGCTCCTTTCCTTTGATGAATCCGATACATCCATCCTTGACCTGATCCGCACGTTCAGGCTGCTCTTGGCCTCGTGCCCCATCGACCCTCTGACCGTAACAGTTATTCCTCTTCGAGTCGATGGCCATGCATCGGCTTCAAATTTTTTTTTTATTTGGCCGATTTTTCTTAATCGGCCCCCAATGTCTCACTGCACGCATGTTCGCACATGTTTATCCGACTATATGCCTCCGAGCCGATACTCGCCGGATGACTCGCGATATCGGCTTGTATGGTTAGCCAGTGGCACCGCACTTGCACGTTCGGCTTCGCAGATATCCGTGCTGCTCGAGCCGCCGACGTGGCCACCGCTCGCAGATCGGCGTTGAACGTAAGCAGTATCATGTGGTGAAGGTAATTTTGGCCGATTGCCGGAATCGGCCTCCACTTTGCTTGTTCGATGAAGGATTTGTAATGTCCCTCCATAAATTTTTGGGGCCGATCACAAGGATCAGCCTCGCCTGGTTTGCTCATTGGTTTAATCTTGCTACTTGGTCAGGCTGGATAGAACCATCCCAACCTCTGACTTGATGCGCCTGCTGTCGTCCACCTTGAGTGCACCGTAGAGTCGTGGAGCACTAAGCTCCGTCTGGCAAGACGAGTACCATGTTTGTGCCACCGATGTCTCATCATCGGCTTTCCTCTGTTTGGGGCGCCACTCCATTTTCCGTGGACGACTCTCTTCATCCAGTGGTTCGCCGAACCTTTGCAGCCGCATCAGGTCGTGCCTTCCTTAGCGTATGCAGTATAACCTTCGGCTTCCTCCAGCCGCGCAATCGCTGAACCCCGCGCTTTTGGGAACGGCTGAGTCCGCCGTGGCACCACCTTGGCCGGTGGTACCTGCCTTCTTCTACTTCTCCCTCGTCTTCTCGAATCCTCAAGATCCGCCCAACGAGGTGACTCAGCCGCGTTTGCTTTGTGGCGGGAGAGGCCCTAGGCGCTCGAACACGTACACGTTGGCTGCCTCCTTCTTCTTCTTGTTGCATTCTCGGCAATTGCCGATTGTGGGCAATCGGCTCATTCCCGAATCCCAGCAAGTAGTCCGAAGAAGGGACAGTCCCGTTGTCCGGCGTTGTCATCTTGCTCCCTTGATGTTTCCGTGGCACGCCGCCGTGCTCCTCCTCATCGCGATCCTCGCCGACGATGTCTTCCGGCTTCTCTAGCCGCACGATCTCCTCTCATCATCATAATTGGACCGTCGGCGTTGGTCATACCGACTCACATATTTGTTGAGGAGGTGATCGTAGAGAGGCCGTTGATATCTTATGTTCTTCACCTCTCCTCTCGTGACGTAGCGCTTGCCATCATGACGGAGCCGATCGCGTGGAGCGGCCTCCTCTCGTATCCTTGCTATGAGAGCAACTGCCCTCATCTCCATCTTTGCCGTAGTGGTTCCCGTGTCCTACCATGTTGATGCCGAACGAGGGACCCGGTCGGCAACCCTCGTGGTAGGTGACTTCCACCATGTTAACGGCGGGGAAGGGTTGGGTGTCGACCTTCATGGCGTACTGGTTGAAAATTAGCCGCCCTTTCTCTATCGCCGCTTGGATGTGCCGACGCCACACCCCGCAACCGTTGGTAGGCATGGGAGAGCGAGTTGTGGAATTTGCGCGACGGCTTTCCGTTTAGCTCTTTCGCCGTGGGGAACTTGAGACCTTCAGTGAATCGTCAACTCGTTTCTCCTTGAGCAGGAGGTCGAAGATTTGTTCAGTCTTGGTCACGTCAAAATCAAATCCCCGGGCGGCCCCGGTGGCTTTACCCATTTGCAGGACACGGGGGTTCCTCCCCGAGTCCACTCAGCCCACCGCTACTTCTTGGTCTCCCGCTGTGCACTTCATCTTCCTCTCGTATCGACCATGACTATCGCACGCTTGAACTTGTCTTGGTACAGTCCGGGTGGCGCTGTTCATATGCCGATAGTTTCGAACCATGTGCGCCGACCGAGGGATAATCCGCTTGGGAGGCCATGTCCTTGAGCCGTGTTGCAAGGCCTGCTACCGCCAACTCGATCGCTTCCTTTTCGCTTATACGAACCGAATAACATCGGTTCCTAAGATTCCCGAAGCGCCGGATGTACTCCGTCACCGTTTCTCCGCGCTTCGACGTAGTTGTGCTAGATCGGCAATGCTAGACTCTGAAGCTTCTGAATGGTATTGCATATGGAACCGTTCTTCCAATTGCTTCCAAGATCGGATGGAGTTTGCCGGCAAAGAGGTATACCATCCGAAAGCCGATCCCGTGAGGGACCGTGAGAAGAGCCTCACGCGTAGCTGATCCGACACCGAAGCCGGTCCTAGTTGAGCCAAATATCGGCCGACGTGCTCGATGGAGCCGGAGCCATCCGATCCACCGAATTTGGAGAAGTCGTGGAGCCGATATTTAGGTGGCAGCTGGATCATCTCGTAATCGTCGGGGTACGGCTTGGAATAGCCGATCGCCCTTCTTTTCGGCACCATGCCGAACCGGTCTCTCGCGATGGTACCGATCCGATCCGCCGTGCCGGCCGTAGGAGTTGCACTCGAAGATTCGCCGGGTGGCGTACTTAGCCAGCCATGTTTGCTTTTCCAGCCTCCGAGCCAACCGCAGGAGCTGGGCTCGGGAGTTTCGTCGGTGTGGCGTACTTAGTTAGCCACGTCCGCTTCTCAAGCTCGTTGCCGACGTTCCTCCCGTCTTCGCCGGAGTCCCCGATGTTGTGGCCTCGGCTTGTGAGTGCCCAAGCTATCACAATCCGGCACATACGTGCACGCGTATCCTTGAGGGATCTCCTTAGGCGCCTCAGCCAAGAACCGGTAGTCACTAGGGTCACCACCAATCTTGTAGACGACGAATGCCGGTGTAGTCGGCACTTCAACGAGTGCCGCCAACGCATATGGCAGCGGTGGACGGGACCGGAATGGCAACTCTCCTTGATGAGTCCCGAGAGCTGGTCCCGACGGCGAGTACCGGTGGCTCATGATCTCTCGGATCACGCGCGAGCGACACGCTCCAACACGTTGACCAAGTTTTCGCAGTGGCGATGTAGCGAGTGAGCCACCAAGTAGTTGATCTCCTCGCCGCAGCCCCTGGTGCGTTCCTCCGACGGGGCAGAGAGATCTATCCCATCGAGTGCACCTTGAGGTGAGAATCCCTTCCATCTGATGCCATGGGAACGGGTTCTCTGAAAGGAGCCGATGAGGTCGGCTTCGAGGGTGGCCTTGATCTCGTTGTATTGTTTCTTGAGCTCGTCATGCAGCTCCTCGTAGGTGATCGGGCGTGGCCGTCCGCCATCTCGATGTAGATGGCGATGTGGTTGATGTAGACGATTGTCCCACCGGGCGTGCGTGAATGTGTTGACCGCCAAAACCCACCGGGCGGGCAGCGGCCTTGTCAACACCGTAGAGCCGGGAAGAGCCTAGAGCCGCGGCCGGCCGAGACCCTCCGAGCGACGGCCCGCAATGCTCTTCTCGGTCACACGCGGCGATGCGAAGTGCAAGGGCGTGCCACCTGACCTATACCCGGTCGTGAAGGTGATGGGGATGCCTCGCTTAGTTTCCCGCATGGCATACATGTAAACATTAAATACGAGCCTCGATCGGCTCTCAAAGTTATCTCCGTGAATCGGCTCAAAGAGCCGATCCACCCATGATTCGTACGGGGTGCACGAATACTTGGTGGTCCCGCTTGATCAAGATAAAGCTAATGAGATCTACGACGATTTAGGGTTTTCACCGCATAATCGGATCATCCTACTCCAGTGTTGGGCTCGCGGCCACGCACGGTGCTCGTAAGCCGATCCTAAACAAGGCCTAAAAACCAACATGAAGTTGATCCTCGAACATCCCGTTTAGGACTTGCGAACGCCACCCTACGTGCCACCGGATCCTCCCCCTTTGTAAGGCCTAACTATTGCGAGATATTAAACTAATCCTTGTAGAACAAGGAGCAATCGTAACGGATCGATCTACCGAAT